>NC_090371.1:3254064-3554064 GCF_036365525.1 Heterodontus francisci | reverse complement strand
TAACCGCAGTGACTGCAACAACTACCGTGGAATCTCCCTGCTCAGCATAGTGGGGAAAGTCTTCGCTCGAGTCATTTTAAACAGACTCCAGAAGCTGGCTGAGCATGTCTACCCTGAGGCACGGTGTGGCTTTTGAGCAGAGAGATCCACCAATGACATGCTGTTCTCCCTTCGCCAGCTACAGGAGAAATGCCGTGAACAACAGACACCCTTCTACATTGCTTTCATAGATCTCACCAAAGCTTTTGACCTTGTCTTCAGACTACTAGCAAAGATCAGATGTACACCAAAGCTACTAAGTATCATCACCTCATTCCATGACAATATAAAAGGCACAATTCATCATAGCGGCTCCTCATCAGACCCCTTTCCTATCCTGAGTGGCGTGAAACAGGGCTGTGTTCTCGCACCTACACTGTTTGGGATCTTCTCCCTGCTGCTCTCACATGCGTTCAAGTCTTCACAAGAAGGAATTTTCCTCCACACAATATCAGGGGGCAGTTTGTTCAACCTTGCCCGTCTAAAAGCGAAGACCAAAGTACGGAAGGTCCTCATCAGGGAACTCCTCTTTGCTGACGATGCTGCATTAACATTTCACACTGAAGAGTGTCTGCAGAGTCTCATCGACAGGTTTGCGGCTGTCTGCAACGAATATGGCCTAACCATCAGCCTCAAGAAAACGAACATCATGGGACAGGACGTCAGAAATGCTCCATCCATCAATATCGGCAACCACGCTCTGGAAGTGGTTCAAGAATTCACCTACCTAGGCTCAACTATCACCAGTAACCTGTCTTTCGATGCAGAAATCAACAAGCGCATAGGAAAGGCTTCCACTGCTATGACCAGACTGGCCAAGAGGGTGTGGGAAAATGGCGCACTGACACGGAACACAAAAGTCCGAGTGTATCAAGCCTGTGTCCTCAGTATCTTGCTCTACGGCAGCGAGACCTGGACAATGTATGTCAGCCAAGAGCAGCGTCTCAACTCATTCCATCTTCGCTGCCTCCGGAGAATCCTTGGCATCAGGTGGCAGGACCGTATCTCCAACACAGAAGTCCTCGAGGCGGCCAATATCCCCAGCTTACACACACTACTGAGCCAGCGGCGCTTGAGATGGCTTGACCATGTGAGCCGCATGAAAGATGGCAGGATCCCCAAGGACACATTGTACAGCGAGCTCGTCACTGGCATCAGACCCACTGGCCGTCCATGTCTCCACTTTAAAGACGTCTGCAAACGCGACAGGAAGCCCTGTGACATTGATCACAAGTCATGGGAGTCAGTTGCCAGTGATCGCCAGAGTTGGCGGGCAGCCATAAAGGTGGGGCTAAAGAGTGGCGAGTCGAAGAGACTTAGCAGTTGGCAGGAAAAAAGACAGAAGTGCAAGGAGAGAGCCAACTGTGCAACAGCCCCAACAACCAATTTTGTCTGCAGCACCTGTGGAAGAGTCTATTACTCTAGAATTGGCCTTTATAGCCACTCCAGGCACTGCTTCACAAACCACTGACCACCTCCAGGCGCTTACCCATTGTCTCTCGAGACAAGGAGGCCAAACAAGAAGAATCCCTAAAGGTTCTTTTACAACAAGATTATTAATTAGACCTTTCTCATTATTAGATCTAAAATAGTCTGTTCTCTAGTCGGTTCCTCAACATACTGCTCTAGAAAATCATCCCTAACGCACTCCAGAAACTCATCTTCCACAGCATTAGTGCTCATTAGGTTTATCAAGTCTCTTTGCAGATTCAGGTCACCCATGATTACTGTATTGCCCATGCTACATGCTTCTCTAATGTCTTGATCAATACCATGCCCCACTACCACTACTGTTTGGTGGCCTATAAACCACTCCTACCTATGTTTGCTGCACCTTGCTGTTTCATAGCTCCACCCAAACAGATTACACATTTTGTTCTTCCGATCTGAGATCATCCCTTACTAATGTACTGATCCCATCCATTATTATCAGTGCAACACCACCTCCTTTTTCTTTTTTCTCGTCCTTCCTAAATGCCGAGCAGTGGGGGATCCACTAGGAACGTTGAGCAGTGGGGAATCCATTGGAAACATTGAGCACTGGGGAATCTACAGTGCTGAGTGTTCGATCTCTATCCTGCCTCCCTCTGCAATCCATCCATTGCTGCTTTTCTTAAATGTCTAGCCTGTTACTGCTGACCTTGTTGACAATGTCGGGTATCACCTTGTCCTGCAGATTCGCCACAAACTAGCACAAATTAGCAATTGAGGCTGAATACCTCCCGATTTAATACGTTTTTAGTTCAGAATCTGAGGATCTGCTGCTGATTTAAACCTTGGTGTGACAGGATGAAACTGACTGGAAATATTCCATCATCTCCCATCGGGGTTACAATATCATCACTAGCCAACATGTAGAATGTGTGAGGAGGGCACAGAATGAATCTGATTGTCCCTCGCGGTTAGAAATCCAGTTCGTATCATGTCAGGAGGCTGGAGGAGGAGTGCTTTGGCCAGCACTTCAACAAAAGGCCTTGAGAGTAACCTTCACAGGAGGGCAGAAGTCACAGGAGGACTGAGCACACAGACAATTTAGAGATTGCAGGAGGACTGAGCACACGGATGGGTTAGAGATCGCAGGAGGACTGAGCACACAGGTTAGAGATCGCAGGAGGGCTAAGCACACAGGTTAGAGATCGCAGGAGGGCTGAGCACACAGGTTAGAGATCGCAGGAGGACTGAGCACACGGATGGGTTAGAGATCGCAGGAGGGCTGAGCACACAGGTTAGAGATCGCAGGAGGGCTAAGCACACAGGTTAGAGATCGCAGGAGGGCTGAGCACACAGGTTGAGATCGCAGGAGGACTGAGCACACGGATGGGTTAGAGATCGCAGGAGGACTGAGCACACAGGTTAGAGATCGCAGGAGGACGGAGCACACAGGTTAGAGATCGCAGGAGGACGGAGCACACAGACAGGTTAGAGATCGCAGGAGGACTGAGCACACAGGTTAGAGATCGCAGGAGGACGGAGCACACAGGTTAGAGATCGCAGGAGGACGGAGCACACAGACAGGTTAGAGATCGCAGGAGGACTGAGCACACAGACAGGTTAGAGATCGCAGGAGGACGGAGCACACAGACAGGTTAGAGATCGCAGGAGGACTGAGCACACAGGTTAGAGATCGCAGGAGGATGGAGCACACAGGTTAGAGATCGCAGGAGGACGGAGCACACAGACAGGTTAGAGATCGCAGGAGGACGGAGCACACAGACAGGTTAGAGATCGCAGGAGGACGGAGCACACAGGTTAGAGATCGCAGGAGGACGGAGCACACAGACAGGTTAGAGATCGCAGGAGGATGGAGCACACAGGTTAGAGATGGCAGGAGGATGGAGCACACAGGTTAGAGATGGCAGGAGGATGGAGCACACAGGTTAGAGATCGCAGGAGGACTGAGCACACAGGTTAGAGATCGCAGGAGGACGGAGCACACAGGTTAGAGATCGCAGGAGGACGGAGCACACAGACAGGTTAGAGATCGCAGGAGGACGGAGCACACAGGTTAGAGATCGCAGGAGGACGGAGCACACAGACAGGTTAGAGATCGCAGGAGGACGGAGCACACAGACAGGTTAGAGATCGCAGGAGGACGGAGCACACAGGTTAGAGATCGCAGGAGGACGGAGCACACAGACAGGTTAGAGATCACAGGAGGACTGAGCACACAGGTTAGAGATCACAGGAGGACTGAGCACACAGGTTAGAGATCACAGGAGGACTGAGCACACAGGTTAGAGATCACAGGAGGACGGAGCACACAGGTTAGAGATCACAGGAGGATTGAGCACACAGATAGGTTAGAGATCACAGGAGGACTGAGCACACAGGTTAGAGATCACAGGAGGACTGAGCACACAGGTTAGAGATCACAGGAGGACGGAGCACACAGACAGGTTAGAGATCGCAGGAGGACGGAGCACACAGACAGGTTCGAGATCGCAGGAGGACGGAGCACACAGACAGGTTAGAGATCGCAAGAGGACTGAGCACACAGATTAGAGATCGCAGGAGGACTGAGCACACAGGTTAGAGATCGCAGGAGGACTGAGCACACAGACAGGTTAGAGATCACAGGAGGACTGAGCACACAGACAGGTTAGAGATCACAGGAGGACTGAGCACACAGACAGGTTAGAGATGACAGGAGGACTGAGCACACAGGTTAGAGATGACAGGAGGACTGAGCACACAGGTTAGAGATCACAGGAGGACTGAGCACACAGACAGGTTAGAGATCACAGGAGGACTGAGCGCACAGACAGGTTAGAGATCACAGGAGGACTGAGCACACAGGTTAGAGATCACAGGAGGACGGAGCACACAGACAGGTTAGAGATTGCAGGAGGAGGGAGCACACAGGTTAGAGATCACAGGAGGACGGAGCACACAGACAGGTTAGAGATCACAGGAGGACTGAGCACACAGGTTAGAGATCACAGGAGGACTGAGCACACAGGTTAGAGATCACAGGAGGACGGAGCACACAGACAGGTTAGAGATCGCAGGAGGACGGAGCACACAGACAGGTTAGAGATCGCAGGAGGACGGAGCACACAGACAGGTTCGAGATCGCAGGAGGACGGAGCACACAGGTTAGAGATCGCAGGAGGACTGAGCACACAGGTTAGAGATCGCAGGAGGACTGAGCACGCAGACAGGTTAGAGATCACAGGAGGACTGAGCACGCAGACGGGTTAGAGATCACAGGAGGACTGAGCACACAGACAGGTTAGAGATCACAGGAGGACTGAGCGCACAGGTTAGAGATCGCAGGAGGACTGAGCACACAGACAGGTTAGAGATCACAGGAGGACTGAGCACACAGGTTAGAGATCACAGGAGGACTGAGCACACAGGTTAGAGATCACAGGAGGACTGAGCACACAGGTTAGAGATCACAGGAGGACTGAGCACACAGATGGGTTAGAGATCACAGGAGGACTGAGCACACAGATGGGTTAGAGATCACAGGAGGACTGAGCACACAGATGGGTTAGAGATCGCAGGAGGGCTGAGCACACAGGTTAGAGATCGCAGGAGGACTGAGCACACAGGTTAGAGATCGCAGGAGGACGGAGCACACAGGTTAGAGATCGCAGGAGGACGGAGCACACAGGTTTAGAGATCGCAGGAGGACGGAGCACACAGGTTAGAGATCGCAGGAGGACGGAGCACACAGGTTAGAGATCGCAGGAGGACGGAGCACACAGGTTAGAGATCGCAGGAGGACGGAGCACACAGGTTCGAGATCGCAGGAGGGCGGAGCACACAGGTTCGAGATCGCAGGAGGACTGAGCACACAGGTTAGAGATCGCAGGAGGACTGAGCACACAGGTTAGAGATTGCAGGAGGACTGAGCACACAGATGGGTTAGAGATCACAGGAGGACGGAGCACACAGGTTAGAGATTGCAGGAGGACTGAGTACACAGACAGGTTAGAGATCACAGGAGGACTGAGCACACAGACAGGTTAGAGATCACAGGAGGACTGAGCACACAGACAGGTTAGAGATCACAGGAGGACTGAGCACACAGACAGGTTAGAGATCGCAGGAGGACTGAGCACACAGGTTAGAGATTGCAGGAGGACTGAGCACACAGGTTAGAGATTGCAGGAGGACGGAGCACACAGGTTAGAGATTGCAGGAGGACTGAGCACACAGGTTAGAGATCGCAGGAGGACGGAGCACACAGGTTAGAGATCGCAGGAGGACGGAGCACACAGACAGGTTAGAGATCGCAGGAGGGCTGAGCACACAGGTTAGAGATCGCAGGAGGACTGAGCACACAGGTTAGAGATCGCAGGAGGACGGAGCACACAGGTTAGAGATCGCAGGAGGACTGAGCACACAGACAGGTTAGAGATCGCAGGAGGACTGAGCACACAGACAGGTTAGAGATCGCAGGAGGACTGAGCACACAGACAGGTTAGAGATCGCAGGAGGACTGAGCACACAGACAGGTTAGAGATCGCAGGAGGGCTGAGCACACAGGTTAGAGATCGCAGGAGGACTGAGCACACAGACAGGTTTGAGCTGAGGCAAGAATCACGATCAAACAATGAGCTTTTCTTGGCGGTGCAGGAATGTGAGGAATGAGTTTGAATTTAGAATTTAGAACATTACAGCGCAGTACAGGCCCTTCGGCCCTCTATGTTGCGCCGACCTGTGAAACCATCTGACCTACACTATTCCATTTTCATCCATATGTCTATCAAATGACCACTTAAATGCCCTTAAAGTTGGCGAATCTACTACTGCTGCAGGCAGGGCGTTCCACGCCCTTACTACTCTCTGAGTAAAGAAACTACCTCTCACATCTGTCCTATATCTATCACCCCTCAACTTGAAGCTATGTCCCCTCGTGTTTGCCATCACCATCCGAGGAAAAAGACGCTCACTATCCACCCTATCTAACCCTCGGATTATCTTACGTGTCTCTATTAAGTCACCTCTCCTCCTCCTTCTCTCCACCGAAAACAACCTCAAGTCCCTCAGCCTTTCCTCGTAAGACCTTCCCTCCATACCAGGCAACATCCTAGTAAATCTCCTCTGCACCCTTTCCATAGCTTCCACATCCTTCCTCACATGCAGTGACCAGAACTGCAAGCAATACTCCAGGTGCGGTCTCACCAGAGTTTTGTACAGCTGCAGCATGACCTCGTGGCTCCGAAACTCAATCCCCCTACTAATAAAAGCTAACACACCATATGCCTTCTTACCAGCCCTATTAACCTGGGTAGCAACCTTCAGAGATTTATGTACCTGGACACCAAGATCTCTCTGTTCATCTACACTACCAAGAATCTTCCCATTAGCCCAGTACTCTGCATTCCTGTTACTCCTTCCAAAGTGAATCACCTCACACTTTTCCGCATTAAACTCCATTTGCCATCTCTCAGCCCAGCTCTGCAGCCTATCTATGTCCCTCTGTACCCTACAACATCCTTCGGCACTATCCACAACTCCACCGACCTTAGTGTCATCTGCAAATTTACTAACCCACCCTTCTACACCCTCTTCCAGGTCATTTATAAAAATGACAAACAGCAGTGGCCCCAAAACAGATCCTTGCGGTACACCACTAGTAACTAAACTCCAGGATGAACATTTGCCATCAACCACCACCCTCTGTCTTCTTTCAGCTAGCCAATTTCTGATCCAAAGCTCTAAATCACCTTCAACCCCATCCTTCCGTATTTTCTGCAATAGCCTACCGTGGGGAACCTTATCAAACGCCTTACTGAAATCCATATACACCACATCCACTGCTTTACCCTCATCCACCTGTTTGGTCACCTTCTCGAAAAACTCAATAAGGTTTGTGAGGCACGACCTACCCGTCACAAAACCGTGCTGACTATCGCTAATGAACTTATTCTTTGAACAGACTTCCAGTTAAAGGCACACCTTGTCTGGAAGTCTCCTGAGATGTGTAGAGACATTAGGTTGAGCATACACATTGTGGAATTAGAGTGTGTTAGACTGGTATCAGAACTACAACCTTGAACCTGTCTGTGCTCCATCCTCCTGTGACATAACAGCAGCATTCAGACACACAGAGGGAGGAAGTGTCAGACAGACAGGAAAGGCTCCAGTGGCATATGGGCAAATCTGTTGCTTCCTTCGGGCAGTCCTTGTGTTTGTTGCATTTCTGCCTCCACCTCCATCTGCTGCCACATTCACCGCACTGACTGCAGCTTGTATGTCTTGCTTGGTGATGACTAATACTGATGTAATCCCATCATTCCTTGGCAGAAATTCTGGAAGCTGCTGATTGAACGAATGCAAATAGCTGGAGCAGAAGGACAGAGGCTGGAGAACTCACTGGAGCTCACAGTGTCCCTGTGATTCTGGGGTTAATGTAGAGAGAGGGGGGGAATCTGAGCTCACTACAGCCTGCAGTGTCCCTGTGATTCTGGGGTTAATGTAGAGAGAGGGGGGGAATCTGAGCTCACTACAGCCTGCAGTGTCCCTGTGATTCTGGGGTTAATGTAGAGAGAGGGGGGGAATCTGAGCTCACGACAGCCTGCAGTGTCCCTGTGATTCTGGGGTTAATGTAGAGAGAGGGGGGAATCTGAGCTCTCTACAGCCTGCAGTGTCCCTGTGATTCTGGGGTTAATGTAGAGAGAGGGGGGAATCTGAGCTCTCTGCAGCCTGCAGTGTCCCTGTGATTCTGGGGTTAATGTAGAGAGAGGGGGGAATCTGAGCTCTCTGCAGCCTGCAGTGTCCCTGTGATTCTGGGGTTAATGTAGAGAGAGGGGGGGAATCTGAGCTCACTACAGCCTGCAGTGTCCCTGTGATTCTGGAGTTAATGTAGAGAGAGGGGGGAATCTGAGCTCTCTACAGCCTGCAGTGTCCCTGTGATTCTGGGGTTAATGTAGAGAGAGGGGGGGAATCTGAGCTCTCTACAGCCTGCAGTGTCCCTGTGATTCTGGGGTTAATGTAGAGAGAGGGGGGGAATCTGAGCTCTCTACAGCCTGCAGTGTCCCTGTGATTCTGGGGTTAATGTAGAGAGAGGGGGGAATCTGAGCTCTCTACAGCCTGCAGTGTCCCTGTGATTCTGGGGTTAATGTAGAGAGAGGGGGGGAATCTGAGCTCTCTACAGCCTGCAGTGTCCCTGTGATTCTGGGGTTAATGTAGAGAGAGGGGGGGAATATGACAATGTTATTGATGCAGCTGTTTTCAAAGGATTAGTTGACCCTGAATTGCTTTTCCTGTCTGGGGTTATGTTCCATACTCTTTCTCCTTTCGGGGAACTGTTTTTACTAGCCTTTAAACTTGCTTGATTTGAGTTCTTGCTGCAACTCCTAGAAATTGCAGGACAAGAGGAGACTATTAAGGCTGACGCCTGTGAAAGCTCTGCAGCTATAGTTAAGATCTGATCCCATTCCATGTCCTTAGGTGATACGGTTTTCTATTCACTGTTTTTAAATACCTATTTCTGCCTCAGTTTAATTAGTCCCGTACTCTGGGCTCTTCCCCCTAGATCAACACTTCTGTCTTCTGTGACAGCTTGGCTTCAGACTCTTGATTCTGAGTCTGAAAGAGAGTTGTGACTTTAAGTCCCACTCTGTCGATTTGAGCCGTTAATCTGGGCTCACTGCACCTGAACTGTACTGAGGCAGTGCTGCACTGTAAAAGATCCCATGGTATTATTTCAAAGAGCAGGGGAGTTAACCCCAGTCTCCTGGCCAATATGTATTCCACAATCTACTTGACAAAAACAGATTATCTGATTGCATATCTTAAGCAATGCAAGTTTTACTCTGTATCTAACCCCGTTTCTTTTTATTTTTTTTCTTTTTATTTAGAAGGAGCTCTTATCAGTATAAGACCCGTACTATACCTTTCCTTGAATTGTTTGATGGGCCAGTGTAGAGGGAGTTTTGTATCTAATCCTGTGCTGTACCTGATCTGGGAGTGTTTGATGGTTCCTAGTGTAAATCTAATTTTGGGGATAAATTAAGGGTAAGTCATGGCAGGGCAGCTCGGCAACATGGAATGCACCTTCTAAATGTGGAAAGTCGGATACTTCCAGTTGCAGGAAGTGTCTCCAGCTGCAGCAACTCGAAATCCGCATTTCGGATCTGGAGCGGCGGCTGGAGACACTGGAACATCGGCGAGGCTGAGATCATCGTGGATAGCACGTACAGGGAGGTGATCGCACCGCAGGTAAAGACTGCTCAGGCAGAAAGGGAATGGGTGACCACCAGGCAGAGTAGAAGAACTAGGCACGTAGTGCAGGAGTCCCCTGGGTCCATCTCCCGATCTAACAGATTTTCCACTTTGGATACTGTTGGGGGAGATAGCTTCTCAGAGGAATGCAGCAAGAGCCAAGTCTGTGGCACCACGGGTGGCTCAGCTGCACAGGAGGGGAGGAAAAGGAATGGGAGAGAGTGGGGTACAAATAGGCGTTCCTGTGGCCGCAAACGTGACTCCAGGATGGTGTGTTGCCTCCCTGGTGCTGGGGTCAAGGATTTCACAGAGCACCTGCAGGACATTCTGAAGGGGGAGAGTGAACAGTCAGAGGTCGTGGTATACATTGGTACCAGCGACATAGGTAGAAAGAGGGATGAGGTCCTGCAGCAAGAATTTAGGCTGCTAGGTAGCAGATTAAAAAGCAGGACCTCAAAGATTGTAATCTTTGGATTACTCCCAGTGCCACGTGCTAGTGAGTATAGGAATAGGTGGATAGAGCAGATGAATATGATAATGTGACTGAGGAGATGGTGTAGGAGGGAGGGTTTTAGTTTCCTGGATCACCGGGACTGTTTTTGGCAAAGGTGGGACCTGTACAAGTTGTGCGGGTTGCACCTGACCGGAAGGGAACCAACATCCTTGCTGGGAGGTTTGCGAGTGCTGTTGGGGGGGTGGTTAAATTAATTTGGCAGGGGGATGGGATACAGAGTGAAGGTACAGTCGGGGGTGATGCACAGTCAAATATAGAAGAGAAACTGAGTCAGTCTGGAAGGCAGAGCAAATATAGACCTGTTAAGACACAAGTGAAAAATGCAAGGTTGGATTGCATCTATTTTAATGCAAGGAGTCTTATTAATAAGGCAGATGAATTGAGGGCATTGATTTGCATATGGGATTATGATGATATTGCTATCACAGAGACATGGCTGAGGGAGGGGTAGGACTGGCAGCTCAATATTCCGGGGTATAGAATCTTCAGATATGACAGGGGAGGGGATAAAAGAGGAGGTGGTATTGCACTGTTGATCAAGGAGTCAATTACTGCAGTAAGGAGGGATGATATCTTAGAAGGTTCTTAGAAGGTTCTTCAAATGAGGCCATTTGGGTAGAACTTAAAAACAAACAGGGGACACAGTCACTTGGCTGGGAGTGTACTACAGGCCTCCAAACAGTAGGGAGAGATAGAGGAACAGATATGTAGACAAATCTCAGAGAGGTGTAAAAATAATAGGGTAATAATAGTAATGGATATCAACTGGGATAGTCTTAACTGCAAAAGGCTTAAAGGGGGCGGAATTCTTAAAATGCATACAGGAGAGCTTTTTGAGTCAGTATGTAGAAGGTCCTACAAGAGAAGGGGCAGTACTGGACCTAATCCTAGGGAATGAAGCTGAACAAGTGGTAGAAGTGTCAGTGGGGGAGCATTTCAGGGATAGTGACCATAACTCTGTAAGATTTAAGGTAGTTATGGAAAAGGACAAAGATGGACCGGAAATAAAAGTACTGAATTGGGGGAAGGCTGTTTCCTGTATGATAAAATAGGATCAGGCCAAAGTGGACTGGGAGCAGCTACTTGTAGGAAAGTCGGCATCAGATGAGTGGGAATCATTCAAGAGGAAGTAGCAAGAGTGCAGGGCCAACATGTACCCGTTAAGGTGAAGGGTAGGACCAACAAGTCCAGGGAACCCTGGATGTCAAGGGATATAGAGTATTGGATCAGGAAGAAAAGGAGGCTTATGGCAGATTCAGAGTGCTGAAAACAACGGAGGCCCGAGAGGAGTATAGAAAGTGTAGGGGAGTACTTAAAAAAGTAATTAGGTGAGCGAAGAAGGGACATGAAAAAACACTGGCGGGCAAGATAACACAAAATCCTAAGGCATTTTATAAGTATATTAAGGGCAAGAGGATAACCAGGGAAAGAGTAGGGCCCATTAGGGACCAAAGTGGCAATCTGTGTGTGGAGCCGGAGGATATCGGTGAGGTTTTAAATGATTAATTTTCATCTGTATTCACTACGGAGAAGGACGATGTAGGTGTAGAGATCAGGGAGGGGGTTTGTGATATACTTG
Organism: Heterodontus francisci; assembly: GCF_036365525.1. Taxonomy (NCBI): domain Eukaryota; kingdom Metazoa; phylum Chordata; class Chondrichthyes; order Heterodontiformes; family Heterodontidae; genus Heterodontus; species Heterodontus francisci. The sequence continues at coordinate 3,542,251 of NC_090371.1, read as the reverse complement.
AACATATTAGTATTGAAAGGGAGGAAGTATTAGCGGTTTTAGCAGGCTTAAAAGTGGATAAATCCCCAGGCCCAGATGAGATGTATCCCAGGCTGTTATGTGAGGCAAGGGAGGAGAAAACAGGGGCTCTGACACAAATTTTCAAATCCCCTCTGGTCACAGGAGAGGTACCAGAGGACTGGAGGACAGCAAATGTGGTACCATTATTCAAGAAGGGTAGCAAGGGTAAAGCAGGTAATTACAGGCTGGTGAGTCTAACATCAGTGGTTGGGAAACTATTGGAAAAATTTCTGAATGACAGGATTAATCTCCACTTGGAGAGGCAGGGATTAATCAGGGATAGTCAGCACGGCTTTGTTAGGGGGCGATCGTGTCTAACTAACTTGATTGAATTTTTCGAGGAGGTGACTAGATGTGTAAATGAGGGTAAAGCAGTTGATGTAGTCTACATGGACTTCAGTAAGGCTTTTGATAAGGTCCCACATGGGAGATTGGTTAAGAAGGTAAGAGCCCATGGGATCCAGGGTAATTTGGCAAATTGGATCCAAAATTGGCTTAGTGGCAGGAGGCAGAGGGTGATGGAAATTGGCTTAGTGGCAGGAGGCAGGGGGTGATGGTCGAGGGTTGTTTCTGCGAGTGGAAGCCTGTGACCAGTGGTAAACTGCAGATATCTGTGTTGGGACCCTTGCTGTTTGTAGTGTACATTAATGATTTAGACATGAATATAGGAGGTTTGATCAGTACGTTCGCAGATGACACGAAAATTGGTGATGTCGTAAATAGTGAGGAGGAAAGCCTTAGATGACAGGACGATATAGATGGGCTGGTAAGATGGGCGGAGCTGTGGCAAATGGAATTTAATCCTGTGAAGTGTGAGGTGATGCATTTTGGGAGGACTAACAAGGCAAGGGAATGTACAATGGATGGTAGGACCCTAGGAAGTACAGAAGGTCAGAGGGACCGTGGTGTACTAGTCCATCGATCACTGAAGGCAGCAGCACACAGGTAGATAAGGTGGTTAGGAAGGCACATGGGATACTTGCCTTTATTAGCCGAGGCATAGACTATAAGAGCAGGGAGGTTATGATGGAGCTGTATAAAACGCTATTTCGGCCACAGCTGGAGTACTGTGTACAGTTCTGGGCACCACACTATAGGAAGGATGTGATTGCACTGGAGAGGGTGCAGAGGAGATTCACCAGGATGTTGCCTGGGCTGGAGCATTTCAGCTATGAAGAGAGATTGGATAGGCTAGGGTTGTTTACCTTAGAACAGAGAAGGCTGAGGGGGGACATGATTGAGGTATGGAAAATTATGAGGGGCATTGATAGATTAGATGAGAAGAAACTTTTTCCCTTAGTGGAGGGGTCAGTAACCGAGGGCACAGATTTAAGGTAAGGTGCAGGAGGTTTAGAGGGGATTTGAGGGAAAACCTTTTCACCCAGAGGGTGGTTGGAATCTGGAACACACTGCCTGAAGAGGTGGTAGAGGCAGGAACCATCATTTAAGAGGTATTTAGATGAGCACTTGAAATGCCATAGTATCCATTGCTATGGGCCAAGTGCTAGAAAATGGCATTAGAATAGCTGGGTGCTTGATGGCCGGCACAGACACGATGGGCCGAAGGGCCTGTTTCCGTGTTGTATGACTCTATGACTCTAGCACAGGACCTCTATTTCATTTTGTCTGTGGTACAGTTGTGCCCATTTTCTTATGGTTTAGCTTAAAAGTTGACTTTTTATTGCTGAAAGTAGGGACATGTTGTCGAAGCTTTTCGTCTTTCACTCATCAGGACAACCGGCAAGAATACCAATGTATGGGAAAACCACAACTTTATACTGTATGAGAAGAGAATGCTGATTAGTTGGCAAGTGAACTCTGGTAGAGGCGTTTCCATGGAGAATGCACCAGTTTATGGTGACTGACAGTTAACTGCCAAGCTTCATTTGCAGTTTAAACCAGGCAGCTTGAGTCTGGTCAAGGCACTGCCCTGAGGAATGAACCAGCAAATGGCCGTCACTTATTTTGTTTAGCTGAAACGGGCGCGATGTGTGTACATGTTCTTTGTCTGCAAACAATAGGGCCCTGTGTATTAATATATGTAGCTTCCAGTACGCACAAATGCACCACACTGCGAGCCCGATTGACGGCCTGAAATTCCTTGGCATACTAGTTGAGAAATCTGTTGAGGGGTTCTCTACCACGGTCCACCACAAACCTGCCTTCACTGGTCAATACATGCGTTGGGATTCTTACAGTTCCACACGCTGTAAGATTGGCCTTATCAGCAAGGGCCCGAACCATTTGCTCACCATGCAAGCTTGATGCTGAAATAGGGCGAATCAAAGACATCCTGCATGACAATGGATACCCTGATCAGATCATTTCTCACAGTATATCGTGCAAATTTATGAACAGGCCTAAGGCCATCATTTTTGGCCCTGAAAAATGCCCAGTCTACCTCAAATTACCCTGGAAGGGTAATGTATCCCAAAAATTTGAGCAACAGGGGAAGCTAGCTGTTTCAAGCTGCTACTATGCAGCAGTAACATGTGTGGTGTTCACCACTAACAGGATGCTGCCGTTGAGCCAAAAAGACGTCCTGCCTATCTCACAAATGAGTAATGTGATATATAAATTTCAATGCCAGTGTGATGCTAGGTATATAGGCCGTACATCCCAAAGACTGGCGGATCGTATCAAACAACATGTCCCTTCCACTGTTTGCAATGAGCAAGGTACAGGCCGTACCCAACCAGCCCGTGCTTGCAAAACTCAAAACACAGTGTACAACATTAGATGTGATTCTGCGATTGGACAGCATTTGCTAAATAATCCTCAGTGTGCTAAGAATTAGGTTGACAACCAATTTCAGATGGTCAGCAGGGCTTGCAGTGTGGCACATTTGCGCTTACTGGAAGCTACATATATTATTAGACAGGGCCCTGTTCTTTGCAGACAGAAAGAACATGTACACACATCGCGTCTGTTTCAGCTAAACAAAATAAGTGACAGCCATTCGCTGGTTCATTGGTCAAGGCGTTGCCATGTGGAATCGTAGTCAAGCTGCCTGGTTTAAATTTCAAACAAAGCTTGGCAGTTAACTGTCAGTCACCGTAAACTGGTGCATTCTCCATGGAAACGCCTGTACCAATCCAAGTTCACTTGCCAACCAATCAGCACTCTTCTCATGCAGTATAAGTTGTTGTTTTCCTTTACATGGGCATTCTTGCGGATTGTACTGATGAGTGCAAGACGAAAAGCTTCGGCAAAATGTCTCTAGTTTCGGCAATATTTATTATTTATTTTTTATTTAGAGATACAGCACTGAAACAGGCCCTTCGGCCCACCGAGTCTGTGCCGACCAACAACTACCCATTTATACTAACCCTACAGTAATCCCATATTCCCTATCACCTTCCTACACTAGGGGCAATTTACAACGGCCAATTTACCTATCACCTGCAAGTCTTTTGGATGTGGGAGGAAACCGGAGCACCCGGCGGAAACCCACGCGGTCATAGGGAGAACTTGCAAACTCCGCACAGGCAGTACCCAGAATTGAACCCGGGTCCCTGGAGCTGTGAGGCTGCAGTGCTAACCACTGCGCCACTGTGCTGCCCTCTGTACTACCAAATGACTAGTTAACTTTTTATTGTCATAATTCCTCCAGTTCATAATGGCTCCTTCCGAGCACGACACAGCAAACAGAGAGTGAATCATTTCACACTTCTCTACATTAAATTTGCTCTGCCGCTTGTCCGCCCATTCCACCAGCCTATGTCCTCGAAGTTTATCACTGTCCTGCACATAGTTCACAATACTTCCACGTTTTGTGTCATCAGCAACTTTTTAAAATGTGATCGGTTGTTTATTGGACTGGAAAAAGGTATAATTTTTTTATTCAGTCATGGGATGTGGGTGTCACTGGCCAGGCCAGCATTTATTGTCTATCCCTAATTGCCCTTGAGAAGGTGGTAGTGAGCTGCCTTCTTGAATATAGTTGGGTTTCCCAGGGGTCGGAATTAGGGCCCCTGTTTTTCTTAATATTTATTAATGACCTAGACTTGGGTATAAGGGCACAATTTGAAAAGTTGTTGATGGCACAAAATGTGGAAGTATTGTGAACTGTGTGCAGGATAGTGATAGACTTAAAGAGGCCATAGACAGGCTGGTGGAATGGGCGGACAAGAGGCAGATCAAATTTAATGTAGGGAAGTGTGAAATGATTCATTTTGGTAGGAAGAACAAGGAGAAGCAATATAAAACAAAGGATGCAGTTCCAAAGGAGGTGCAGGAGCAGAGAGACCTGGGGATGTATCTGCACAAATTGTTGAAGGTGGCAGGGCAGGTTGAGAAAGCAGTTAATAAGGCATATGGGATCCTGGGCTTTATAAACTGAGACATGGAGTACAAAAGCAAGGAAGTTATGGTGAACCTTTATAGAATACTGGTCTGGCCTTAACTGGATTGTTGTGTCCAGTTCTGGGCACCGCACTTTAGGAAAGATGTGAAGGCATTGGAGAGAATGCAGAAAAGACTCACAAAAATGGTTCCAGGGATGAGGGACTTCAGTTACATGGATAGGTTGGAGAATCTGGGGCTATTCCCTTTTTTTAAAGAGTTGTTCAAAATCATGAGGCGTCTGGACAGAGTAGATAGGGAGAAACTGTTCCCGTTGCTGAAAGGATCCACAACCAGGGGACACTGATCTAAGGTAGTTGGCAAAAGAACCAGAGATGACATGAGAAAAAACTTTTTTACGCAGCGTGGGGTTAGGATCTGGAATGCACTGCCTGAGAGTGTGGTAGCAGCAGGTTCAATCGAGTTCTTTAAAAAGAGAACTGGATAATTATCTGAGTAGAGAAAAGCATTGCCATGGGGATAGGACAGGGAAGTGGGACTAGGTGAGTAGCTCTTGGAGAGAGCCGGCATGGACACGATGGGCCGAATACCTTCCTGTGCTATAACCATTCTGTGATTCTATAATGCGGACGTGACTAATGACAATAGTGGGGACAGATGGGATGTCATACTCTGAGGGAGAATGCAGTGAAATGCAAACCCTCTCGAGTCCATTGTGTCTGAAGTGCAGGGGGAGGGGCAGAGATCAACAGGAAGCCTGCCAGTCGGCTGCCAAATGTCTAGTGTTGCTAAGTTACAGAGGAGCACCTCAGCCCCCAGCATCTCCTAGGAAAAGCGTCAAATCAGTGCATTGAGCTTTGGGACTCTGCCTTTCCCAGGCATCTCTGCGAGGGAGAGGGAAGGGAGGGGACCATCAGCGCTGATATCGCTAGTGAAGGCGGGGAGCTGGACACTGCAAGCAGGCTGATGTATCTGCGTGAGCTGGGGGCTTGGTGCTTGGGTTGAGGCTGTGCCCCTTACTGACTGACTGTAGTGTGCACCCTTCCTCCCCCTCGCTCCCTCTCTCTGGATCCACTGAGCAGGGTTCGTGCTGTCTCTGTGCATACAGGCTGTGCTCCAACACTGCAGCCATTTGCAGGAAATCAGAAGCAGCTGGGCCAGAACATCCATTAAAAAACTGCATTCATCTTAATATCTGACGTTGTGTCTCTGTATCCTATGCATAATGATGCGACAGGCCCCAGCGATGAGAAAGGTACTGATTAAAGCTTCATCATTCCCAATCTCTGCATGCTTCAAGCGCTACTCTTTCTGATCATTATTTATTATCTGTTTTACCTACAAAAATTCCTACCCAATTTCTTGCTTTGTTTTTTTCTAAAGCTTTATTTTCCAGAGATTCCTCCTTGGTGACATGTTATTAAAATGCTTTCTTCCTGAATAGTGCTGCATGATGTATACCAGTAAATATTGTTTTTAGTTTGTGCAGGAGCTGCCTGGGGGATTGTTTGTTAGCAGTCTCTGCATGATGCACTGTATTGTCTGAGCCTGAACTCGTTGGTTTGTGAGCATGCCCTGTCTGTGTGTGTGAGTGAGCATCCTTTATCTGAGTGTGTGTGTGTGTGTGTGTGTGTGTGTGTGTGTGTGTGTGTGTGTGAGTCCTGTATGTGAGTGTGAACATCCTTTATGTGTGCGTGTGTGAGAGCGGCCTCTGTGTGAATGAGTGTGAGCATCCTTTATCTGAGTGTGAGTGTGTGTGTGTGTGAGTCCTGTATGTGAGTGTGAACATCCTTTATGTGTGTGTGTGTGAGAGAGCGTCCTCTGTGTGTGTGCGTGAACATCCTGTGAGCGTGCTGTGTGTGTGTGAGTGAGCGTCCTCCGTGTGTGTGTACGTACGTGTGAATGTCCTCTGTGTGTGTGCGTGAACAACCTGTGAGCGTGCTGTGTGTGTGTGTGTGTGTGTGTGTGAGTGAGTGTCCTCTGTGTGTGTGTACGTACGTGTGAATGTCCTCTGTGTGTGTGCGTGAACATCCTGTGAGCGTGCTGTGTGTGTGTGTGTGTGAGTGAGTGTCCTCTGTGTGTGTGTGTACGTACGTGTGAATGTCCTCTGTGTGCCTGAGCGCACATACCCTGTGCGCATGTGTATGTGTGAGCATCCTCTGTATGTATATGTTAGTGTGTGTGTGTGTCTCTCTCTCCCCTCTGGGTGTGTGGGTGAGCGTGCGCTGTGTGTGTGTGTTAGCTGAATGTGCATGTAGTGAGTGAGTATGTGTGTGATGAGCATGTCTGTGTGGAGCGAGAGTGTTGGGTGCAAGCAGAGTTTGTGTGTGTTTTGTTGTGCATGCAGCAAGTGTGTATGCGGTGTAAGAGTGTTAAGTGTGCACGCAGTATGAGTATTGGGTGAGGAGGGAATACACGCTGTATGTGTTTACATGTGTGTGTTGGGTGTGAATCTGTTATGTCTGGGTCTGTGCGTGTACAGTCAGAGTTATGTGTATAGTGTGTGTGTGCAGTGTGACTGCACTCAGTAAACATGCGTATGTTATGTGTGCAGTGTGAGTGTACTGGGTGTGACGGGGTCCGTGTTGAGTGTGTTAGAGTTGTGTGTGTGTATATGTTGGGGATGTGTTGTGTTGGGAGTATGCACGGTATGTGTGTAATGTCAATGTATTGATTATGTGCAGTGTGAATGTCATCGAGCCAGTTACGGCACAGAAGGAGGCCATTCGACCCATCTAGTCCATGCCGGCTCTCCACAAAGCTATCCTGTCAGTCCCACACCCCAGATCGATCCCCATAGCCCTGCAAGTTTATTTGCTTCAAGTGCCCATCCAACTTCCTCTTGAAGCCATTCCATCACTCCACTTCCATCACCCTTGTGGGCAGCGAGTTCCAGGTCATTACCAACTGCTGCATGAAAAGTTCTTCCTCATTTTCCCCCTGCATCTTTTTCCCAAAACCTTCACTCTGTGTTGCCTAGTCCTTGTACCATTAGTTAATGAGAACAGTTTTTCCTTGTCTAACTTGTCTAAACCTGTCATAATCTTGTACACTTCTATCAAATCTCCCCTCAATCTCCTTTGCTCCAGGTAGAACAGCCCCAGCTTCTCCAACCTAACCTTGTCACTAAAATCCTCCATCCCTGGAGCCATTCTGGTAAATCTCCTCTGCTCCCTCTCAAGGATCCTCACATCCTTCCTAAAATGTGGTGACTCGAACTGGACACAATACTCCAGTTGGAGCCTAACCAGAGCTTTATAAAGGTTCAGTATAACTTCCTGCTTTTGTACTCTATGACTCTCTTTATGAAGCCCAAGATCCCATAACCTTACCACTCTCTCAATATGTCCTGCCACCTTCAAATTGATGCACATGCACCCCCCAGGTCCCACTGTTCCTGCACACTCGTTAGAACTGTAACATTAAATCTATATTGCCTCTCCCTAGTCTTACTGCCAAAATGCATCACCTCATACTTGTCAGTATTAAATTCCATCTGCCACTTGTCTGCCCATTCTGTTAGCCTATCTATGTCCTGTTGTTGGCAGTTCATCGCATCCTGACTGTTTGCTGCGCCTCCAAATTTGGTATCATAGGCAAATTTTGATATTCTGCTCTGTATTCCAAGATACAAGTCATCTATATATAGCAAAAGAAGCAGTGGTCCCAGCACTAACCCTTTGGTAACACCACTGCCTACAATCCTCCAGTCTGGAAAACAACCATTTATTATGACTATATTTTTCTGTCCTTAAGTCAATTTTTTATCCAGTTGGACACTGATTCTCCGATTGCATGAGCTTCAATTTTGTTAAACAGCCTTTCATGTGGTACCTGATCAAACACTTTCTTAAAATCTATATAGACAACAACCACCACATTCCCTTCATCAACCTTCTGTTACTTCATCAAAAATTCATTTAGTGAAGCATGATCTGCCTTTTACAAATCCATGCTGGCTCCCCTTAATTAACTCAAACCTCTAAGTGTCCGTGGATTTTTTTCCCTGATTTAGTTTCCAAAACCTTACCATCACTGATGTTAAACTAACTGGCCTGTAGTTGCTAGGACTGTCCTTATACCCTTTCTTGAATAAGGGTGTCACATTTGCCACTCTCCAATCCTCTGGCACCTTCCCCATATCCAGAGAAGATTATGACCAGCCCTTATGCTATCTCCACCCCCACTTCCTTTAACAACCTGGGATGCAAGCCATCTGAATCTGGTGACTTATCTACCCTAAGCATAGCTAACCTTTTTAACACCTTTCTGCTCTCAAATTTTATCCTATCCATTGCCTCTACTCTCTCCTCTTCCACTGATATTTTGTCAGATTCTATTTCCTTAGTGAACACTGATACAAAGTACTCATTAAATATATTAGCCTTGCCCTGTGCCATTCAGCATACATTACCCTCTTTGTCCCTAATAGGCCCTACTCTCCCTCTTTCTATCCGCTTACTATTTGCATGCCAGTAGAAGATATTTGGGTTCACTTTTATGTTGACTCCCATTCTATTCTCATATTATCTCTTTGCCAGTCTTATTTTCCTCTTCACCTCCTCTCTCAATCTCATAGTTATATGTCCCCCCTCAGCCTTCTCTGCTCTAAGGAAAAGAACCCTAGCCTATCCAGTCTCTCTTCATAGCTGAAATGCTCCAGCCCAGGCAACATCCTGGTGAATCTCCTCTGCACCCTCTCCAGTGCAATCACATCCTTCCTATAGTGTGGTGCCCAGAACTGTACACAGTACTCCAGCTGTGGCCTAACTAGCATTTTATACAGCTCCATCATAACCTCCTTGCTCTTATATTCTATGCCTCGGCTAATAAAGGCAAGTATCCCATATGCCTTTCTAACCACCTTATCTACCTGTGTTGCTGCCTTCAGTGACCTATGGACAAGTACACCAAGGTCCCTCTGACCCTCTGTATTTCCTAGGGTCCTACCATCCATTGTATATTCCCTTGCCTTGTTAGTCCTCCCAAAATGCATCACCTCACACTTCCCAGGATTAAATTCCATTTGCTACTGATCCTCCCATCTCACCAGCCCATCTATATCGTCCTGTAACCTAAGGCTTTCCTCCTCACTATTTACAACACCACCAATTTTCGTGTCTATTGTAAATGGCCTGATCCTCACTTGATGAGTTCACCTGACCTGCATCAGACACCCTCTTTTTTTTGTTTCACCATAATCTCTATCTCCCTCTTCATCCAAGGAGCCCTGTTCTTGGTTCCCCTACCTTTCGTCTATGTTGGAATGTTCCTAGCCTGTACCTGAAGCATCTCTTCCTTAAAGATAACCCATTATTCTGATAGAGCCCTTCCTGTCAGTCTTTGGTCCCCATTCTACCCTGGCTAGATCCCTTCTCATCGCATTGAAATTAGCCTTCTTCCAATCTAGACATTTTACCTTATTTTGTTCCTTGCTTTTCTGCATTACTAATCTAAACCTTATGATACACTGATCACTCTTCCCCAAGTGCTCCCCACAGAAACTTGGTCCACTTGACCCACTTCATTTCCCAGCACCAGATCCAGTAATGTCTCCTTTTTAGTTGGGCTGAGAACATACTAATCAAGGAAATTCTGAATACATTTCATAAATTCCTCACCCTTCTTACCTTTTACTCTAGAATTAACCCAATTGATGTTTAGGTAATTAAAGTCCCCCAAAATCACCACTGTAGTTCTTGCAAATCTCCGATTTCCCTGCAAATTTGTTCCTCTATCCCTCTCTCAGTATTTTAAGGTCTATAGAATACCCCTTGTAACATGATCATACCATTGTGCTCCTCAACTCTACCAAATGGATTCTGTCCTTGCCCCTTCAAGGGCATCCTCTCTTTCCAACACAACAATGTCTTCCCAAATTAGTACGGCCATCCCACCTCCCTTTATTCCTTCTGTATCTTTTCTGAACACTTTATATCCTTGCATATTAAGCGCCCAGTCATCACCATTTTTAAGCCACATTTCTGTGTCTTTGCATTCCTCTTAGTCCTTCTCGGTCACTCCCACCTAATACGGAACTACTCCCTGCTTTAGTACTGACTGACACTCTCACTCTGAACTCACTATCTGTCTCTTCCAATTCTCTGTGCGCCTTGGTATTCCTCTTGTATTATCTCCTGGTTCCCACACCCCTGCCAAGTTAGTTTAAACTTTTTACCCTATCCATTGCCTCTCCTCTCTCTGATTTTTTTCTATTCGTTCATGGGATGTGGGCATCGCTGGCTAGGACAACACTTATTGCCCATCCCTAATTGCCCTTGAGAAGGTGGTGGTGAGCTGCCTTCTTGAACCGCTACAGTCCATGTGAGGTAGGTACACCCACAGTGCTATTAGGAAGGGAGTTCCAGGATTTTGACCCAGCGACAGTGAAGAAATAGCGATGAAATAGTTCCAAGTCAGGATGGTGTGTGGCTTGGAGGGGAACTTGCAGGTGGTCGTGGTCCCATGCATTTGCTGCCCTTGTCCTTCTAGGTGATAGAGGTTGCAGGTTTGGAAGGTGCTGCCTAAGGAGACTTGGTGCATTGCTACAGTGCATCTTGTAGATGGTACACTCTGCTGCCACTGTGCGTCGGTGGTGGAGGGAGTGAATGTTGAAAGTGGTGGATGGGGTGCCAGTTAAGTGGGCTGCTTTGTCCTGGATGGTGTTGAGCTTCTTGAGTGTGTTGGAGCTGGACCCATCCAGGCAAGTGGAGAGTATTCCATCACATTCCTGACTTGTGCCTTGTAGATGGGTGGACAGGCTTTGGGGAGTCAGGAGGTGATTTACTCGCTGCAGAATTCCCAGCCTCTGACCTGCTCTTGTAGCCACGGTATTTATATGGCGACTTCAGTTCAATTCATGGTCAATGGTAACCCCCAGGATGTTGATAGTGGAGTCTGAAGAAGGGTCACTGACCTGAAACGTTAACTCTGCTTCTCTCTCCACAGATGCTGCTAGACCTGCTGAGTCTGTCCAGCATTTCTTGTTTTTATTTCTGATTTCCAGCATCCACAGTATTTTGCTTTTATATTATTGTTGATAGTGGGGGATTTAGCGATGGTAATGCCATTAATGTAAAGGGGAGATGCTTAGATTCTCTTTTGTTTGAGATGGTAATTGCCTAGCACTTGTGTGGTGAGAATATTACTTACCACTTATCATCCCAAGCCTGGATGTTGTCCAGGTCTTGCTGCATCTGGACATGGGCTGCTTCAGCAGGAGTTGTGAATGGTGCTGAACATTGTGCAATCATCAGCGAACATCCCCACTTCTGACCTTTATGATGGAGGGAAGGTCATTGATGAAGCAGCTGAAAATGGTTGGGCCTAGGACACTACCCTGAGGAACTCCTGCAGTGATGTCCTGGGACTGTGATGATTGACTAGGGGTCATTATTTAAAAATAAGGGGTCGCCAATTTAAGACAGAGATGAGAATTTTTTTCTCTGAGGGTCATGAGTCTTTGGAATTCTCTTCCTCAAAAGGTGGTGGAAGCAGAGTCTTTGAATATATTTAAGGCAGAGAGAGGTAAGCAAGGGGGCGAAAGGTTATCGGGGGTAGGTGGAAATGTGGAGTAATCAGTTCAGCAATGAACTTAATGAATGGCCGGGCAGGCTCAAAGGGCCGAGTGGCCTACTCCTGCTCCTAATTCGTATGTTTGACCTCTAACAACTACAACCATCTTCCTTTGCGCTAGGTACGACTCCAACTAGCAGTGAGTTTTCACCCTGATTCTCATTGACTCCAGTTTTGCTTGATGCCATACTCGGTCAAATGCTGGCTTGATATCAAGGGCTGTCACTCTTGAATTCAGCTCTTTTGTCCATGTTTGGAGCAAGGCTTGAATGAGTTCAGGAGCTGAGTGGCCCTGGTGGAACCCAAACTGAGCGTCAGTGAGCAGATTATTGCTCAGCAAGTGCCTCTTGATAGAACATTTGCTGATGATCAAGAGTAGACTGATGGCAGTAACTCACCAAGTCTCCTTCGGCAGCATCTTCCAAACCTGTGACCTCTACCACCTAGCAAGACAAGGGCAGCAGCTGCAGGGGAACACCACCACCTGCAAGTTCTTCTCCAAGCCATATACCATGCTGACTTGGAACTACATTGCTGTTCCTTCACTGTCACTGGGACAAAATCCTGGAACTCCCTAACAGCACTGTTGGTGTACCTACACCCCAAGGACTGCAGTGGTTCAAGAAGGCAGCTCACCACCACCTTCTCAAGGGCAATTAGGCAACGTCCACATTTCACGATCAAATGTAAAAAAAAAATGTGCGTGCATATGCCTGCGGGGTGAGTGCATGTACGCGCGCGCGAGATGTGAGTGAGTGCGTGCGTGCGCGCGTGCGTGAGCGTGATGACCTCAGTAGATACTGCTGAATTGAAAACAAGAGATGTGAACTTCCCAGACACATTAAAGAATCACGCAAGATTTCATGTTTTAAGACTGTTAGTACAACAACTGAATGAAAAATCAGCATTAACTAAACAGTACTGCATAGGTAACTAATACGCTAAATTACAGAGAAAGGTATTTCCCATTAACTTAGTAACACACTCGAAAGCCCCACATCACATTTATACGTTACAATGTGTTCTCATTGAAAAGGTATCCCTACAGTTAAAAGTCCCAAACTCTTCCCAGCTGCAATGGGTTGGATCTCCCAGTGTCCTTCTCAAAGCCAACGTCCTCTTCACTCACTTTCGAGCACGTTCGCCTGGACTTCCATTAATAAGGCAATCCTCTGGCGACCCCGTTGGTCTTCTCTCCTTCGTAAACCTCGAGCCCCGGTACTGGTTTTAAATCCTAGCAGCCTTTTGCTGTATCTCTGTCTGAGAGCAGCTGTTACCACAGAAACAGTTCATGGACTTCTGACTTTATTTCTTTAGGCTGCCACTGACTGCTGGTCTTTCTTCCTTCCTTTCAGCCCCCAGATCTAGGAAAACCTCTTGAATTTATCCAGATCAAATGTCAATAGTCGTTTGCTTTTCACAATTCTCAGACACCATACGTCTGACTGTAGAAAAACCACCCTGGCCTTCCTTTACTCCTGGTGTTAAAAATTGCAACTCAAATCTGCATTTTAGAGCCCCTGGCTCCCTGTTTACAATCTGAGAGCCTGGGAGAGCGAAACCTATTGTCCTTTTGGTATTACAAACTTGCACCCTGCTTTCAAAAGAATATTTGATCTGGGTTCCTTGTTCTGATGATAACCAAGACCCCTAGCTTGTCTCTGGGCAGATTTTGTGTGAGGTAACATGTCTCCTCCAAATGTCCATTTTACAAAGAACCGTACAGCACAGGAACAGGCCATTCGGCCCTCCAAGCCTGCGCCGATCTTGATGCCTGCCTAAACTAAAACCTTCTGCACTTCCGGGGACCGTATCCCTCTATTCCCATCCTATTCATGTATTTGTCAAGATGCCTCTTAAACGTCTCTATGGTACCTGCTTCCACCACCTCCCCCGGCAACAAGTTCCAGGCACTCAACACCCTCTGTGTAAAGAACTTGCCTCGCACATCCCCTCTAAACTTTGCCCCTCTCACTTTAAACCTATGCCCCCTCGTAACTGACTCTTCCACCCTGGGAAAAAGCTTCTGACTATCCACTCTGTCCATGCTGCTCATAACTTTGTAAACCTCTATCATGTCGCCCCTCCACCTCCGTCGTTCCAGTGAAAACAATCCGTGTTTATCCAACCTCTCCTCATAGCTAATTCCCTCCAGACCAGGCAACATCCTGGTAAACCTCTTCTGTACCCTCTCCAAAACCTCCACGTCCTTCTGGTGGTGTGGCAACCAGAATTGCACGCAATATTCTAAGTGTGGCCTAACTAAAGTTCTGTACAGCCGCAGCATAACTTGCCTATTTTTATACTCTATGCCCCGACCGATGAAGGCAAGCATGCCGTATGCCTTCTTGACTACCTTATCCACCTGCGTTGCCACTGTGGACCTGTACGCCCAGATCTCTTTGCCTGTCAATACTCCTAAGGGTTTTGCCATTTACTGTATACTTCCCATCTGCATTAGACCTTCCAAAATGCATTACCTCACGTTTGTCCGGATTAAACTCCATCTGCCATTTCTCCGCCCAAGTCTCCAACCGATCTATATCCTGCTGTATCCTCTGACAATCCTCATCACTATCTGCAACTCCTCCAACCTTTGTATCGTCCGCAAACTTACTAATCAGACCAGCTACATTTTCCTCCAAATCATTTATATATACTACAAACAGCAAAGGTCCCAGCACTGATCCCTGTGGAACACCACTGGTCACATCCCACCATTCAGAAAAGCACCCTTCCACTGCTACCCTCTGTCTTCTATGACCGAGCCAGCTCTGTATCCATCTTGTCAGCTCACCTCTGATCCCATTAAAGATCAGTTTTTAAAATGTAGCCATACTACCAAGTCCAGGGTTCGTAACATGAGTGTGCATGTGCGGTGAGCCTGTGCAGTGTGTGGATGTGGGTGTGGTTGTGCGCAGTGCTTGTGTGAGTGTGTTGGGGTGGGTAGTGGGGGAGCTAACCCTGGCTGTGACCACCTGTTAATTGTTGCACTAACTGCAGCACTGTGTGAGGAATAACTGACTGCACTGCTGGTTGTCTGCACCCCTGTGCTGGGGACACATTACTAGCCGAGGTATCAGTGTGATGCCACCACTACTGTCTCGTTGTCCTGTCCCTACATGCAGCCACTGTCCAGTAGTTTATTCCTCATCGTGCTGTCCCTGAAATAACTGGCTCTTGACTAACTGTGATGCTGTTTTTCTTCCTGTACATTCTCTGGTTGTGTCGGTCGCTGCTGCTGCTGCTTGTCCTCTGTTGCCTCCTCCCTCTTCCTTCTACTCTGGCTCCTCGTGCCACAGCAACCCACCAGACGCACCAAGGTGAGCACTGACCACTGAATGGGCACCTCGCTTAGGGCTGTACCAGTTGTCTGCCCGTGAATCAGAGCAGTCTCCTCACAGTTATTGGTTCAAGCAGAGACTGCCACTTTGTGTCCTATTTAGAAATGAGTCTTGTTGTAAAGATGCACATGGATTTGTGTGAGCAGCTGGGACTGAACCTTCCAATCATCAAAAATCACTTCATTTCGCAGCCTATTTATTTGATGGCAGATATGATCTGAGATCGACAGTATCTGTGCACGAAATGGGAGCTGAGACTTGCACACTGCTCAACGGAAATAGGGATTTTGCTTGAGCAAAACGACAGCCTCGATTGAGAAGGACAAATAAAACAAGGGGCATAATCTGTGTTAAGCACGCCATGTTAATGGCAATGTGTCTTAAATGCATTGTGTGTTGGGGAGGGCGGAGCAAGAGAAATAATCAGACTGAGGAGAGAGTGGGTCCGGGAGCGGAGACGGAGTGGCTCCGGGCCCGGGAGCGGAGACGGAGTGGCTCCGGGCCCGGGAGCGGAGACGGAGTGGCTCCGGGCCCGGGAGCGGAGACGGAGTGGCTCCGGGCCCGGGAGCGGAGACGGAGTGGCTCCGGGCCCGGGAGCGGCGACGGAGTGGCTCCGGGCCCGGGAGCGGCGACGGAGTGACTCCGGGCCCGGGAGCGGCGACGGAGTGGCTCCGGGCCCGGGAGCAGCGACGGAGTGGCTCCGGGTCCGGAAGTGATGGTACAGACCATGATGTGGGGATTGGGAGTGATGGTTTAGACTGGTAGCATTTGAAGTAGAACAAGACAAGTCTAAAGGCATTGTATCTTAATGCATGGAGCATTCCTAATAAGGTAAATGAATTAACAGCGCAAATTAATATAAATGGTTATGATATAGTTGCGATTATGGAGACATGGCTGCGGGGTGACCAAGGATGGGAGCTGAATATCCAGGGGTATTCAGTATTTAGGAAGGACAGGCAAAAAGGGAAAGGAGAGGTTGGGTAGCGTTGTTAGTAAAGGAGGAAATCAATGCAATAGTGAGGAAGGATATTGGCTCGGAAAATTATGATGTGGAATCTGTATGGGTGGAGCTAAGAAACACCAAGTGGTAGAAAACGTTGGTGAGGGTTGTCTATAGGCCTCCAAACAGTAGTGGAGATGTAAGGGATAGAATTAAACAGGAAATTAGAGATGCATGCAATAAGGGTACAAGTGCAATCATGGGCGAGTTTAATCTACATATAGATTGGTCAAACTGAATTCGCAATAATACTGTGAGGAGGATTTCCTGGAGTGACGGTTTTTTAGACCACTACGTTGAGGAACCAACTAGAGAACAGGCTATCCTAGACTGGATATTGTGCAATGAGAAAGGATTAATTAACAATCTTGTGTGGGGTCCCTTGGGGAGGAGCGACAATAACATGATAGAATTCTTCATTAAGATGGAGAGTGAAGTAGTTGAATCGGAAACTAGGGTCCTGAATCTAAATAAAGGAAACTACGAAGGTATAAGGAGCGAGTTGGCTGTGGTAGATTGGGGAACTTCACTAAAAGGGTTGACGGTGGATAGGCAATGGATAATATTTAAAGAACGTGTGCATGAATTACAACAATTATTCATTCCTGTCTGGTGCAAAAATAAAACAGGAAAGGTGGCTCAACCGTGGCTTACAAAAGAAATTAAGGATAGTATTAGATCCAAAGAGAGATCCAAAGAGGAGGCATATAAAATTGCCAGAAAAAGCAGCAAGTCTTGAGGATTGGGAGCAGTTTAGAATTCAGCCAAGGAGGACAAAGAGGTTGATTAAGCGGGGGAAGAATAGAGTATGTAAGTAAACTTGCGGTGAACATAAAAACTGACTAAAAGCTTCCATACATTTGTGAAGAGAAAAAGATGAGTGAAGATAAATGTAGGACTTACAGTCACAAATAGGGGAAATTATAATGGGGAACAAAGAAATGGCAGAACAATTAAACACGTACTTTGTTTCTGTCTTCACAAAGGACACAAATAACCTCCCAGAACCAAGTGTCTAATGAGCGGGAGGAACTGAAGGAAATCAGTATTAGTAAAAAAAAAGTGCTAGGGAAACTAATGGGGTTAAAGGCTGACATCCCCAGGGCCTGATAATATACATCCCAGAGTACTAAAGGAAGTGGCCCAGAAAATAGTGGATGCATTGGTGGTTATCTTCCAAAATTCTGTAGACTCTGGAGAAGTTCTGACAGATTGGAGGGTGGCAAATGTAACCCCACTATTTAAAAAAGGAGGGATAAAAAAACAGGGAACTACAGACTAGTTAGTCTTACATCAGTAGTGGGGAAAATGCGAGAGTCCATTATAAAGGATGTGATAACAGAACACCAAGAAAGCATAAACGGGAATGGACAAAGTCAGCATGCGTTTACGAAAGGGAAGGCATGCTTAACAAATCTACTGGAGTGTTTTGAGGATGTAACTAGTAGAATATATAAGGGAGAACCAGTGGATGTGGTGTATTTGGATTTTCAGAAGGCTTTTGATAAGGTCCCACATAAAAGGTTAGTGTGCAAAATTAAAGCACATGGGACTGGGGGTAATATACTGGCATGGATTGAGAACTGGTTGACAGACAGGAAACAGAGAGTAGGAATAAACGGGTCTTTTTCCGGGTGGCAGGCAGTGACTTGTGGGGTACCGCAGGGATCAGTGCCAGGACCCCAGCTATTCACAATATATATTAATGACTTGGGTGAGGGAACTAAATGCAACATTTCCAAGTTTGCAGACGACACAAAGCTGGGGGGGGCGGTGCGGGGAATGTGAGCTGTGAGGAGGATGCAAAGAGGCTCCAATGTGATTTGGACAAGTTGGGTGAGTGAGCAAATGCAGTATAACGTGGATAAATGTGAGGTTATCCACTTTGGTTGGAAAAACAGAAAGACAGATTATGTAGATGAGGGTAGTGCAGTTGATTTAGTTTACATGGATTTCAGCAAAGCCTTTGACCAGGTCCCACATGGGAGACTTATCAAGAAAGCAAATGCACATGGGATACAGGGAACTTGATAAGGTGGATTCAAAATTGGCTTAGCTGTAGGAGACGGAGAGTGATGACAGACGGCTGTTTTAGTGACTGGAAGCCAGTGTCCAGTGGCGTACCACAGGGATCTGTGCTGGGTCCCCTATTGTTTGTTATTTATATAAACGACATAGATGACTATGTGGGGGGTAGGATCAGTAAGTTCACGGATGACACAAAGATTAGCCTAGTGGTTAACAGTGAGGTTGAGTGTCTTCCATTACAGGAAGATATAGACGGGATGGTCAAATGGGCAGAAAAGTGGCAGATGGAATTTAACGCTGAAAAGTGTGAGGTGATACACTTTGGAAGGAGTAATGTGACACGGAAGTATTCAATGAATGGCCTGACACTGGGAAGTTCCGAGGAACAAAGGGACCTTGGTGTGTTTGTCCATAGATCTTTGAAGGCAGAAGGGCAGGTTAATAGGGTGGTGAAAAAGGCATATGGAACACTTGCCTTTGTCAATCAAGGCATAGATTACAAAAGCAGGGAGGTCATGTTGAAGTTGTACCGAACTTTGGTAAGGCCACAGCTGGAGCACTGTGTGCAATTCTGGTCACCACATTATAGGAAGGATGTGATTGCACTGGAGGGGGTGCAGAGGCGATTCACCAGGATGTTGCCTGGGATGGAACATATAAGCTGTGAAGAGAGGTTGGATAGGCTTGGGTTGTTTTCGCTGGAGCAGAGAAGACTGAGGGGTGACCTGATCGAGGTGTACAAGATTATGAGGGGCATGGACAGGGTGGACAGGGAGCAGCTGTTCCCCTTAGTTGAAGGGTCAGTTACGAGGGGACACAAGTTCAAGGTGAGGGGCAGGAGGTTTAAGGGGGATTTGAGGAAGAACATTTTTACCCAGAGGGTGGTGATGGTCTGGAATGCACTGCCTGGGAGGGTGGTCGAGGCGGGTTGCCTCACATCCTTTAAAAAGTACCTGGATGAGCACTTGGCACGTCATAACATTCAAGGCTATGGGCCAAGTGCTGGCAAATGGGATTAGGTAGACAGATCAGGTGTCTTTAATGCATCCGTGCAGACGCGATGGGCCGAAGGGTCTCTTCTGCACTGTATTATTCTGTCATTCTGTGATTATCTGAATGGTGATAGATTGGGAAGGGGGGAGGTGCAATGAGACCTTGTTGTCCTGATACTTTCAGGTGCAGCAAGCTGTTAGGAAGGCGAATGGTATGTTGGCCTTTATTGCAAGAGGATTTGAGTACAGGAGCAAGGGTGTCTGACTGCAGTTATACAGGGCCTTGGTGAGACTACATCTGGAGTATTGTGTGCAGTTTTGGTCTCCTTATCTGAGGAAGGATATTCTTGCCATGGAGGGAGTGCAAAGATGATTTACTAGGCTGATTCCTGGGATGACAGGATTGACGTATGAGGAAAGATTGAGTCAACTAGGCCTATATTCACTAGACATTAGAAGAATGAGAGAGGATCTCATAGAAACCTATAAAATTCTCGAGACAGGCTAGATACAGGGAGGATGTTCCTGATGGCTGGGGAGTCCAGAACCAGGGGTCACAGTCTCAGGATATGGGGTATACCATTTAGAACCAAGATGAGGAGAAATGTCTTCACTCAGAAGGTGGTGAACCTGTGGAATTCTCTACTGCAGAAGGCAGTGGAGGTCATGTCATTAAATAAATTCAAGAAGGAGATAGATATATTTCTTAATGCCAAAGGAATCGAGGGATATGGGGAGGAAGCGGGAACAGGGTACTGAACTAAACGATCAGCCATGATCTTTTTTGAATGGCAGAGCAGGCCTGAAGGGCCAAATGCCCTACTCCTCCTATTTTCAATGTTTCTTTGATGGTTTAGACTGTGATGTGGAGATTGGGAGTGATGGTTTAGACTGTGAGGTGGAGATTGGGAGTGATGGTTTAGACTGTGAGGTGGTGATTGGGAGTGATGGTTCAGACTGTGAGGTGGGGATTGGGAGTGATGGTTTAGACTGTGAGGTGGGGGTTGGGAGTGTTGGTTCAGACTGTGAGGTGGGGATTGGGAGTGATGGTTTAGTCTGTGATGTGGAGATTGGGAGTGTTGGTTCAGACTGTGAGGTGGGGATTGGGAGTGATGGTTTAGACTGTGAGGTGGAGATTGGGAGTGATGGTTTCGACTGTGAGGTGGAGATTGGGAGTGTTGGTTTAGACTGTGATGTGGGGATTGGGAGTGATGGTTTAGACTGTGAGGTGGTGATTGGGAGTGATGGTTTAGACTGTGAGGTGGTGATTGGGAGTGATGGTTTAGACTGATGTGGGGATTGGGAGTGATGGTTTAGACTGTGAGGTGGAGATTGGGAGTGATGGTTTAGACTGTGAGGTGGAGATTGGGAGTGATGGTTTAGACTGTGAGGTGGAGATTGGGAGTGATGGTTTAGACTGTGAGGTGGAGATTGGGAGTGATGGTTTAGACTGTGAGGTGGAGATTGGGAGTGATGGTTTCGACTGTGAGGTGGAGATTGGGAGTGATGGTTTAGACTGTGAGGTGGAGTTTGGGAGTGATGGTTTAGACTGTGAGGTGGAGATTGGGAGTGATGGTTTAGACTGAGAGGTGGAGATTGGGAGTGATGGTTTAGACTGAGAGGTGGAGATTGGGAGTGATGGTTTAGACTGTGAGGTGGAGATTGGGAGTGATGGTTTAGACTGTGAGGTGGAGATTGGGAGTGTTGGTTTAGACTGTGAGGTGGAGATTGGGAGTGTTGGTTTAGACTGTGAGGTGGAGATTGGGAGTGATGGTTTAGACTGTGAGGTGGAGATTGGGAGTGTTGGTTTAGACTGTGATGTGGGGATTGGGAGTGATGGTTTAGGCTGTGAGGTGGAGATTGGGAGTGATGGTTTCGACTGTGAGGTGGAGATTGGGAGTGTTGGTTTAGACTGTGATGTGGGGATTGGGAGTGATGGTTTAGACTGTGAGGTGGTGATTGGGAGTGATGGTTTAGACTGTGAGGTGGTGATTGGGAGTGATGGTTTAGACTGATGTGGGGATTGGGAGTGATGGTTTTGACTGTGAGGTGGAGATTGGGAGTTTTGGTTTAGACTGTGAGGTGGGGGTTGGGAGTGTTGGTTCAGACTGTGAGGTGGGGATTGGGAGTGATGGTTTAGACTGTGAGGTGGGGGTTGGGAGTGTTGGTTCAGACTGTGAGGTGGGGATTGGGAGTGATGGTTTAGTCTGTGATGTGGAGATTGGGAGTGTTGGTTCAGACT
Source organism: Heterodontus francisci (assembly GCF_036365525.1). Classification (NCBI taxonomy): domain Eukaryota; kingdom Metazoa; phylum Chordata; class Chondrichthyes; order Heterodontiformes; family Heterodontidae; genus Heterodontus; species Heterodontus francisci. Next base: position 3,520,702 of record NC_090371.1, on the reverse strand, counting down.
GTGAGGTGGGGATTGGGAGTGATGGTTTAGACTGTGAGGTGGAGATTGGGAGTGATGGTTTCGACTGTGAGGTGGAGATTGAGAGTGTTGGTTTAGACTGTGATGTGGGGATTGGGAGTGATGGTTTAGACTGTGAGGTGGTGATTGGGAGTGATGGTTTAGACTGTGAGGTGGTGATTGGGAGTGATGGTTTAGACTGATGTGGGGATTGGGAGTGATGGTTTAGACTGTGAGGTGGAGATTGGGAGTTTTGGTTTAGACTGTGAGGTGGGGGTTGGGAGTGTTGGTTCAGACTGTGAGGTGGGGATTGGGAGTGATGGTTTAGACTGTGAGGTGGGGGTTGGGAGTGTTGGTTCAGACTGTGAGGTGGGGATTGGGAGTCATGGTTTAGTCTGTGATGTGGAGATTGGGAGTGTTGCTTCAGACTGTGAGGTGGGGATTGGAGTGATGGTTTAGACTGTGAGGTGGGGATTGGGAGTGATGGTTTAGACTGTGATGTGGAGAGTGGGAGTGATGGTTTAGACTGTGATGAGATTGGGCGTGATGGTTGAGAGTATGTGGTGGAGATTGGGAGTGATGGTTGAGAGTGTGAGGTGGTGATTGGGAGTGATGGTTTAGACTGTGAGGTGGAGATTGGGAGTGATGGTTTCGACTGATGGGATTGGGAGTGATGGTTTAGACTGTGATGTGGGGATTGGGAGTGATGGTTTAGACTGTGATGTGGGGATTGGGAGTGATGGTTTAGACTGTGAGGTGGTGATTGGGAGTGATGGTTTAGACTGTGAGGTGGAGATTGGGAGTGATGGTTTAGACTCTGAGGTGGAGATTTGGAGTGATGGTTTAGACTGTGATGTGGAGATTGGGAGTGATGGTTTAGACTGATGCGGGGATTGGGAGTGATGGTTTAGACTGTGAGGTGGAGATTGGGAGTGATGGTTCAGACTGTGAGGTGGAGATTGGGAGTGTTGGTTTAGACTGTGAGGTGGAGATTGGGAGTGATGGTTTAGACTGTGAGGTGGAGATTGGGAGTGATGGTTTAGACTGTGATGTGGGGATTGGGAGTGATGGTTTAGACTGTGAGGTGGTGATTGGGAGTGATGGTTCAGACTGATGTGGGGATTGGGAGTGATGGTTTAGACTGTGATGTGGGGATTGGGAGTGATGGTTTAGACTTTGAGGTGGAGATTGGGAGTGATGGTTTAGACTGATGTGGGGATTGGGAGTGATGGTTTAGACTGTGAGGTGGGGATTGGGGGTGATGGTTTAGACTGTGAGGTGGTGATTGGGAGTGATGGTTTAGACTGATGTGGGGATTGGGAGTGATGGTTTAGTCTGTGATGTGGAGATTGGGAGTGTTGGTTCAGACTGTGAGGTGGGGATTGGGAGTGATGGTTTAGACTGTGAGGTGGGGATTGGGAGTGATGGTTTAGACTGTGAGGTGGGGATTGGGAGTGATGGTTTATACTGTGATGTGGAGAGTGGGAGTGATGGTTTAGACTGTGATGAGATTGGGAGTGATGGTTGAGAGTATGTGGTGGAGATTGGGAGTGATGGTTGAGAGTGTGAGGTGGTGATTGGGAGTGATGGTTTAGTCTGTGATGTGGAGATTGGGAGTGTTGGTTCAGACTGTGAGGTGGGGATTGGGAGTGATGGTTTAGACTGTGAGGCGGTGATTGGGAGTGATGGTTGAGAGTATGTGGTGGAGATTGGGAGTGATGGTTGAGAGTGTGAGGTGGTGATTGGGAGTGATGGTTTAGACTGTGAGGTGGAGATTGGGAGTGATGGTTTAGACTGATGTGGGGATTGGGAGTGATGGTTTAGACTGTGATGTGGGGATTGGGAGTGATGGTTTAGACTGTGATGTGGGGATTGGGAGTGATGGTTTAGACTGTGATGTGGAGATTGGGAGTGATGGTTTAGACTGATGCGGGGATTGGGAGTGATGGTTTAGACTGTGAGGTGGAGATTGGGAGTGATGGTTCAGACTGTGAGGTGGAGATTGGGAGTGTTGGTTTAGACTGTGAGGTGGAGATTGGGAGTGATGGTTTAGACTGTGAGGTGGAGATTGGGAGTGATGGTTTAGACTGTGATGTGGGGATTGGGAGTGATGGTTTAGACTGTGAGGTGGTGATTGGGAGTGATGGTTCAGACTGATGTGGGGATTGGGAGTGATGGTTTAGACTGTGATGTGGGGATTGGGAGTGATGGTTTAGACTTTGAGGTGGAGATTGGGAGTGATGGTTTAGACTGATGTGGGGATTGGGAGTGATGGTTTAGACTGTGAGGTGGGGATTGGGGGTGATGGTTTAGACTGTGAGGTGGTGATTGGGAGTGATGGTTTAGACTGATGTGGGGATTGGGAGTGATGGTTTAGTCTGTGATGTGGAGATTGGGAGTGTTGGTTCAGACTGTGAGGTGGGGATTGGGAGTGATGGTTTAGACTGTGAGGTGGGGATTGGGAGTGATGATTTAGACTGTGATGAGATTGGGAGTGATGGTTGAGAGTATGTGGTGGAGATTGGGAGTGATGGTTGAGAGTGTGAGGTGGTGATTGGGAGTGATGGTTTAGTCTGTGATGTGGAGATTGGGAGTGTTGGTTCAGACTGTGAGGTGGGGATTGGGAGTGATGGTTTAGACTGTGAGGCGGTGATTGGGAGTGATGGTTGAGAGTATGTGGTGGAGATTGGGAGTGATGGTTGAGAGTGTGAGGTGGTGATTGGGAGTGATGGTTTAGACTGTGAGGTGGAGATTGGGAGTGATGGTTTAGACTGATGTGGGGATTGGGAGTGATGGTTTAGACTGTGATGTGGGGATTGGGAGTGATGGTTTAGACTGTGATGTGGGGATTGGGAGTGATGGTTTAGACTGTGAGGTGGTGATTGGGAGTGATGGTTTAGACTGATGTGGGGATTGGGAGTGATGGTTTAGTCTGTGATGTGGAGATTGGGAGTGTTGGTTTAGACTGTGAGGTGGAGATTGGGAGTGTTGGTTTAGACTGTGAGGTGGAGATTGGGAGTGATGGTTTAGACTGTGAGGTGGAGATTGGGAGTGATGGTTTAGACTGTGAGGTGGAGATTGGGAGTGTTGGTTTAGACTGTGATGTGGGGATTGGGAGTGATGGTTTAGACTGTGAGGTGGAGATTGGGAGTGTTGGTTTAGACTGTGATGTGGGGATTGGGAGTGATGGTTTAGACTGTGATGTGGGGATTGGGAGTGATGGTTTAGACTGTGAGGTGGAGATTGGGAGTGTTGGTTTAGACTGTGATGTGGGGATTGGGAGTGATGGTTTAGACTGTGAGGTGGAGATTGGGAGTGTTGGTTTAGACTGTGAGGTGGGGATTGGGAGTGACGGTTTCGACTGTGAAACGGAGATTGGGAGTGTTGGTTTAGACTGTGATGTGGGGATTGGGAGTGATGGTTTAGACTGTGAGGTGGAGATTGGGAGTGATGGTTTAGACTGTGATGTGGGGATTGGGAGTGATGGTTTAGACTGTGAGGTGGGGATTGGGAGTGATGGTTTAGACTGTGAGGTGGAGATTGGGAGTGATGGTTTAGACTGTGATGTGGGGATTGGGAGTGATGGTTTAGACTGTGATGTGGGGATTGGGAGTGATGGTTTAGACTGTGAGGTGGTGATTGGGAGTGATGGTTTAGACTGTGAGGTGGGGATTGGGAGTGATGGTTTAGACTGTGATGTGGGGATTGGGAGTGATGGTTTAGACTGTGAGGTGGGGATTGGGGGTGATGGTTTAGACTGTGAGGTGGTGATTGGGAGTGATGGTTTAGACTGATGTGGGGATTGGGAGTGATGGTTTAGTCTGTGATGTGGAGATTGGGAGTGTTGGTTCAGACTGTGAGGTGGGGATTGGGAGTGATGGTTTAGACTGTGAGGTGGGGATTGGGAGTGATGGTTTAGACTGTGAGGTGGGGATTGGGAGTGATGGTTTAGACTGTGAGGCGGTGATTGGGAGTGATGGTTTAGACTGTGATGTGGAGAGTGGGAGTGATGGTTTAGACTGTGATGAGATTGGGAGTGATGGTTGAGAGTATGTGGTGGAGATTGGGAGTGATGGTGACGAGTGTGATGTGGAGATTGAGAGTGATGGTTTAGACTGTGATATGGAGATTCGGAGTGATGGTTTAGACTGTGATGTGGGGATTGGGTATGATGGTTTAGTCTGTGATGTAGAGATTGGGAGTGATGGTTTAGACTGTGATGTGGAGATTGGGAGTGATGGTTGAGAGTATGTGGTGGAGTTTGGGAGTGATGGTTTAGACTGTGATGTGGAGATTGGGAGTGATGGTTTAGACTGTGATGTGGAGATTGGGAGTGATGGTTTAGACTGTGATGTGGAGATTGGGAGTGATGGTTGAGAGTATGTGGTGGAGTTTGGGAGTGATGGTTGAGACTGTGATGTGGAGATTGAGAGTGATGGTTTAGACTGTGATATGGAGATTCGGAGTGATGGTTTAGACTGTGATGTGGGGATTGGGAGTGATGGTTTAGACTGTGATGTGGAGATTGGGAGTGATGGTTTAGTCTGTGATGTGGAGATTGGGAGTGATGGTTGAGAGTATGTGGTGGAGATTGGGAGTGATGGTTAAGAGTGTGAGGTGGAGATTGGGAGTGATGGTTTAGACTGTGATATGGAGATTCGGAGTGATGGTTTCGACTGTGATGTGGGGATTGGGAGTGATGGTTTAGACTGTGATGTGGAGATTGGGAGTGATGGTTTAGTCTGTGATGTGGAGATTGGGAGTGATGGTTTTGACTGTGATGGGATTGGGAGTGATGGTTTAGACTGTGAGGTGGGGATTGGGAGTGATGGTTTAGACTGTGAGGTGAGGATTGGGAGTGATGGTTTAGACTGTGAGGTGGGGATTGGGAGTGATGGTTTAGACTGTGAGGTGAGGATTGGGAGTGATGGTTTAGACTGTGAGGTGGGGATTGGGAGTGATGGTTTAGACTGTGAGGTGGGGATTGGGAGTGATGGTTTAGACTGAGGTGGGGATTGGGAGTGATGGTTTAGACTGTGAGGTGGGGATTGGGAGTGATGGTTCAGACTGTGAAGTGGGGATTGGGAGTGATGGTTCGGACTGTGAGGTGGGGATTGGGAGTGATGGTTTATACTGTGATGTGGAGATTGGGAGTGATGGTTTGGACTGTGAGGTGGGGATTGGGAGTGATGGTTCAGACTGTGAAGTGGGGATTGGGAGTGATGGTTCGGACTGTGAGGTGGGGATTGGGAGTGATGGTTTATACTGTGATGTGGGGATTGGGAGTGATGGTTTATACTGTGATGTGGGGATTGGGATTGATGGTTTGGACTGTGATGTGGGGATTGGGAGTGATGGTTTAGACTGTGAGGTGGGGATTGGGAGTGATGGTTTATACTGTGATGTGGAGATTGGGAGTGATGGTTTAGACTGTGAGGTGGGGATTGGGAGTGATGGTTTGGACTGTGATGTGGGGATTGGGAGTGATGATTTAGACTCTAATGTGGAGATAGGGAGTGATGGTTTAGACTGTGATGTGGAGATTGGGAGTGATGGTTTAGACTGTGAGGTGGGGATTGGGAGTGATGATTTAGACTCTAATGTGGAGATAGGGAGTGATGGTTTAGACTGTGATGTGGAGATAGGGAGTGATGGTTTAGACTGTGAGGTGGGGATTGGGAGTGATGGTTTGGACTGTGAGGTGGGGATTGGGAGTGATGGTTTATACTGTGATGTGGAGATTGGGAGTGATGGTTTGGACTGTGAGGTGGGGATTGGGAGTGATGGTTCATACTGTGATGTGGAGATTGGGAGTGATGGTTTGGACTGTGATGTGGGGATTGGGAGTGATGGTTTAGACTGTGAGGTGGGGATTGGGAGTGATGGTTTAGACTGATGTGGGGATTGGGAGTGATGGTTTAGACTGTGATGTGGGGATTGGGAGTGTTGGTTTAGACTGTGATGTGGGGATTGGGAGTGATGGTTTAGACTGTGAGGTGGAGATTGGGAGTGTTGGTTTAGACTGTGATGTGGGGATTGGGAGTGATGGTTTAGACTGTGAGGTGGAGATTGGGAGTGATGGTTTCGACTGATGTGGGGATTGGGAGTGATGGTTTAGACTGTGATGTGGGGATTGGGAGTGATGGTTTAGACTGTGAGGTGGTGATTGGGAGTGATGGTTTAGACTGATGTGGGGATTGGGAGTGATGGTTTAGACTGTGAGGTGGAGATTGGGAGTGATGGTTTAGACTGTGAGGTGGAGATTGGGAGTGATGGTTTAGACTGTGATGTTAGAGATTGGGAGTGATGGTTTAGACTGATGCGGGGATTGGGAGTGATGGTTTAGACTGTGAGGTGGAGATTGGGAGTGATGGTTCAGACGGTGAGGTGGAGATTGGGAGTGTTGGTTTAGACTGTGAGGTGGAGATTGGGAGTGATGGTTTAGACTGTGAGGTGGTGATTGGGAGTGATGGTTTAGACTGTGAGGTGGAGATTGGGAGTGTTGGTTTAGACTGTGATGTGGGGATTGGGAGTGATGGTTTAGACTGTGAGGTGGAGATTGGGAGTGTTGGTTTAGACTGTGATGTGGGGATTGGGAGTGATGGTTTAGACTGTGAGGTGGAGATTGGGAGTGATGGTTCAGACTGATGTGGGGATTGGGAGTGATGGTTTAGACTGTGATGTGGGGATTGGGAGTGATGGTTTAGACTTTGAGGTGGAGATTGGGAGTGATGGTTTAGACTGATGTGGGGATTGGGAGTGATGGTTTAGACTGTGAGGTGGGGATTGGGAGTGATGGTTTAGACTGTGAGGTGGTGATTGGGAGTGATTGTTTAGACTGATGTGGGGATTGGGAGTGATGGTTTAGTCTGTGATGTGGAGAGTGGGAGTGATGGTTTAGACTGTGATGAGATTGGGAGTGATGGTTGAGAGTATGTGGTGGAGATTGGGAGTGATGGTTGAGAGTGTGAGGTGGTGATTGGGAGTGATGGTTTAGACTGTGAGGTGGTGATTGGGAGTGATGGTTTAGACTGATGTGGGGATTGGGAGTGATGGTTTAGACTGTGATGTGGGGATTGGGAGTGATGGTTTAGACTGTGATGTGGGGATTGGGAGTGATGGTTTAGACTGTGAGGTGGTGATTGGGAGTGATGGTTTAGACTGATGTGGGGATTGGGAGTGATGGTTTAGTCTGTGATGTGGAGATTGGGAGTGTTGGTTTAGACTGTGAGGTGGAGATTGGGAGTGTTGGTTTAGACTGTGAGGTGGAGATTGGGAGTGATGGTTTAGACTGTGAGGTGGAGATTGGGAGTGATGGTTCAGACTGTGAGGTGGAGATTGGGAGTGTTGGTTTAGACTGTGATGTGGGGATTGGGAGTGATGGTTTAGACTGTGAGGTGGAGTTTGGGAGTGTTGGTTTAGACTGTGAGATGGGGATTGGGAGTGATGGTTTAGACTGTGTTGTGGGGATTGGGAGTGATGGTTTAGACTGTGAGGTGGAGATTGGGAGTGTTGGTTTAGACTGTGATGTGGGGATTGGGAGTGATGGTTTAGACTGTGAGGTGGAGATTGGGAGTGTTGGTTTAGACTGTGAGGTGGGGATTGGGAGTGACGGTTTCGACTGTGAAACGGAGATTGGGAGTGTTGGTTTAGACTGTGATGTGGGGATTGGGAGTGATGGTTTAGACTGAGGTGGAGATTGGGAGTGATGGTTTAGACTGTGAGGTGGAGATTGGGAGTGATGGTTTAGACTGTGATGTGGGGATTGGGAGTGATGGTTTAGACTGTGATGTGGGGATTGGGAGTGATGGTTTAGACTGTGAGGTGGTGATTGGGAGTGATGGTTTAGACTGATGTGGGGATTGGGAGTGATGGTTTAGATTGTGAGGTGGGGATTGGGAGTGATGGTTTAGTCTGTGATGTGGAGATTGGGAGTGTTGGTTCAGACTGTGAGGTGGGGATTGGGAGTGATGGTTTAGACTGTGAGGTGGGGATTGGGAGTGATGGTTTAGACTGTGAGGCGGTGATTGGGAGTGATGGTTTAGACTGTGATGTGGAGAGTGGGAGTGATGGTTTAGACTGTGATGAGATTGGGAGTGATGGTTGAGAGTATGTGGTGGAGATTGGGAGTGATGGTGACGAGTGTGATGTGGAGATTGAGAGTGATGGTTTAGACTGTGATATGGAGATTCGGAGTGATGGTTTAGACTGTGATGTGGGGATTGGGAATGATGGTTTAGTCTGTGATGTAGAGATTGAGAGTGATGGTTTAGACTGTGATGTGGAGATTGGGAGTGATGGTTGAGAGTATGTGGTGGAGATTGGGAGTGGTGGTTTAGACTGTGATGTGGAGATTGGGAGTGATGGTTTAGACTGTGATGTGGAGATTGGGAGTGATGGTTGAGAGTATGTGGTGGAGTTTGGGAGTGATGGTTGAGACTATGATGTGGAGATTGAGAGTGATGGTTTAGACTGTGATATGGAGATTCGGAGTGATGGTTTAGACTGTGATGTGGGGATTGGGAGTGATGGTTTAGACTCTAATGTGGAGATAGGGAGTGATGGTTTAGACTGTGATGTGGAGATTGGGAGTGATGGTTTAGTCTGTGATGTGGAGATTGGGAGTGATGGTTGAGAGTATGTGGTGGAGATTGGGAGTGATGGTTAAGAGTGTGAGGTGGAGATTGGGAGTGATGGTTTAGACTGTGATATGGAGATTCGGAGTGATGGTTTCGACTGTGATGTGGGGATTGGGAGTGATGGTTTAGACTGTGATGTGGAGATTGGGAGTGATGGTTTAGTCTGTGATGTGGAGATTGGGAGTGATGGTTTTGACTGTGATGGGATTGGGAGTGATGGTTTAGACTGTGAGGTGGGGATTGGGAGTGATGGTTTAGACTGTGAGGTGAGGATTGGGAGTGATGGTTTAGACTGTGAGGTGGGGATTGGGAGTGATGGTTTAGACTGTGAGGTGGGGATTGGGAGTGATGGTTTTAGACTGTGAGGTGGGGATTGGGAGTGATGATTTAGACTCTAATGTGGAGAGAGGGAGTGATGGTTTAGACTGTGAGGTGGGGATTGGGAGTGATGGTTTAGACTGTGAGGTGGGGATTGGGAGTGATGGTTCAGACTGTGAAGTGGGGATTGGGAGTGATGGTTCGGACTGTGAGGTGGGGATTGGGAGTGATGGTTTATACTGTGATGTGGAGATTGGGAGTGATGGTTTGGACTGTGAGGTGGGGATTGGGAGTGATGGTTCAGACTGTGAAGTGGGGATTGGGAGTGATGGTTCGGACTGTGAGGTGGGGATTGGGAGTGATGGTTTATACTGTGATGTGGGGATTGGGAGTGATGGTTTATACTGTGATGTGGGGATTGGGATTGATGGTTTGGACTGTGATGTGGGGATTGGGAGTGATGGTTTAGACTGTGAGGTGGGGATTGGGAGTGATGGTTTATACTGTGATGTGGAGATTGGGAGTGATGGTTTAGACTGTGAGGTGGGGATTGGGAGTGATGGTTTGGACTGTGATGTGGGGATTGGGAGTGATGATTTAGACTCTAATGTGGAGATAGGGAGTGATGGTTTAGACTGTGATGTGGAGATTGGGAGTGATGGTTTTAGACTGTGAGGTGGGGATTGGGAGTGATGATTTAGACTCTAATGTGGAGATAGGGAGTGATGGTTTAGACTGTGATGTGGAGATAGGGAGTGATGGTTTAGACTGTGAGGTGGGGATTGGGAGTGATGGTTTGGACTGTGAGGTGGGGATTGGGAGTGATGGTTTATACTGTGATGTGGAGATTGGGAGTGATGGTTCATACTGTGATGTGGAGATTGGGAGTGATGGTTTGGACTGTGATGTGGGGATTGGGAGTGATGGTTTAGACTGTGAGGTGGGGATTGGGAGTGATGGTTTAGACTGATGTGGGGATTGGGAGTGATGGTTTAGACTGTGATGTGGGGATTGGGAGTGTTGGTTTAGACTGTGATGTGGGGATTGGGAGTGATGGTTTAGACTGTGAGGTGGAGATTGGGAGTGTTGGTTTAGACTGTGATGTGGGGATTGGGAGTGATGGTTTAGACTGTGATGTGGGGATTGGGAGTGATGGTTTAGACTGTGAGGTGGTGATTGGGAGTGATGGTTTAGACTGTGAGGCGGTGATTGGGAGTGATGGTTTAGACTGTGATGTGGAGAGTGGGAGTGATGGTTTATACTGTGATGAGATTGGGAGTGATGGTTGAGAGTATATGGTGGAGATTGGGAGTGATGGTTGAGAGTGTGAGGTGGTGATTGGGAGTGATGGTTTAGACTGTGAGGTGGAGATTGGGAGTGATGGTTTCGACTGATGTGGGGATTGGGAGTGATGGTTTAGACTGTGATGTGGGGATTGGGAGTGATGGTTTAGACTGTGAGGTGGTGATTGGGAGTGATGGTTTAGACTGATGTGGGGATTGGGAGTGATGGTTTAGACTGTGAGGTGGAGATTGGGAGTGATGGTTTAGACTGTGAGGTGGAGATTGGGAGTGATGGTTTAGACTGTGATGTGGAGATTGGGAGTGATGGTTTAGACTGATGCGGGGATTGGGAGTGATGGTTTAGACTGTGAGGTGGAGATTGGGAGTGATGGTTCAGACGGTGAGGTGGAGATTGGGAGTGTTGGTTTAGACTGTGAGGTGGAGATTGGGAGTGATGGTTTAGACTGTGAGGTGGTGATTGGGAGTGATGGTTTAGACTGTGAGGTGGAGATTGGGAGTGTTGGTTTAGACTGTGATGTGGGGATTGGGAGTGATGGTTTAGACTGTGAGGTGGAGATTGGGAGTGTTGGTTTAGACTGTGATGTGGGGATTGGGAGTGATGGTTTAGACTGTGAGGTGGAGATTGGGAGTGATGGTTCAGACTGATGTGGGGATTGGGAGTGATGGTTTAGACTGTGATGTGGGGATTGGGAGTGATGGTTTAGACTTTGAGGTGGAGATTGGGAGTGATGGTTTAGACTGATGTGGGGATTGGGAGTGATGGTTTAGACTGTGAGGTGGGGATTGGGAGTGATGGTTTAGACTGTGAGGTGGTGATTGGGAGTGATTGTTTAGACTGATGTGGGGATTGGGAGTGATGGTTTAGTCTGTGATGTGGAGAGTGGGAGTGATGGTTTAGACTGTGATGAGATTGGGAGTGATGGTTGAGAGTATGTGGTGGAGATTGGGAGTGATGGTTGAGAGTGTGAGGTGGTGATTGGGAGTGATGGTTTAGACTGTGAGGTGGTGATTGGGAGTGATGGTTTAGACTGATGTGGGGATTGGGAGTGATGGTTTAGACTGTGATGTGGGGATTGGGAGTGATGGTTTAGACTGTGATGTGGGGATTGGGAGTGATGGTTTAGACTGTGAGGTGGTGATTGGGAGTGATGGTTTAGACTGATGTGGGGATTGGGAGTGATGGTTTAGTCTGTGATGTGGAGATTGGGAGTGTTGGTTTAGACTGTGAGGTGGAGATTGGGAGTGTTGGTTTAGACTGTGAGGTGGAGATTGGGAGTGATGGTTTAGACTGTGAGGTGGAGATTGGGAGTGATGGTTTAGACTGTGAGGTGGAGATTGGGAGTGTTGGTTTAGACTGTGATGTGGGGATTGGGAGTGATGGTTTAGACTGTGAGGTGGAGTTTGGGAGTGTTGGTTTAGACTGTGAGATGGGGATTGGGAGTGATGGTTTAGACTGTTTTGTGGGGATTGGGAGTGATGGTTTAGACTGTGAGGTGGAGATTGGGAGTGTTGGTTTAGACTGTGATGTGGGGATTGGGAGTGATGGTTTAGACTGTGAGGTGGAGATTGGGAGTGTTGGTTTAGACTGTGAGGTGGGGATTGGGAGTGACGGTTTCGACTGTGAAACGGAGATTGGGAGTGTTGGTTTAGACTGTGATGTGGGGATTGGGAGTGATGGTTTAGACTGAGGTGGAGATTGGGAGTGATGGTTTAGACTGTGAGGTGGAGATTGGGAGTGATGGTTTAGACTGTGATGTGGGGATTGGGAGTGATGGTTTAGACTGTGATGTGGGGATTGGGAGTGATGGTTTAGACTGTGAGGTGGTGATTGGGAGTGATGGTTTAGACTGATGTGGGGATTGGGAGTGATGGTTTAGATTGTGAGGTGGGGATTGGGAGTGATGGTTTAGTCTGTGATGTGGAGATTGGGAGTGTTGGTTCAGACTGTGAGGTGGGGATTGGGAGTGATGGTTTAGACTGTGAGGTGGGGATTGGGAGTGATGGTTTAGACTGTGAGGCGGTGATTGGGAGTGATGGTTTAGACTGTGATGTGGAGAGTGGGAGTGATGGTTTAGACTGTGATGAGATTGGGAGTGATGGTTGAGAGTATGTGGTGGAGATTGGGAGTGATGGTGACGAGTGTGATGTGGAGATTGAGAGTGATGGTTTAGACTGTGATATGGAGATTCGGAGTGATGGTTTAGACTGTGATGTGGGGATTGGGAATGATGGTTTAGTCTGTGATGTAGAGATTGAGAGTGATGGTTTAGACTGTGATGTGGAGATTGGGAGTGATGGTTGAGAGTATGTGGTGGAGATTGGGAGTGATGGTTTAGACTGTGATGTGGAGATTGGGAGTGATGGTTTAGACTGTGATGTGGAGATTGGGAGTGATGGTTGAGAGTATGTGGTGGAGTTTGGGAGTGATGGTTGAGACTATGATGTGGAGATTGAGAGTGATGGTTTAGACTGTGATATGGAGATTCGGAGTGATGGTTTAGACTGTGATGTGGGGATTGGGAGTGATGGTTTAGACTCTAATGTGGAGATAGGGAGTGATGGTTTAGACTGTGATGTGGAGATTGGGAGTGATGGTTTAGTCTGTGATGTGGAGATTGGGAGTGATGGTTGAGAGTATGTGGTGGAGATTGGGAGTGATGGTTAAGAGTGTGAGGTGGAGATTGGGAGTGATGGTTTAGACTGTGATATGGAGATTCGGAGTGATGGTTTCGACTGTGATGTGGGGATTGGGAGTGATGGTTTAGACTGTGATGTGGAGATTGGGAGTGATGGTTTAGTCTGTGATGTGGAGATTGGGAGTGATGGTTTTGACTGTGATGGGATTGGGAGTGATGGTTTAGACTGTGAGGTGGGGATTGGGAGTGATGGTTTAGACTGTGAGGTGAGGATTGGGAGTGATGGTTTAGACTGTGAGGTGGGGATTGGGAGTGATGGTTTAGACTGTGAGGTGGGGATTGGGAGTGATGATTTAGACTCTAATGTGGAGAGAGGGAGTGATGGTTTAGACTGTGAGGTGGGGATTGGGAGTGATGGTTTGGACTGTGAGGTGGGGATTGGGAGTGATGGTTTATACTGTGATGTGGAGATTGGGAGTGATGGTTTGGACTGTGAGGTGGGGATTGGGAGTGATGGTTCATACTGTGATGTGGAGATTGGGAGTGATGGTTTGGACTGTGATGTGGGGATTGGGAGTGATGGTTTAGACTGTGAGGTGGGGATTGGGAGTGATGGTTTATACTGTGATGTGGAGATTGGGAGTGATGGTTTAGACTGTGATGTGGAGATTGGGAGTGATGGTTTTCGACTGTGCGGTGGGGATTGGGAGTGATGATTTCGACTCTAATGTGGAGATAGGGAGTGATGGTTTAGACTGTGATGTAGAGATTGGGAGTGATGGTTTAGACTGTGATATGGAGATTGGGAGTGATGGTTTAGACTGATGTGGGGATTGGGAATGATGGTTTAGTCTGTGATGTAGAGATTGGGAGTGATGGTTTAGACTGTGATGTGGGGATTGGGAGTGATGGTTTAGACTCTAATGTGGAGATTGGGAGTGATGGTTTAGACTGTGATATGGAGATTTGGAGTGATGGTTTAGACTGTGATGTGGAGATTGGGAGTGATGGTTTAGACTGTGAGGTGGGGATTGGCAGTAATGGTTTAGACTGTGATGTGGAGATTGGGAGTGATGGTTTCGTCTGTGATGTGAAGATTGGGAGTGATGGTTTTGACTGTGATGGGATTGGGAGTGATGGTTTCGACTGTGAGGTGGGGATTGGGAGTGATGGTTTAGACTGTGAGGTGGGGATTGGGAGTGATGGTTTAGACTGTGAGGTGGGGATTGGGAGTGATGGTTTAGACTGTGAGGTGGGGATTGGGAGTGATGGTTTAGACTGTGAGGTGGGGATTGGGAGTGATGGTTTAGACTGTGAGGTGGGGATTGGGAGTGATGGTTTAGACTGTGAGGTGGGGATTGGGAGTGATGGTTTAGACTGTGAGGTGGAGATTGGGAGTGTTGGTTTAGACTGTGAGGTGGGGATTGGGAGTGATGGTTTAGACTGTGATGTGGAGATTGGGAGTGATGGTTTGGACTGTGAGGTGGGGATTGGGAGTGATGGTTTGGATTGTGAGGTGGGGATTGGGAGTTATGGTTTAGACTGTGAGGTGGGGATTGGGAGTGATGGTTTAGACTGTGAGGTGGGGATTGGGAGTGATGGTTTGGACTGTGAGGTGGGGATTGGGAGTGATGGTTTATACTGTGATGTGGAGATTGGGAGTGTTGGTTTAGACTGTGAGGTGGAGATTGCGAGTGATGGTTTAGACTGTGAGGTGGGGATTGGGAGTGATGGTTTAGACTGTGAGGTGGGGATTGGGAGTGATGGTTTAGACTGTGATGTGGGGATTGGGAGTGATGGTTTGGACTGTGATGGGATTGGGACTGATGGTTTAGACTGTGATGGGATTGGGAGTGATGGTTTAGACTGTGAAGTGGGGATTGGGAGTGATGGTTTGGACTGTGAGGTGGGGATTGGGAGTGATGGTTTAGACTGTGATGTGGGGATTGGGAGTGATGGTTTGGACTGTGAGGTGGGGATTGGGAGTGATGGTTTATACTGTGATGTGGAGATTGGGAGTGTTGGTTTAGACTGTGAGGTGGAGATTGCGAGTGATGGTTTAGACTGTGAGGTGGGGATTGGGAGTGATGGTTTAGACTGTGAGGTGGGGATTGGGAGTGATGGTTTAGACTGTGATGTGGGGATTGGGAGTGATGGTTTGGACTGTGATGGGATTGGGAGTGATGGTTTAGACTGTGATGGGATTGGGAGTGATGGTTTAGACTGTGAAGTGGGGATTGGGAGTGATGGTTTGGACTGTGAGGTGGGGATTGGGAGTGATGGTTTAGACTGTGAGGTGGGGATTGGGAGTGATGGTTTAGACTGTGAGGTGGGGATTGGGAGTGATGGTTTAGACTGTGATGTGGGGATTGGGAGTGATGGTTTAGACTGTGAGGTGGGGATTGGGAGTGATGGTTTAGACTGTGATGTGGGGATTGGGAGTGATGGTTTAGACTGTGATGTGGGGATTGGGAGTTTTGGTTTAGACTGTGCGGTGGAGATTGGGAGTGATGGTTTAGACTGTGAGGTGGGGATTGGGAGTGATGGTTTAGACTGTGAGGTGGGGATTGGGAGTGATGGTTTAGACTGTGATGTGGGGATTGGGAGTGATGGTTTAGACTGTGATGTGGGGATTGGGAGTGTTGGTTTAGACTGTGCGGTGGAGATTGGGAGTGATGGTTTAGACTGTGAGGTGGGGATTGGGAGTGATGGTTTAGACTGTGAGGTGGGGATTGGGAGTGATGGTTTCGACTGTGAGGTGGGGATTGGGAGTGATGGTTTAGACTGTGAGGTGGGGATTGGGAGTGATGGTTTAGACTGTGAGGTGGGGATTGGGAGTGATGGTTTAGACTGTGAGGTGGGGATTGGGAGTGATGGTTTAGACTGAGGTGGGGATTGGGAGTGATGGTTTGGACTGTGATGGGATTGGGAGTGATGGTTTAGACTGTGAGGTGGGGATTGGGAGTGATGGTTTAGACTGTGATGTGGGGATTGGGAGTGATGGTTTAGACTGTGAGGTGGGGATTGGGAGTGATGGTTTAGACTGTGAGGTGGGGATTGGGAGTGATGGTTTGGACTGTGAGGTGGGGATTGGGAGTGATGGTTTAGACTGTGAGGTGGGGATTGGGAGTGATGGTTTAGACTGTGAGGTGGTAGTGAATGGTTGCTTTTTCAGGCTTGAGGGAAATATACAGTGATGTTTGACAAATGTCTAATTTAGGACCCTTGCTTTTTTTGAAAGATATTATCATGTTGGGTCAACAGGTTATAATTTCAAAAGTTACGGGTGATACAAAACTTATATGTTCTAAACATTTAACGGGTGTAGTAACAGTCTTGTGAAATGGGCAGGTACATGGCTGATGGAGTTTAATGCATTGAACAAATATTTTGTGTCTGTCTTCCCAGTGGAAGACACGAGTTTCATACGAGAAATAGTCGGTAACCTAAGGACTAAAAAGAATGAGGAAATTGATATCAGCAGGAACAAAGTATTGGAGAAACTTAGGTGACGACAAGCCAGCAAATCTCCAGGACCTGACGGCCTACACCCTTGGGTTCTCAGAGATCGCTGCAGTCATCGTGGATACAATCGCTGGAATTCTGCAAAATTCCTTGGATTTTGGAACAGTTCCATCCGATTAGAAGTTGGCAAATGTTACAGGAAAGGAGGGAGAGAGAAAACTGGGATCTAAAGGTCAATTAGCCTAACATCAGTCATTGCAAAAATGCTGGATGCTATTATTAAGGACATCTTAGCAATGCGTTTAGAAAAGCACAGTATGATTAGAACAAGACAACATGGTTTTACTGAATTGAAATCCTGTTTGACAAATTTATTGGTGGTTTTTGCAAATGTAACTAGTAGGATAGATAATGGGGAACTAGTGGATGTACTATACCTAGATTTTCAAAAGGCATTCGATAAGATGCCACACAGAAGGTTAGTAGGCAAGATGAGGGTTCATGGAGTTGGGGGTAATTAGCGTGGATAGAGGATTGGTGCACAGACAGAAAGCTTTGTTGGCTGTCCCTCGATTCCAGGATGACGTCTGCTCAAGGTCACTCGTTTCTGCATTGTGTCTTCAGGTGACTGAACAGGCCTTTTCTCGATTCGCAGATCTTTGAGCACATGGGGCAGGTCGTCCCGCGAGGTAGTGGGGTACGGAGTGCAGGATTTGCTGCCTTCTCTTTCCTTCTCTGCCTCATCATTGAAGCATTTGGACTCAAAGCAGTTTGATGGACAATTTGTCGCCATTTTGAACGATTGGTAGCAAGCTCCTCCCAGTCATCAATGTCAATGCTGCCGCACTTCAAAGAGAGCTTCAGAGTGTCTTCAGCGTTTTCTTTGTCCTTCTCGGAATACTGGCCATTTGTTTGAGAAAACAGGACCTGGCGGGGGAGACAGTTTTGGATCATCCAGACACAGTGTCCAGTCCACCGAAGTTCTTTTTTGTTCATGAGATGTGGGCGTCACTGGGCAGGCCAGCATTTATTGCCCATCCCTGGTTGCCCTTGAGAAGGTGGTGGTGAGCTGCCTTCTTGAACCACTGCAGTCCATGTGGGGTAGGTACACCCACAGTGCTGTTAGGAAGGGAGTTCCAGGATTTTGACCCAGTGACAGTGAAGGAACGGCCATATAGTTCCAAGTCAGGATGGTGTGTGACTTGGATGGGAACTTGCAGGTGGTAGTGTTAGCATGCATTGCTGCACTTGTCATTCTCGGTGGTAGAGGTCTCAGATTGGAAGGTGCTGTCTAAGGAGCCTTGGTGCGTTGTTGCAGTGCATCTTCTAGATGGTACACACTGCTGCCACTGTATGTCAGTGGTGGAGGGAGTGAATATTTGTGGATGGGGTGCCAATCAAGCGGGCTGCTTTGTCCTGGATGGTGTCGAGCTTCTTGAGTGTTGTTGGAGCTGCACCCATCCAGGCAAGTGGAGAGTATTCCATCACACTCCTGACTTGTGCCTTGTAGATGGTGGACAGGCTTTGGGGAGTCAGGAGGTGAGTTACTCGCCACAGGATTCCAAGCCTCTGACCTGCTCTTGTAGCCACGGTATTTATATGGCTACTCCAGTTCAGTTTCTGGATGTTAGTTTTGCAGGAGTTTTTTTTTAATTCGTTCATGGGATGTGGGCATTGCTGGCTAATTATTGACCACTGAAAGCATTTCAGAGTCAACCACATTGCTGTGTGGCCTGGAGTCACATGTGGGCCAGACCACGCAAGGACAGCAGGTTTCCTTCCCTTCAGGATATTAGTGAACCAGATGGGTTTTTACAACAATTGACAACGGTTTCATGGCTACCATCGGATTAGCTTTTAATTCCAGATTTATGAATTGAAAGCAAATTTCACATCTGCCATGGTGGGATTCGAATTCATATCCTCCAGAGCATTAGCCTACACATCTGGTTACTAGTCCAGTGATATCACTACACCACCGCTTCCCATTTTCCTGAATGCTTGTGGAGCAGGTTTCAAGAAGCATGCTAGTGTTTGTTCGACGGTCCTCCCACTGAATGCGGCGGGTGCAGCGGAGGCATTGCTGATGGTATTTCTCTAGCGCACTTGTGTCGCTGATACACAGTCCAGATCTCACTGCAGGACAGGAGTGTGGTGACAACAACTGCTCTGTACACGCGGACTTTTGTTGACTTGCGGAGGTCTTTGTTGTCAAACACTCGCTGCTGTAATTTGTAGAAGGCTGAGCTGGGGTAGCTGATCCGGTGTTGGATCTCCTCGTCAATGGTGCCCTTCTGAGAGAGGTGGCTGCCAACGTATGGGAATCGCTCAACATATTCCAAAGTCTCTCCTTCAACACATATGGGAGGTGGAATATTTCATTAACCAGGTGAGGGTTGATATGAGTTTTGTTTTGGCAACATTCAAGGACAGGCCAAGTCTCTTGATGGCAGAATTGAAGAGATCGAGAATAGCTTGCAAATCTGATGCAGTTGGGTAACAACACTGCAGTCATCCGCAAACTGTAGATCATGTATGTCTATGATGGTCAGTTTAGTTTTGGCACGGAGGTGACTGAGGTTAAAGAGTTTTCCATCTATTTAATACTCAGACCAGAGGGCAGCTGATCTTTGAGGTGAATAGCTACTGTCAGGTAGATTGTAAATAGCATGGGGACTGTCACACAGCCTTACTTGACCCTGGTCCGGATTTTGAAGCTGTCTGTTTCAGATCTCCCACTCAAGACAGCTGCAGTCATATCGTCGTGGAGCAATTGCAGGATTATGATGAAGTTTCTTGGATATCCAAATCTTTGGAGCACAATCCACAAAGCCTTGCGATTTACTGAGTCAAATGCTTTGGTCATTTCGATGAATGTAATGAAGAGTTCCTGGTGTTCTCGAGATTTTTCCTGGATTTGTCGGACAACAAAGACCATGTTGGAGGTTTCTCTGGAACGTCTGAAGCCACATTGTGTGTCTGGGAAGATTTCCTCAGCCACAGGAAGTAGGTGATACAGGAGAATGCAGGTCAGGATTTTCCCTGTTATGGACAAGAAGGAAATACCTCGATAGTTCCCACAGTATGATTTATCTCCCTTCTTGAAGATAGTTACAATTGTCGCATTCCTGAAGTTGGGGGGGAATTATTCCCCCCACCGCCCCCCCCCCCCCCCCCCCCCCCCAAATCCATAGGATGAGTGCAGGGAATCTTGAAGTGAGCTTTGAAGACCTCAGCTGGAATACCATCAGTGCCGCAGGCTTTGTTGTTTCTCATCCATTTGAAGCTCTCCAATTGATGGTGATTAATTCATGGATTCTACCACAGGATACTGGGGGTATCCTGGAGAGTATCAGCTGCCACTGTGGATTCACGGTTGAGGAGTTGTTGAAAATGTTCTTTCCAGTGATGACTGATGGCATTGTCATCCGTAAGAAGAGAGAGACCATCCTGTGAGCGAAGGGGATTTTGTCCATTTGACCTTGGTCTATAGATGGTCCTGGTGGCTTCAAAAAGGCTTCACATGTCATGATGGTCTGCATATTGTAGGATCTCTCGGACTTTCTCTTCCCGCCACTTCTCCTTTATCTTACGGATTTGACTTTTGGTGTCCATCTTGAGCTGTTAGAATGCGACCTTGGGTTATTCCGCCAGGCCATGAAGGCTGCTCGTTTTTGTTCCAGGAGGTCACATATTTCAGCATCGTTTTCGTCGAACCAGTCCTGGTGATGACGATGCTCAAACCCAGCGGTCTGGACACAGGAGTCTAGTACAGCTGAATTTATTTGCTCCCACTGTTCTGTCCAGCAGGCATCAGTTCTCTGCATGGATCGAGTGATACAGACATCAATTAGATCTTTGACTCGAACAATGACATAATCCAGGAGGTGCCAGTGCTTTGATCTCGGATGCCTCCATGTGGTTTTGTATTTGTCCTTCTGGCAGAAGAGGATGTTTGTTATAATGAGGCCATGCTGAGCACACTTTGTCAGCAGGAGGACATCCTTTGCATTGGCTTTTCCCATTCCGTTTTTCCCAATGTTTCCTCTCCAGTCTTCGGAGTCATAGCCCACACAGGCATCCTACTTATTGTGTTCTTGTAGCTAGATTTTTGGTCTCACAGGGACTCGAGGGATATAGGGAGTGGGCAGGAAAGTGGAATTGAAGCCCAAGATCAGCCATGATCGTATTGAATGGCAGATGGGCCATATGGTCTACTTTTCCTATTTCTTGTGTATTAAAGTCCCCCAGAAGGATGATCTCTCCTTTTGGGATGGCAGGGAGGACTTTATCAAGGTTAGAATAGAACTTTATATCAAGGTCGGAATAGAACTTTTCTTTTAACATCTTCATCGAGTCACGGGTCAGTGCATAAACGCCGATGACTATGGCATACTGATTATACAGCTGAGCTGTAGGTGAAGTGTGCTGAGTTTTTCATTTATGCAGTTGTGGAGTTCTGGCAGTGCATCCAAGATCCTATTCCGGATGGTAAAACCAACTCTGTGAACACGAGGGTCGCTGTCAGCCTTTCCTTTTCGTAGCAGGTATATCCCTCTGCTTGTTCCTTCAGCCTCTCCCCAGGAAGGCGGGTCTCACTGAGGGCAGCGATTTCAATTTGGAGTTTTGATAGCTGACGTGATACGATTGCAGTTCCTCTTTCCAGACGGTTACACTTGAGATTATCCATGAGTATTCTGACATTCCAAGTTGCAAAATTTAACGTTTTCTTTCTTTGACCACAAAGATGGTGATTCCACAGGGTGTCGTTCCCCAGCCAGGGGAAAGTGGGACAGCCGATTTTTAGGGCACTTTTCTAGCCCTCTCCCCATTTGGGGTGAGCAGAGGGTATCCTGAAGAGGACTGCTCAGTCACAGATGCTGCTGTCCAAAGACACCTCTGTCACAACACAGGTGTCCAACAATCTTCATGCATCTGTCGCCTGTGTGCAGATTCTTGACTCGGGACTCCCAGGTTCACAGCCCTGTCCCCGTCGCCAGTTCTCCATCGTCGCAGGACTTGGTAAATGGACCCTGGTAGAAGCCTGTGCGTGACTTTATTTAATGTGGGGACCTTGGGGCGGCGTCATTGTCCACGCGATCTTGACAGATTGATGGTCAGATTTTGGTGACGTGTCGGACCACGATAACTGGGACTACCTTGCCGCTGCAGCCTTCTTCCTCCTTCAGAGCCGGTCAGACGCACAGTCTTCCTTCGCCTGTTCTGCAGTTGAGAACTTTTTGGACTGCACTTTGTCTGGCATCTCCCTCTGTCTTTGCTGCCATGGGTGGCCCCACCAGAAGCAAGGAGCTCCCGACAGCATTGCTCAAGGGATCATTGGAGCGCACAAGCCACGGAGGGATAGGAAGCAATGAGTGGGAATAAACTGGGCATTTTCAAGTTGGCAGGCTGTACATGGAGTGCCACAAGGATCAGTGCTGCGGCCTCAGCTATTTACACTCTATATCAATGACATAGATGAAGAGACAAAGAGTAATGTATCTAAGTTTACTGATGATACAAAGCTCAGTGGAAAGGTAAGCTGCGGGGAGGATGTAGAGAGGCTGCAAAGAGATATAGACAGATTAAGTGAGTGGGTACAAGATGGCAGATGGAGTATAATGTCGGGAAGTGTGAAGTTCACTTTGGTCGTAAGCATAGAAAAGCAGAAAATGTTTTAAAAGGTGTGAAACTATTGATGTTCAAAGAGACTTGGGTACACTTGTATAAGGAATACAAAGTTAGCATGCAGGTACAGCAAACAATTAGGAAGGCTAATGGCATATTGGCCTTTATTGCAAAGGGATTGGAGTGCAGGAATAAAGAAGTATTGCTAAAATTGTACAGGGCTTTGGTGAGACCACACCTGGAATACTGTGTGCAGTTTTGGTCTCCACAGTTAAGAAAGGATATACTTGTATTTGAGGCAGTGCAGCAAAGTAAATTGGGCCTGTTATCTGGAGTTCAGAAGAATGGACAAAGACGAGAGTGGTCCTAAAGGAAGAGTGCTAAATTGGGGGAAGGCCAACTATACCAAAATTCGGCAGGAGCTGGGGAATGTAGATTGGGAGCAGCTGTTTGAAGGTAAATCCACATTTGATATGTGGGAGGCTTTTAAAGAGAGGTTGATTAGCGTGCAGGAGAGACATGTTCCTGTGAAAATGAGGGATAGAAATGGCAAGATTAGGGAACCATGGATGACAGGTGAAATTGTGAGACTAGCTAAGAGGAAAAAGGAAGCATACATAAGGTCTAGGCGGCTGAAGAAAGACGAAGCTTTGAAAGAATATCGGGATTGTAGGCGCAATCTGAAACGAGGAATTAAGAGGGCTAAAAGGGGTCATGAAATATCTTTAGCAAACAGGGTTAAGGAAAATCCCAAAGCCTTTTATTCATATATAAGGAGAAAGAGGGTAACTAGAGAAAGGATTGGCCCACTCAAGGACAAAGGAGGAAAGTTATGCGTGGAGTCAGAGAAAATGGGTGAGATTCTAAATGAGTACTTTGCATCGGTATTCACCGAGGAGAGGGACATGACGGATGTTTGATTACTCTAGGTCGAGTCAGCATAAGGAGGGAGGAAGTGTTGGGTATTCTAAAAGGCATTATGGTGGACAAGTCCCCAGATCTGGATGGGATCTATCCCAGGTTACTGTGGGAAGCAAGAGAGGAAATAGTTGGGGCCTTAACAGATATCTTTGCAACATCCTTAAACACGTGTGTGGTCCCGGAGGACTGGAGAATTGCTAATGTTGTCCCCTTGTTTAAGAAGGGTAGCAGGGATAATCCAGGTAATTATAGACCGGTGAGCCTGACGTCAGTGGTAGGGAAGCTGCTGGAGAAGATACTGAGGGATAGGATCTATTCCCATTTGGAAGAAAATGAGCTTATCAGTGATAGGCAACATGGTTTTGTGCAGGGAAGGTCATGTCTTACCAACTTAATAGAATTCTTTGAGGAAGTGACAAAGTTGTTTGATGAGGGAAGGGCTGTAGAAGTCGTAGACATGGACTTCAGTATGGCGTTTGATAAGGTTCCCCATGGTAGGCTGATGGAGAAAGTGAAGGCGCATGGGGTCCAAGGTGTACTAGCTAGATGGATAAAGAACTGGCTGGGCAACAGGAGACAGAGAGTAGCAGTGGAAGGGAGTTTCTCAAAATGGAGACGTGTGACCAGTGGTGTTCCACAGGGATCCGTGCTGTGACCACTGTTGTTTGTGATGTACATAAATGATTTGGAGGAAAGTCTGATTAGCAAGTTTGCAGACGACACTATGATTGGTGGAGTAGCAGATAGTGAAGGGGACTGTCGGAGAATACAGCAGAATATAGATAGACTGGAGAGTTGGGCAGAGAAATGGCAGATGGAGTTCAATCAGGGCAAATGCGAGGTGATGCATTTTGGAAGATCCAATTCAGGAGTGAACTATACAGTAAATGGAAAAGTCCTGGGGAAAATTGATGTACAGAGAGATTTGGGTGTTCAGGTCCATTGTTCCCTGAAGGTGGCAACGCAGGTAAATAGAGTGGTCAAGAAGGCATACGGCATGCTTTCCTTCATCGGACGGGGTATTGAGTACAAGGGTTGGCAGGTCATGTTACAGTTGTATAGGACTTTGGTTCGGCCACATTTGGAATACTGCGTGCAGTTCTGGTCGCCACATTATCAAAAGGATGTAGATGCTTTGGAGAGGGTGCAGAGGAGGTTCACCAGGATGTTGCCTGGTATGGAGGGCGCTAGCTATGAAGAGAGGTTGAGTAGATTAGGATTATTTTCATTAGAAAGACGGAGGTTGAGGGGGGACCTGATTGAGGTGTACAAAATCATGAGAGGTATAGACAGGGTGGATAGCAAGAAGCTTTTTCCCGGAGTGGGGGATTCAATTACAAGGGGGCACGAGTTCAAAGTGAAAGGGGAAAAGTTTAGGGGGGGATATGCGTGGAAAGTTCTTTACGCAGAGGGTGGTGGGTGCATGGAAAGCGTTGCCAGCGGAGGTGGTAGACGCGGGCACGATAGCGTCTTTTAAGATGTATCTAGACAGATACATGAATGGGCAGGAAGTAAAGAGATACAGACCCTTGGAAAATAGGCGACAGGTTTAGATAGAGGATCTGGATCGGCGCAGGCTTGGAGGGCCGAAGGGCCTGTTCCTGTGCTGTAATTTTCTTTGTTCTTTGAATGAGTGGTGATCTCGTTGAAACACTTAAGATTCTGAAGGGGCTGAATAGGGTAGAAGCTGAGAGATTATTGCCGCTGCTCGGGGAATCTAAAACACGGGGACACAGTTTCAGTATAAGGGGCTGATCATTCAGGACTGAGATGAGGAGAAATTACTTCACTCAAGGGGTTGTGGATCGTTGGAATTCTCTACCCCAGAGGGTTGTGGATGCTCCATCATTGAATACATTTAAGGCTGGGATAGATAGATTTTTGGTGTCTCAGGGAATCAGGGGATATGGGGAGCAGGCAGGAAAGTGGAATTGAAGTCCAAGATCAGCCATGATCATATTGAATGGTGGAGCAGGCTCGATAGGCCATATGGTCTACTGTGGCTTCTATTTCTTGTGTTCTTGTATGCAGAGAAGTGTAGGTGATGTTTTGGTATTAAGAATGAGGAAAGTTAATACAATCTAAATGGTACCATTTGAAAGGGGTGCAGAAAAGGGGAGACCTGGACGTGTATGTAGGTTTCAAAACAAGTTGAGAAGGCTGTTTAAAAAAAAATGCCAGTCATTACAGCACAGAAGGAGGCCATTCAACCCATCGGGTCCATGCTGGCTCTCTGCAGAGCAATTGTATCAGTCCCACTCCTCAGCTTTATCCCCGTAATCCTGCATGTTTATTTTCCTCAAGTGCCCATGCAGTTTCCTTTTGAAATCATTCATTGTCTCCACTTCCACAACCCTTGTGGGCAGCGAGTTCCAGGTCATTACCACCCGCTGTGTAAAAAAAAAAGTTCCTCATATTCCCCTTGCATCTCTTGCCCAAAACTTGCAATCTGTGTCCCCTAGTCCTTGTACCATCAGTTAGTGGGAACAGTTTTTCCTTGTCTAACTTATTTAAACATGCCAGAATCTTGTACACTTCTATTAAATCTCCCCTCAATCTCCTTTACTTCTCCAGCCTAACCTTGTAACTAAAACCCTCCAAACCATTCTGGTAAATCTCCTCTGCTCCCTCTCAAGGACCCTCACATCCTTCCTGAAGTGTGGTGACCAGAACTAGATGCAATACTCGAGCTGGGGCCTAACCAGAGCTTTATAAAGGTTCAGCAGAACTTCCCTGATTTTGTACTCAATGCCTCTATTTATGAAACCCAGGATCCCATATGCTTTGCTAATTACTCTCTCAATATGTCCTGCTACCTTCAAGGATCTATGCATTTGAATCCCTGGTTCCCTCTATCCTTACACACTCTTTCAAACTGGGCCATTTAGTCCATATTGCGCCTCTCTATCCTTTCTGCCTAAATGCATCACCTCACACTTCTGTGTATGAAATTCCATCTGCTACTTGTTTGCCCATTCTGCTAGCCTGTCTATGTTGTAAATCTTTTCTGCATCCTCTCCAATGCCTTCACATCCTTCCGAAAGTGTGGTGCCCAGAATTGGACACGATACTCCAGTTGCAGCCAAAACAGTGTATTATAATGGTTCACCATAACTTCCTTGCTTTTGTATTCCTCTATTTAGAAAGGCAGGATCGCATATGCTCTTATAACCACTTTCTCAACCTGTGCTGCCACCTTCAGTGATTTGTGCACATAATCCCCAGGTTCCTCTGTTCCTGCATCCCTTTTAGAATTGTACCCTTTAATTTATACGGCCTCTCCTTGTTCTTCCGACCAAAATATATCACCCATTCCACCAACATATCTATGTCCTCTTGAAGTTCTGCACCATTTTCCTCATAGTTCAAAATACCTTCAAGTTTTGAGTCATTCACAAATTTTGAAATATTCCACTGTACACCCAAGTCTAGAATCACAGAAAGTTTAAGGCATAGAAAGAGGCCACTTGGCCCATCGTATCTGTGCTGGCTGAAAAACGATCCACCTATTCTAATCCCATCTTCCAGCATTTGGTCCATAGTCCTGCAGTTTACGGCACTTGAGGTGCATATCCAGACTCCTTTTGAATGAGTTGTGGGTCTCTGCCTCAACAGGCAGTGAGTTCCAGACCATCACCCTCTGGGTGAAAAAGTTTATCCTCATCTCCCCTCTAATCTTTCTACCAATCACTTTAAATCTATGCCCCCTCGTCACTGACCTCTCTGCTAAGGTGAATAGACCCTTCACCTCCACTCTATCCAGGCCCCTCAATTTTTGTACATTTCAATCAGATCTCCCCTAAGCCTTCTCTGTTCCAAGGAGAACAACCCCAGCCTATCCAATCTTTCCTCATAGCTGCATTTTTCCAGTCCTGGCAACATCCTCGTAAATCTCCTCTGTACCCTGTCTAGTGCAGTTACATCCTTTCTGTAATGAGGTGACCAGAACTGCACACAGTACTCAAGTTGTGGCCTAACCAATGAGTTATACAGTTCCAGCATAACCTCCCTGCTCTTATATTCTATACCTCGGCTAATAAAGGAAAAGATTCCATATGCCTTCTTAACCACCTTATCGACTTGTCCTACCTTCAGAGATCTGTGGACATTCACTCCAAGGTCCCTCACTTCCTCTACACTTCTTAGTATTTTCCCATTAATCGTGTATTCCTTTGCCTTGTTTGACCTCCCCAAATGCATCACCTCGCACTTCTCTGGGTTGAATTCCATTTGCCACTTTTCTGCCCATCTGACCAGACCATCAATATCTTCCTGCAGCCTGTAGCTATCTTCCTTGCTATCTACCACACGGCCAATCTTTGTGCCGTCTGCAAACTTCTTGATCATTCCCCCTACATTTATGTCCAAATTGTTAATATATACCACAAAAAGCAGGGAACCCAGTCCTGAGCCCTGCGGAACACCACTGGAAACAGCCCTCCAGTCGCAAAAACACCCGTCAACAATTACCCTTCGTTTCCAGCCACTGAGCCAATTTTGTATCCACCTTGCTGCATTTCCCTGGATCCCATGGGATTTTATTTTTTTTAACCAGTCTGTCATGTGGGACCTTGTCAGAAGCCTTGCTAAAATCCACGTAGACCACATCAACTGTACTATCCTCATCTATCTTCCTTGTCACTTCAAAAAATTCGATGAAGTTGGTCAGACAAGATCTTCCCTCAACAAATCCATGCTGACTGTCCTTGATTAACCTGTGCCTTTATAAGTGACAGTTTATCCTGTCTCTCAGAATAGATTCCAATAATTTGCCCACTACTGAGGTTAGACTGACTGGCCTGTAATTATTCGGTCTATCCCTCACTCCCTTTTAAAACAGATGTGCAAAGTTAGTAGTTCTCCAGTCCTCCGGCACCACACCTGTATCCAGTGAGG
This sequence comes from Heterodontus francisci, assembly GCF_036365525.1. NCBI lineage: Eukaryota > Metazoa > Chordata > Chondrichthyes > Heterodontiformes > Heterodontidae > Heterodontus > Heterodontus francisci. The sequence continues at coordinate 3,492,898 of NC_090371.1, read as the reverse complement.
ACTGGAAAATGATGGTCAGACCTTCTGCTATTTGCTTTCTTGCTTCTTTTAACAGCTGATGGTACATTTCATCCGGCCCTGGTGATTTATCAACTTTCAAGGATGCTAATCCCATTAATACTTTCTCTCTTCCTATGTTTATCACACTCTTCCTCCTTAACTACAATATCTGCATTGTCCCCCTCTTTTGTGAAGACGGATGCAAAGTATTCATTAAGAACCATAGCAATATCTTCTGACCCTACACATAGGATACCTTTCTGGTCATTTATGGGCCCTACTGTCTCCTTAGTTCTCCTCTTACTCTTAATGTATTTATAAAACATCTTTGGGTTCACCTTAATTTTGATTGCCAATATTCTTTCATGCCCTCTCTTTGTTTTCTTAATTTCCTTTTTGATTTCACCCCTCCACTTTTTATACTCCTCTTGGCTTTCTGTAGTATTGAGTTCTCGGTGTCAAACATAAGCTTTCCTTTTCTGCCTTATCTTACCCTGTAATCTCCTTGACATCCATAGGGCTCGAGATTTGGCGTCTCTCCCTTTTTCTTTGTGGGAACATGTTTACCCTGAATCCCTTGAATCTCCCCTTTGAATGCCTCCCACTGTACTGACACTGATTTACCTTCAAGTAGCTGTTTCCAGTTCACTTTCACTAAATCACTCCTCAGTTTAGTAAAATTGGCCTTGCCCCAGTTGAGAACTCTAACTCCTGTTCTATCTCTGTCCTTTTCCATAATTATGTTAAAACTGACTGAATTATGATCACTACCACCAAAATGCTTTCCCACTGCCACTCCTTCCACCTGCCCATCTTTATTTCCTAAAACGAAGTCTAACTCTGTGCCCTGTCTTGTTGAACTTGCTACATACTGGGCAAAAAAGTTCTCCTGAATACACCTCAAGAATTCTGTTCCTTCAATTCCTTTCACACTAAAACTATCCCAGTTAATATTGGGGTAATAAAAATCTCCTACCATTACTGCCCTATTGTTCTTGCACTTCTCAGAGATTTACCTACATATCTGCCCTTCTATCTCTCTCTGACTGTTTTGGGGTCAATAGTAAACTCCCAGCAGTGTGATTGCCCTGTTTTTGTTCCTTAGCTCAATCCATAAGGCCTCATTTGATGAACCTTCCAATATATCATCCCTCCTCACAGCTGTAATAGTTTCCTTGACCAGAATTGCCACTCCCCATCCTTTCTTATTCCCCTCCCTATCGCGCTGAAAACCCTGTAACCAGGAACGTTGAGCTGCCAATCGTGTCCCTCCTGAAGCCATGTTTCTGTAATAGCTATGATATCATACCGTCACGTGTCTATCTGTGTCCTCAGCTCATCTGCTTTATTTGCTATACTCCTTGCATTGAAATAGATACCCTTGAGCACTGCCAAACTTTTTATTTTTATTTTCTATCCATTATTTCCTCTGTCTTCCAGACTCATCCATTAATTTTCTGCCTTCCATTTTCATTCTGATTTTCTCAGTCCAGGTCATGAATATAAAGAACAAAGAACAGTACAGCACAGGAACAGGCCATTCGGCCCTCCAAGCCTGCGCCGATCTTGATGCCTGCCGAAACTAACACCTTCTGCACTTCCGGGGCCCATATCCCTCTATTCCCATCCTATTTATATATTTGTCAAGATGTCTCTTAAACGTCGCTATCGTATCTGCTTCCACCACCTCCCCTGGTAGCGAGTTCCAGGCACTCACCACCCTCTGTGTAAAGAACTTGCCTCGCACATCCCCTCTAAACTTTGCCCCTCGCACCTTAAACCTATGTCCCCTAGTAACTGACTCTTCCACCCTGGGAAAAAGCTTCTGACTATCCACTCTGTCCATGCCGCTCATAACTTTGTAAACCTCTATCATGTCGCCCCTCCACCTCCGTCGTTCCAGTGAAAACAATCTGGGTTTTTCCAACCTCTCCTCATAGCTAATGCCCTCCAGACCAGGCAACATCCTGGTAAACCTCCTCTGTACCCTCTCCAAAACCTCCACGTCCTTCTGGTAGTGTGGCGACCAGAATTGCATGCAATATTCTAAGTGTGGCCTAACTGAGGTTCTGTACAGCTGCAACATGACTTGCCAATTTTTATACTGTATGCCCCGACATATGAAAGCAAGCATGCCGTATGCCTTCTTTACAACCTTATCCACCTGCGTTGCCACTTTCAGTGACCTGTGGACCTGTACGCCCAGATCTCTCTGCCTGTCAATACTCCTAAGGGTTCTGCCATTTACTGTATACCTCCCACCTGCATTAGACCTTCCAAAATGCATTACCTCACATTTGTCCGGATTAAACTCCATCTGCCATTTCTCTGCCCAAGTCTCCAACCGATCTATATCCTGCTGTATCCTCTGACAATCCTCATCATTATCCGCAACTCCACCAACCTTTGTGTCGTCCGCAAACTTCCTAATCAGACCAGCTACATTTTCCTCCAAATCATTTATATATACTACAAACAGCAAAGGTCCCAGCACTGATCCCTGCGGAACACCACTAGTCACATCCCTCCATTCAGAAAAACGCCCATCCACTGTTACCCTCTGTCTTCTATGACTGAGCCAGTTCTGTATCCATCTTGCCAGCTCACCTCTGATCCCGTGTGACTTTACCTTTTGCACCAGTCTGCCATGCGGGACCTTGTCAAAGGCTTTACTAAAGTCCACATAGACAAGATCCACAGCCCTTCCTTCATCAATCATCTTCGTCACTTCCTCAAAGAGGGTACAGAGGAGGTTTACCAGGATGTTGCCTGGTCTGGAGGGCATTAGCTATGAGGAGAGGTTGGAAAAACTGGGATTGTTTTCACTGGAACGACAGAGGTGGAGGGGCGACATGATAGAGGTTTACAAAGTTATGAGCGGCATGGACAGAGTGGATAGTCAGAAGCTTTTTCCCAGGGTGGAAGAGTCAGTTACTTTGGGACATAGGTTTAAGGTGCGAGGGGCAAAGTTTAGAGGGGATGTGCGAGGCAAGTTTTTTTACACAGAGGGTGGTGAGTGCCTGGGGAGGTGATGGAAGCAGATATGATAGCGACATTTAAGAGACATCTTGACAAATATATGAATAGGAAGGGAATAGAGGGATATGGGCCCCGGAAGTGCAGAAGGTGTTAGTTTCGGCAGGCATCAAGATCGGTGCAGGCTTGGAGAGCCGAATGGCCTGTTCCTGTGCTGTACTGTTCTTTGTTCTTTGTTCTTGCAGCCAGGATATTAGTGCCCCTCCAGTTTAGATGCAACCCGTCCTCCTTGTACAGGTCCCATCTGTCCCTGAAGAGAGCCCAATGGTCCAGATATCTGAAACCCTCCCTTCTACACCAGCTGCTCAGCCACCTGTTTAGCTGCACTATCTTCCTACTTCTAGCCCCACTGGCACGTGGCACAGGGAGTAATCCAGAGATTACAACCCTAGAGGTCCTGTTTTTTAACTTACTACCTAACTCCCTAAACTCCCCCTGCAGGACCTCATCACTCTTCCTGCCTATGTCATTGGTACTGATGTGTACCACAACCTCTGGCTGTTCACCCTCCCCCTTCAGAATGCCCTCTGTCCGTTCAGAGACATCCTTGACCTTGGCACCAGGGAGGCAACATACCTTCCTGGAGTCTCTTTCACGTCCACAGAAGCGCCTATCTGTCCACAGAAGTGCCTATCTGTGCACCTGACTATAGAGTCCCCTATAACTATTGCTCTTCTGCGCTTTGTCCCTGCTGAACAACTGTGCCAGCCATGGTGCCACTGCTCTGGCTGCTGCTGTTTTCCCCTGATAGGCCATCCCCCTCAACAGTATCCAAAACGGTATACTTGTTAGAGAGGGGGATAGCCACAGGGGATTCCTGCACTGACTGCCTGCCCCTTCTAGCGGTCTCCCATCTATCTGCCTGCACCTTGGGTGTAACCACTTCTTTAAAACTCCTGTCCATGATGCTCTCTGCCACCTGCATGCTCCGAAGTGCATCCAGTTGCCGCTGAAACCGATCCATGAGGTCTGTGAGGAGCTGCAACTGGGTACACTTCCTGCAGATGCAGTCGCCCGGAACGCTGGAAGTGTCACGGACTTCCCACATGTCCCACATATAGATTAAGAATGGTTCCAGAGATGTGGGACTTTAGTTATGAAGATAGATTGGAGAAGCTGGGGCTGTTCTCCTTAGAGCAGAGAAGATTAACAGGAGCTTGATAGAGGTGTTCAGAATGATGAAGGCTTTTGATAGTGTTATTAAGGAGAAACTCCTTCAAATGGGGGAAGGGTCGATAACCAGAGGACACAGATTTAAGGCAAATGGCAAAAAATCCAGAGGCAACATGAGGAATCAATTTTTTCCCCAGTAAGTTGTGATCTGGAATACTCTGCCTGAAAGGTGGTGGAATCAGATTCAATAGTTCAAAAAGGAATTTGATAAATGCGCAAAGGGGAAACATTTGCTGGTCTATGGGGGAAAGACCATGGGAAAGGGGACTAATTACATAGCTCTACTAAAGAGCCAGCACAGGCACGATGGGCTGAATGGCCTCCTGTGCTTTATCATTCTGTGATAATGTGGAGGTTGGTGTGTGCAGTTGATACAGTGACGGGAACAACTCTGTCAGAGGTTGGGAAGGGCTGTCTGGATGAGTGGCTTTTTTGCCTTCAGTAATTGGTGATTTCCTCTGACAGCCGGCTCGGACAGGGTCCTCTGCCACTCCGTCGCCGTCTGCTGGTGAGCAGAGCAGCAGTGAGCCCAGTACTCCAGCACAGACTCCGCTCGCTGCCCCTATCATCCCCACACCAGCAGCTGGGCTGGCAACGCCTCTGGCTGCTCCTTTGCTGTCTCCAAAGGTGAGTAAAGGCTGATTGAATGGATTGCTGCAACTGGTACAGAGTGCAAAGCATTAAGGTAGATAAGTCCCCAGGGCCTGATGGGATCTACCCCAGAATACTGAGGGAGGCAAGGGAAGAAATTGCTGGGGCCTTGACAGAAATCTTTGCATCCTCATTGGCTACAGGTGAGGTCCCAGAGGACTGGAGAATAACCAATGTTGTTCCTTTGTTTAAGAAGGGTAGCAAGGATAATCCAGGAAATTATAGGCTGGTGAGCTTTACGTCAGTGGTAGGGAAATTATTAGAGAGGATTCTTCGGGACAGGATTTACTCCCATTTGGAAACAAATGGACTTATTAGTGAGAGGCAGCATGGTTTTGTGAAGGGAAGGTCGTGTCTCACTAACTTGATTGAGTTTTTTGAGGAAGTGACGAAGATGATTGCTGAAGGAAGGGCAGTGGTTGTTATCTATATGGACTTCAGTAAAGCCTTTGACAAGGTCCCTCATGGCAGACTGGTACAAAAGGTGAAGTCAGAGGTGAGCTGGCAAGATGGATACAGAACTGGCTCGGTCATAGAAGACAGAGGGTATCAGTGGAAGGGTGCTTTTCTGAATGGAGGGATGTGACTATTGGTGTTCCGCAAGGATCAGTGCAGGTCCCTTTGCTGTTTGTAGTATATATAAATGATTTGGAAGAAAATGTAGCTGGTCTGATTAGTAAGTTTGCGGACGACACAAAGATTGGTGGAGTTGCGGCTAGTGATGAGGATTGTCAGAGGATACAGCAGGATATCGATCGGTTGGAGACTTGGGCGGAGAAATGGCAGATGGAATTTAATTCGGACAAATGTGAGGTAATGCATTTTGGAAGGTCTAATGCAGGTGGGAAGTATACAGTAAATGGCAGAACCCTTAGGAGTATTGACAGGCAGAGAGATCTGGGCGTACAGGTCCACAGGTCACTGAAAGTGGCAACGCAGGTGAATAAAGTAGTCAAGAAGGTATACGGCATGCTTGCCTTCATCGGTCGGGGCATAGAGTATAAAAATTGGCAAGTCATGCTGCAGCTGCACAGAACTTTAGTTAGGCCAGACTTAGAAAATTGCGTGCAATTCTGGTCGCCACACTACCAGAAGGACGTGGAGGCTTTGGAGAGGGTACAGAAGAGGTTTACCAGGATGTTGCCTGGTCTAGCTATGAGGAGAGGTTGGAAAAACTCGGATTGTTTTCACTGGATCAACGGAGGTGGAGGGGCGACATGATAGAGGTTTACAAAGTTATGAGCGGCATGGACAGAGTGGATAGTCAGAAGCTTTTTCTCTGGGTGGAAGAGTCAGTTACGAGGGGACATAGGTTTCAGGTGAGAGGGGCAAAGTTTAGAGGGGATGTGCGAGGCAAGCTCTTTACACAGAGGGTGGTGAGTGCCTGGAACTTGTTGCCGGGGGAGGTGGTGGAAGCAGGTACCATAGAGACGTTTAAGAGGCATCTTGACAAATATATGAATAGGATGGGAATAGAGGGATACGGTCCCCGGAAGTGCAGAAGGTGTTAGTTTAGGCAGGCATCAAGATCGGCACAGGCTTGGAGGGCCAAATGGCCTGTTCCTGTGCTGTACTGTTCTTTGTTCTTTGTTTGTTCTTTGGAGTCTTCTTTCCCCAAGCTATGTTTAGATCTGTCAGCCTCTGCAGCAGGAGCATAGAAGCAGGGAACAGGACTGTCCACAAACCCGTCACATCTGTGAGGCTCCAGTGTGGATCTACAACTATCACATGGGAACAGGAGAAGGCCTGTTCTGTCATTCACTGTGATTATGGCTGATGTGTGATCTAACTCCATGACCCTTAATACCTTTGGTTAACATAAATCTATCAATCTCACATTTAAAATTAACTTTTGATCCATGTTCAGTTGCTGTTTGTGGAAGAGTGTTTCAAACTTTGACCACCCTTTGTGTGACGAAGTGTTTCCTAATTTCACTCCTGATCTAACTTTAAACGCTGCCCCCTCGTCCAAGACTCCCTAACCACTGGAAATAGTTTTCTTCCATCTACCCCCATCTGTTCCCCTTAATATCTTGAAAACTTAGATCTAATCACCCCTTAACCTTTTAAATTCCAGGGAGGTCAGCCCTAGAACAAAGAAAATTACAGCACAGAAACAGGCCCTTCGGCCCTCCAAGCCTTCGCCGATCCAGATCCTCTATCTAAACATGTCGCCTATTTTCTTAGGGTCTGTATCTCTTTACTTCCTGCTCATTCATGTATCTGTCCAGATACATCTTAAAAGATGCTATCGTGCCCGCGTCTACCACCTCCGCTGGCAACGTGTTCCAGGCACCCACCACCCTCTGCGTAAAGAACTTTCCACGCATATCCCCCCTAAACTTTTCCCCTTTCACTTTGAACTCGTGTCCCCTAGTAATTGCATCCCCCACTCTGGGGAAAAAGCTTCTTGCTGTCCACTCTGTCTATACCTCTCATGATTTTGTACACCTCAATCAGGTCCCCCCTCAACCTCCGTCTTTCTAATGAAAATAATCCTAATCTACTCAACCTCTCTTCATAGCTAGCGCCCTCCATACCAGGCAACATCCTGGTGAACCTCCACTGCACCCTCTCCAAAGCATCTACATCCTTTTGGTAATGTGGCGACCAGAACTGCACGCAGTATTCCAAATGTGGCCGAACCAAAGTCCTATACAACTGTAACATGACCTGCCAACTCTTGTACTCAATACCCCGTCCGATGAAGGAAAGTATGCCGTATGCCTTCTTGACCACTCTATTGACCTGCGTTGCCACCTTCAGGGAACAGTGGACCTGAACACCCAAATCTCTCTGTACATCAATTTTCCCCAGGACTTTTCCATTTACTGTATAGTTCACTCTTGAATTGGATCTTCCAAAATGCATCACCTCGCATTTGCCCTGATTGAACTCCATCTGCCATTTCTCTGCCCAACTCTCCAGTCTATCTATATTGTGCTGTATTCTCTGACAGTCCCCTTCACTATCTGCTACTCCACCAATCTTAGTGTCGTCTGCAAACTTGCTAATCAGACCACCTATACTTTCCTCCAAATCATTTATGTATATCACAAACAACAGTGGTCCCAGCACGGATCCCTGTGGAACACCACTGGTCACATATCTCCATTTTGAGAAACTTCCTTCAACTGCTACTCTCTGTCTCCTGTTGCCCAGCCAGTTCTTTATCCATCTAGCTAGTACACCTTGGACCCCATGCGCCTTCACTTTCTCCATCAGCCTACCATGGGGAACCTTATCAAACGCCTTACTGAAGTCCATGTCTATGACATCTGCAGCCCTTCCCTCATCAATCAACTTTGTCATTTCCTCAAAGAATTCTATTAAGTTGGTAAGACATGACCTTCCCTGCACAAAACCATGTTGCCCATCACTGATAAGCCCATTTTCTTCCAGATGGGAATAGATCCTATCCCTCAGTATCTTCTCCAGCAGCTTCCCTACCAGTGACGTCAGGCTCACCGTTCCATAATTACCTGGTTTTTCCCTGCTACCCTTCTTAAGCAAGGGGACAACATTAGCAATTCTCCAGTCCTCCGGGACCTCACCCGTGTTTAAGGATGTTGCAAAGATATCTGTTAAGGCCCCAACTATTTCCTCTCTCGCTTCCCACAGTAACCTGGGATAGGTCCCATCCGGACCTGGAGACTTGTCCACCTTAATGCCTTTTAGAATACCCAACACTTCCTCCCTCCTTATGCCGACTTGACCGAGAGTAATCAAACATCTGTCCCTAACCTCAACATCCGTCATGTCCCTCTCCTCGGTGAATACCGATGCAAAGTACTCGTTTAGAATCTCACCCATTTTCTCTGACTCCACGCATAACTTTCCTCCTTTGTCCTTGAGTGGGCCAATCCTTTCTCTAGTTACCCTCTTGCTCCTTATATATGAATAAAAGGCTTTGGGATTTTCCTTAACCCTGTTTGCTAAAGATATTTCATGACCCCTTTTAGCCCTCTTAATTCCTCGTTTCAGATTGGTCCTACAGTCCCGATATTCTTTCAAAGCTTCGTCTTTCTTCAGCCGCCTAGACCTTATGTGTGCTTCCTTTTTCCTGTTTGCTAATCTCATAATTTCACCTGTCATCCATGGTTCCCTAATCTTGCCATTTCTACCCCTCATTTTCACAGGAACATGTCTCTCCTGCACGCTAATCAACGTCTCTTTAAAAGCCTCCCACATATCAAAAGTGGATTTACCTTCAAACAGCTGCTCCCAATCTACATTCCCCAGCTCCTGCCGGATTTTGGTATAGTTGGCCTTCCCCCAATTTAGCACTCTTCCTTTAGGACCACTCTCGTCTTTGTCCATGAGTATTCTAAAACTTACGGAATTGTGATCACTGTTCCCAAAGTAGTCCCCTACTGAAACGTCAAACCACCTGGCTGGGCTCATTCCCCAACACCAGGTCCAGTATGGCCCCTTCCCGAGTTGGACTATTTACATACTGCTCTAGAAAACCCTCCTGGATGCTCCTTACAAATTCTGCTCCATCTCGACATTAGATAAATGTTCATGCACAGTTAGGCTGTTAACTAAAGCTGCCTCATTACTCACCACTGAATTTAATATTTCATGTCCCCTTGTTGGTTCTGGGATATATTGTTGAAGAAAGCAATCCCAGACACACTCAAAAATTCACTGCATTGCCAAAATGTGCTGGTCTGCTTATCCCAATCTATATGAAAGTTAAAATCTCCCATTAAAACCACTTTGCCTTTATTATATGCTTGTCTAATCTCTGCATTTATACAATCAATCATTTCACAGGAGCAACGAGAGGCCTATACACAACTCCCACTATAGTCTTAAATCCTTTTCCACTTCTTAATTCTACCCATCAAGTCACCACTGCCTCCACATAGTGTGTGCAGTGTGTACAATTATCACAGTTAGCATGAATTCAGTGTTCAAGTTTAGAACAATTTCGTGAAGGGAGAGTTAATGCCCGAGAACCTGAAGGTTTGATAGCCAAATGACCCTATTTACATCTGTATTTAGGTTCTAGCTGGGGTTGTGTTGAGGGAAGATTAAAAGTTCTTCTTGTTGGTGTCCTGTGTTTGCAGGAGGAGGAGAATCTCCGAGCCCAAGTTAAGGATCTTGAAGAGAAACTGGAGACATTAAAAATGAAGAGAAACGAAGACAGAGCCAAGCTAAAGGAGCTGGAGAAATTCAAGATTCAATTCGAGCAACTGCAGGAATGGAAACAGAAGATGCAGGAACAGCAGAACGAGCTGCAGCGGCAGCTGAAAGAGGCCAAAAAGGTTTGTGCTTTCCTCATTATTGCTGTGCACCTCCTCCAGATTCATAGAAACATAGAAAATAGGAGCAGGAGTAGGCAATTCAGCCCTTCGAGCCTGCTCTGCCATTCAATAGGATCATGGCTGATCATCCAAACCCAGTACCCTGTTCCTGCTTTCACTCCGTATCCCTTCAGCCCGAAGCACAATATCTAACTCTTTCTTGAATATATTTAATGATTTGGCCTCAACTGATTCACCCTCATAAACTCTGCAATGTTAGCTTCGTGGGCACCTAGGCTGGGCATGGTGAAGGACTTGTCCTGCTTTTTGTGTACAGGACAAGTCCAACCCAGCCAATTACTGCCCCATCAGTCTACTCTCAATCATCAGTAAAGTGATGGCAGGTGTCGTCGACAGTGCCATCAAGCGGCACTTGCTTCGCAATAACCTGCTCAGTGATGCTCAGTTTGGGTTCCGCCAGGGCCACTCAGCTCCTGACCTCATTACAGCCTTGGTTCAAACATGGACAAAAGAGCTGAGCTCGAGGTGAGGTGAGAGTGACTGCCCTTGACATTAAGGCAGCATTTGACTAAGTATGGTATCAAGGAGCCCAAGCAAAACTGGAGTCAATGGGAATCCGGGGGAAAACGCTATGCTGTTTGGAGTCATAACTAGCAGAAAGGAAGATGGTTGTGGTTGTTTGAGATCAATCATCTGAGCTCCAGGACATCACTGCAGGAGTTCCTCAGGGTAGTGTCCTGGGCCCAACCATCTTAAGCTGCTTCATCAATGACCTTCCTTCAATCATAAGGTCAGAAGTGGGGATGTTCGCTGATGATTGCACAATGTTCAGCACCATTAGTGATTCCTCAGATACTGAAGCAGTCTGTGTAGAAATGCAGCAAGATCTGGACAATATCCAGGCTTGGGCTGATAAGTGGCAAGTAACATTCGCCCCACACAAGTGCCAGGCAATGACCATCTTCAAGAGAGAATCTAACCATCTCCCCTTGACATTCAATGGCATTACCATCGCTGAATCCCCCACCATCAACATCCTGGGAGTGAACATTGACTGGAAACTGAACTGGAGTAGCCATATAAATACCGTGGCTACAAGAGCAGGTCAGAGGCTCGGAATCCTGTGGCAAGTAACTCACCTCCTGACTCCCCAAAGCCTGTCCACCATCTACAAGGCACAAGTCAGGAGTGTGATGGAATACTCTCCACTTGCCTGGATGGGTGCAGCTCCAACAACACTCAAGAAGCTCAACACCATCCAGGACAAAGCAGCCCACTTGATTGGCACCCCAGTCACAATCATTCACTCCCTCCACCACCGACACACAGTGGCAGCAGTGTGTACCATCTACAAGATGCAATGTAGCAATGCACCAAGGCTCCTTCGACAGCACCTTCCAAACCCATGACCTTTACCACCTAGAATGACAAGAGCAGCAAATACATGGGAACACCACCACCTGCAAGTTCCCGTCCAAGTCACACACCATCCTGACTTGGAACTATATCGCCGTTCCTTCACTGTCACTGGATCAAAATCTTGGAACTCCCTTCCTAACAGCACTGTGGGTGTACCTACCCCAAATGGACTGCAGAAGTTCTAGAAGGTGGCTCACGACCTCCCCCCTTACGGGCAGTTAAAGATGGGAAATAAATGCTGGCGTAGCCAGCGCCACCCACATCCCAGGGGTGTGTATATATATATATATATATATATATATATAAAAAATTACTGTGACTGTGCTTAATTACTGGGATCAATGCTTGGGACTGTGTTTAACTGCTGGGATCGGTACTGGGACTGTGTTTAACTGCTGGGATCGGTACTGGGACTGTGTTTAACTGCTGGGATCGGTACTGGGACTGTGTTTAACTGCTGGGATTGGTACTGGGACTGTGTTTAACTGCTGGGATCGGTACTGGGATTGTGTTTAACTGCTGGGATCGGTACTGGGACTGTGTTTAACTGCTGGGATCGGTACTGGGATTGTGTTTAACTGCTGGGATCGGTACTGGGATTGTGTTTAACTGCTGGGATCGGTACTGGGACTGTGTTTAACTGCTGGGATCGGTACTGGGACTGTGTTTAACTGCTGGGATCGGTACTGGGATTGTGTTTAATTGCTGAAGGTGACAATGTGTTGAGCTGTGTTTTCCTCCTTGGTGTTTAGGAAGCAAAGGATGCTCTTGAGGCCAGGGATCATTACATGGAGGAGATGGCTGACACCGCCGACGCAATTGAGATGGCGACTCTTGACAAAGAGATGGCGGAAGAGCGAGCAGAATCACTGCAGCAAGAAGTGGACAGTCTGAAGGAGAAAGTAGACGAGCTGACCATGGACTTGGAAATCCTGAAGCATGAGATCGAAGAGAAAGGTGACAATTAGCAGAAGGATGAGTAGGGTCAATGCGTCACTCGGGTGGCACTGAAATAATCAGGGACCAACACATGGATTCCTGATCGGTGTTAGTAATGTCACATAGTCATGGGTTCAATTAATAGCCCCATTCAGAACTGACATCAGTGCAGTACTGCACTGCGCTGTCAGAGGGTCAGTACTGAGGGAGTGCTGCACTGTTGGAAGGTCAGTACTGAGGGAGTGCTGCACTGTCGGAGGGTCAGTACTGAGGGAGTGCCGCACTGTCGGAGTGTCAGTACTGAGGGAGTGCCGCACTGTCGGAGTGTCAGTACTGAGGGAGTGCCGCACTGTCGGAGTGTCAGTACTGAGGGAGTGCCGCACTGTCGGAGTGTCAGTACTGAGGGAGTGCCGCACTGTCGGAGTGTCAGTACTGAGGGAGTGCCGCACTGTCGGAGTGTCAGTACTGAGGGAGTGCCGCACTGTCGGAGTGTCAGTACTGAGGGAGTGCCGCACTGTCGGAGTGTCAGTACTGAGGGAGTGCCGCACTGTCGGAGGGTCAGTACTGAGGGAGTGCCGCACTGTCGGAGTGTCAGTACTGAGGGAGTACCGCACTGTCGGAGTGTCAGTACTGAGGGAGTGCCGCACTGTCGGAGTGTCAGTACTGAGGGGGTGCCGCACTGTCGGAGTGTCAGTACTGAGGGAGTGCCGCACTGTTGGAGTGTCAGTACTGAGGGAGTGCCGCACTGTCAGTGGGGCAGTACTGATGTGATTGTGTGTGTGTGTGTGTTTGGGGGATATGAGTATGAAAGCTATTAGAGGTTTGTGGGGAAAGTTATTGAGAGCTGATGTCTTGTCCACAGGGACTGATGGAGCAGCCTCCAGTTACCAGCTCAAGCAGCTGGAAGAACAAAATGCTCGACTGAAGGAGGCTCTTGTCAGGTCAGTAATGGAAAGCTCCGGGTCGCTTTCTCTCTTCAATATGGCGTTGGGTGGAATGGAATGTCCTGGGCTTTCCCCGCACACGCCTTGGTTTGATATTTATCTCGCATCAAATTTTCCACTTTAATGAAGCATTGTGGAATTTTCCTGAATTTCCAAGTACTATCGTTACCAATCAACCGATCGGGAAATTGGAGCCAACAACCAGGAATGCAACAGTTGAATTGACCTTTCCTTTCATCAGTTGATAGAATTATCGAATGATACAGCACCGGTGGCCGTTTGTCCATCTAGCCTGTCTCAGCTTTGACAAACTTTCCAATTAGTCCCATCCCAATCCCCACCCCCCCGCCCCCCCTCCCAACCTTTCCCCATCGCCCTGTGAATTTTTCCTCTCGATGTATTTGTCAATTCCCTTTGAAAATTGCTATTGAATCTGCTTCCACCATCTTTTCAGGCAACACATTCCAGATCACAACAACACACTGTCTTCAATAGAAAATGTCCTCATATCACCTCTGGATTTTTTGCCAAACGCTTTGACCTTGTATTTTTTTTTAGTCATTTGTGGGAGGTGGGTGTCACTGGCCAGGCCAGCATTTGTACCCCATCCCTAATTGCCCTTGAGAAGGTGGTGGTGAGCTGCCTTCTTGAACCGCTGCAGTCCATGTGGGGTAGGTACACCCACAGTGCTGTTAGGAAGGGAGTTCCAGGATTTTAACCCAGCGACAGTGAAGGAACGGTGATATAGTTCCAAGTCAGGATGGTGTGTGACTTGGAGGGGAACTTGCAGGTGGTGGTGTTCCCATGTATTTGCTGCCCTTGTCCATCTAGTTGGTAGAGGTCGCGGGTTTGGAAGATGCTGTCTGAGGAGCCTTGGTGCGTTGCTGCAGTGCATCTTGTAGATGGTACACACTGCTGCCAATGTGTGTCGATGGTGGAGAGAGTGACTGTTTGTTGGTGGGGTTCCAATCAAGTGGACTGCTTTGTCCTGGATGGTGTCGAGCTTCTCGCGTGTTGTTGGAGCTACACCCATCCAGGCAAGAATGGATACAGCACAGAAGGAGGCCATTCGGCCAGTCAGCTGTGTGGCTTTCTACAAGAGCAACTCACCTAGTTTCACTCCCCTACCCTTTCCCCATAGCCCTGAAAATTTTACTCTTTAGATAGTTATCCAGCTCCCTTTTAAAGGCCTCGATTGAACCTGCCTTCACCACACTGTCAGACAGTGCATTCTAGATCCTAACCGCTTGCTGTGTAAAAAAAAAATAGTTTTCCTTCATGTCGCTGTTGCATCTTTTGCCAACCACCTTAAATCAGTGTCCCCTGGTTCTGGATCCTTCCACCAATGGGAACAGTCTCTCACTATCTATTCAGTCCAGACACCTCATGATTTTGAAGACCTCTCACAAATCTCCTCAATCTTCTGTTCTCTCAGGAGAACAGCCTCAGCTTCTCCAACCTATCCACCGAACTGAAGTTCCTCATCCCTCATGAATCTTTTCTGCATCCTCTCTAATGCCTTAACATTCACCCTAAAGTGTGGTGCCCAGAACTCCAGTTGAGATCAAAGCAGCATTTTATACAGGTTTATCATACCATCCTTGTTTTTGTACTCTATGCCCCTATGTATGAAGCCAAGGATTCGATATACTTTATTAACTGCTTTCTCAATCTGCCCTGCAGCCTTCACTGACTTATGCACATATACCCCCCAGGTCCCTGTGCTCCTGAACCCCCTTTGGAGTTGTACTCTTTCATTTATATTGTTTCTCTTTGTTCTTCCGACCAAAATGAATCACTTCACACTTTTCTGCATTAAATTTCATCTGCCACTTGTCCACCCATTCCACCAGCCTGCCTATGTCCTCCTTGAAGTTTATCACTAACCTTCACAATACTCCCAAGTTTTGTGTCATCGGCAGATTTTGAAGTTGTGCCCTGTACACCCAAGTCGAGGTCATGAATATATATCAAGAAAAACAGGGACCCTAACATTAAGCCCTGGAGAACCTCACCACATACCTTCCTCCAGTCCGACTTGTGCCTTGTAGATGGAGGACGGGCTTTGGGGAGTCAGCAAGTGAGTTACTCACTGCTGAATTCCTAGCCTCTGACCTGTTCTTGAAGCCCAGTATTTATATGGCTGGGGGACTGTGGCGTAGTGGTAATGTTACTGGACTAGTAATCCAACGAGTGCTGTGGAGACATGAGTTCAGACCCCACCATGGCAACTGGTGAAATTTAAACTCAATTAATTAATAAATCTGGAATTGAAAGCTGATCTCAGTAATAGAAAGATAGAAAATAAAAGCAGGAGCAGGCCATAGTTGATCGTTTAATTCAGTATCCTGTTCCCGCTTTCTCCCCATATCCCTTGATCCCTTTGGCATTAAATGGTAGCATGAATCTCTCATCAATTGTCATAAAAACCCATCTGGTTCACTCATATCCTTCAGGGAAGGAAATCTGCCGTCGCTACTTGGTCTGGCCTACATGTCAGTCCAGACCCACAGCAGTGTGGTTGAGTCTTAACTGCCCCTTGAAATGGCCGAGCAAGCCACTCAGTTGTAGCAAAAGTGCTACAGAAAAGTCGGTGTACGTACACCAGGTGGACTGCAGCGGTTCAAGAAGGCGGCTCACCAGCATCTTCTTGGGCAATTAGGGATGGGCAACAAATGTTGGCCTTGCCAGCAACGCCCACATCCCATGAAACAGATAAAAAAAAAAAGTGGTGCAGTTCAGTTTCTGGTCAATGGTAACTCACAGAATGTTGATAGTGGGGGATTCAGTGATGGTAATGCCATTGAATGTCAAGGGGTGATGGTTAGATTCTCTCTTGTTGGAGATGGTCATTGCCTGGCACTTGTGTGACGCGATTATTCCTTGCCACTTATCAGCCCAAGCCTGAACGTTGTCCAGGTCTTATTGGATGTACTCTATTCCTCTATTAATAAAGCCAAGAATCCCATATGCTTTTTAAGTCTTCTCAACTTGTCCTGCTACCTTCAGGTATTAGGGATGAAGTTCTGAATGCCTTCCACAGGAGAGGTCAGGAATAGGGGACATCTGACTGGTCTCAATGTGTTGGAAACATCATTCCATAATACTTCTCCATCTAGCTCTGCTCTCCAGCCATAGCATTTAAAACCCAAGGTGTAATTGTACCTCTGTAAAAAGCTTAATAAGCCTTCAGTTAGAGCACTGTGTGCAATAAAGGCTGCAGATTTTCGGAGGATATTGTAGCTTTAGAGAGGCTATAGCACTGTCACTCAGGTGCTGCCTGCAAATGAAAAGAAAAATGGAGACTTTTCCATTCGAATACAGATTATGGGTTGATGTGATGAAGTGGGATTAGTTTGATGAACCCAAAGGGACTGGTGGTCTGAGGTGCATTTGTTTTAATGCTAGAAGTGTAGTAGGTAAGGCAGATGAACTTAGGGCTTGGATTAGTACCTGGGAGTATGATGTTATTGCTATTACTGAGACTTGGTTGAGGGAAGGGCATGATTGGCAACTAAATATCCCAGGATATCGATGCTTCAGGCGGGATAGAGAGGGAGGTAAAAGGGGTGGAGGAGTTGCATTACTGGTCAAAGAGGATATCACAGCTGTGCTGAAGGAGGGCACTATGGAGGACTCGAGCAGTGAGGCAATATGGGCAGAACTCAGAAATAGGAAGGGTGCGGTAACAATGTTGGGGCTGTACTACAGGCTTCCCAACAGCGAGCGTGAGATAGAGGTACAAATATGTAAACAGATTATGGAAAGATGTAGGAGCAACAGGGTTGTGGTGATAGGAGATTTTAATTTTCCCAACATTGACTGGGATTCACTTAGTGTTAGAGGTCTAGATGGAGCAGAATTTGTAAGGAGCATCCAGGAGGGTTTTCTCGGGCAGTATGTAAATAGTCCAACTCGGGAAAGGGGCCATACTGGACCTGGTGTTGGGGAATGAGCCCGGCCAGGTGGTTGACGTTTCAGTAGGGAACTACTTTGGGAATAGTGATCACAATTCCGTAAGTTTTAGAATACTCATGGACAATGACGAGAGTGGTCCTAAAGGAAGAGTGCTAAATTGGGGGAAGGCCAATTATACAAAAATTCGACAGGAGCTGGGGAATGTAGATTGGGAGCAGCTGTTTGAAGGTAAATCCACATGTGATATGTGGGAGGCTTTTAAAGAGAGATTGATTAGCGTGCAGGAGAGACATGTTCCTGTGAAAATGAGGGATAGAAATGGCAAGATTAGGGAACCATGGATGACAGGTGAAATTGTGAGACTAGCTAAGAGGAAAAAGGAAGCATACATAAGGTCTAGGCGGCTGAAGAAAGACGAAGCTTTGGAAGAATATCGGGAATGTAGGACCAATCTGAAACGAGGAATTAAGAGGGCTAAAAGGGGTCATGAAATATCTTTAGCAAACGGGGTTAAGGAAAATCCCAAAGTCTTTTATTCATATCTAAGGAGCAAGAGGGTAACTAGTGAAAGGATTGGCCCACTCAAGGACAAAGGAAAATTATGCGTGGAGTCAGAGAAAATGGGTGAGATTCTAAACGAGTACTTTGCATCGGTATTCACCGAGGAGAGGGACATGACGGATGTTGAGGTTAGGGACAGATGTTTGATTACTCTAGGTCAAGTCGGCATAAGGAGGGAGGAAGTGTTGGGTATTCTAAAAGGCATTAAGGTGGACAGGTCCCCAGGTCCGGATGGGATCTATCCCAGGTTACTGAGGGAAGCGAGAGAGGAAATAGCTGGGGCCTTAACAGATATCTATGCAGCATCCTTAAACACGGGTGAGGTCCCGGAGGACTGGAGAATTGCTAATGTAGTCCCCTTGTTTAAGAAGGGTAGCAGGGATAATCCAGGTAATTATAGACCGGTGAGCCTGACGTCAGTGGTAGGGAAGCTGCTGGAGAAGATACTGAGGGATAGGATCTATTCCCATCTGGAAGAAAATGGGCTTATCAGTGATAGGCAACATGGTTTTGTGCAGGGAAGGTCATGTCTTACCAACTTAATAGAATTCTTTGAGGAAGTGACAAAGTTGATTGATGAGGGAAGGGCTGTAGATGTCATAGACATGGACTTCAGTAAGGCATTTGATAAGGTTCCCCATGGTAGGTTGATGGAGAAAGTGAAGTCGCATGGGGTCCAAGGTGTACTAGCTAGATGGATAAAAAACTGGCTGGGCAACAGGAGACAGAGAGTAGCAGTGGAAGGGAGTTTCTCAAAATGGAGACGTGTGACCAGTGGTGTTCCACAGGGATCCGTGCTGGGACCACTGTTGTTTGTGATATACATAAATGATTTAGAGGAAAGTATAGGTGGTCTGATTAGCAAGTTTGCAGACGACACTAAGATTGGTGGAGTAGCAGATAGTGAAGGGGACTGTCAGAGAATATAGCAGAATATAGATAGATTGGAGAGTTGGGCAGAGAAATGGCAGATGGAGTTCAATCAGGACAAATGCGAGGTGATGCATTTTGGAAGATCCAATTCAAGAGTGAACTATACAGTAAATGGAAAAGTCCTGGGGAAAATTGATGTACAGAGAGATTTGGGTGTTCAGGTCCATTGTTCCCTGAAGGTGGCAACGCAGGTCAATAGAGTGGTCAAGAAGGCATACGGCATGCTTTCCTTCATCGGACGGGGTATTGAGTACAAGGGTTGGCAGGTCATGTTACAGTTGTATAAGACTTTGGTTCGGCCACATTTGGAATACTGCGTGCAGTTCTGGTCGCCACATTACCAAAAGGATGTAGATGCTTTGGAGAGGGTGCAGAGGAGGTTCACCAGGATGTTGCCTGGTATAGAGGGCGCTAGCTATGAAGAGAGGTTGAGTAGATTAGGATTATTTTCATTAGAAAGATGGAGGTTGAGGGGGGACCTGATTGAGGTGTGCAAAATCATGAGAGGTATAGACAGGGTGGATAGCAAGAAGCTTTTTCCCAGAGTGGGGGATTCAATTACTAGGGGTCACGAGGTCAAAGTGAGAGGGGAAAAGTTTAGGGGGGATATGCGTGGAAAGTTATTTACGCAGAGGGTGGTGGGTGCCTGGAACGCGTTTCCAGCGGAGGTGGTAGACGCGGGCACGATAGCGTCTTTTAAGATGTATCTAGACAGATACATGAATGGGCAGGAAGCAAAGAGATACAGACCCTTAGAAAATAGGCGACAGGTTTAGATAGAGGATCTGGATCGGCGCAGGCTTGGAGGGCCGAAGGGCCTGTTCCTGTGCTGTAATTTTCTTTGTTCTTTGTAGTTTGGGTTTGATACAGGGCTATTGGGAGAGCGCGTGGCAGTGGGATTAGATATTAGATTGGGGTAGATACTGGGCCATGGAGAGTGCACGGGACATTGGGATTAGTTTGGGATTGATACTGGGCTATGGGGAGAGAGTGGGGCAGTGGGATTAGTTTGGGATTGATACTGGGCTATGGGGAGAGAGTGGGGCAGTGGGATTCGTTTGGGATTGATACAGAGCTATGGGGAGAGAATGGGGCAGTGGGATTAGTTTGGGATTGATACAGAGCTATGGGAAGAGAGGGGCTGTGGGATTAGTTTGGGATTGATACCAGGCTATGGGGAGAGAGTGGGGCTGTGGGATTAGTTTGGGATTGATACAGGGCTATGGGGAGAGAGCGGGGCAGTGGGATTAGTTTGGGGATTGATACAGGGCTATGGGGAGAGAGTGGTGCTGTGGGATTAGTTTGGGATTGATACAGAGCTATGGGGAGAGAGTGGGGCAGTGGGATTAGTTTGGGATTAATACAGAGCTATGGGGAGAGAGTGGGGCAGTGGGATTAGTTTGGGATTGATACAGGGCTGTGGGGAGAGAGTGGGGCTGTGGGATTAGTTTGGGATTGATACAGGGCTATGGGGAGAGAGCGGGGCAGTGGGATTAGTTTGGGATTGATACAGGGCTATGGGGAGAGAGCGGGGCAGTGGGATTAGTTTGGGATTAATACAGAGCTATGGGGAGAGAGCGGAGCAGTGGGATTAGTTTGGGATTGATACAGGGCTATGGGGAGAGAACGGGGCAGTTGGATTAGTTTGGGATTGATACAGGGCTATGGGGAGTGAACGGGGCAGTTGGATTAGTTTGGGATTGATAAAGGTTTATGGAGAGAGTGCAGAGCTGCGGAATTATATTAGCGATTGATACAGAGCTATGGATAGAGAAGGAGGGCAGTGGAATTCGATTGGGGATTGATACAGTGCTAAGGGGAGAGAGTGGGGAAGTGGGATTAGTTTGGGATGGATTCAGGGCTATGAGGAAAGGGTGGAGCAGTGAGATTAGTTTTGGGATTGATACAGGTCTATGGGGAGAGACTGGGACAGTAGGATTAGTTTGGGATTATTACATGGCTATGGGGAGAGAGGCGGGCAGTGGAATTAGTTTGGGGTTGATATAGGGCTATGAGGAGAGAGAGCGGGACAGTGGAATTATATTTAGGATTGATACAGGACTACAGGGAGTGAGCGGGGCAGTGGGATTAGTTTGGGATTGATGCAGGACTCTGGAGAGAGAGAGAGGAGCAGTGGGATTAGTTTGGGATTGACACAGAGCCATGGGGAGAGAGCGGGGCAGTGAGATTAGATTGGGGATTGATACAGGGCCATGAGGAGAGAGCGGGGCAATGGGATTAGATTGGGGATTGATACAGGGCCATGGGGAGAGAGCGGGGCAATGGGTTTAGATTGGGGATTGATACAGGGCTCTGGGGAGAGAGTGGAGCAATGGGATTAGTTGAGGATTGATACAAGGCAAGGGAAAAGGGTGGGATAGTGTGGTTAGTTTGGGATTGACTCAGGACTATGGGGGGAGAGCAGGACGGTTGGATTAGTTTGGAATTGACACAGGGTTGAACAGGAGAGAGTGGGACACTGTTCCCACTCGTGAAAGGATCAAGAACAAGAGGGCACAGATTTTAAGTATTTGGTAAGAGAAGCAAAAGTGACATGAGGAAAAACTTTTTCACGCAGTGAGTGGTTAAAGTCTGGAATGCGCTGCCTGAGAACGTGGTGGAGGCAGGTTCAATTGAAGCATTCAAAAGGGAATTGGACAGTTATATGAAAAGGAGGATTGTGCAGGGTTACAGGAAGAAGGCAGGGGAATGGACCTGGGGGAATTGCTCTTTCAGAGATCCAGTGTGGACACGATGGCCGAATAGCTGCCTCCTGCAGTGGAACAATTCTGTGATTCCCTTGGATGTCTAACTCAGGGAGATTGCTTGTATCTTCCTCAGTGATCATTTAGCTTCTCTGTCCTTTCTCTATTCCTCATTACAAATTCTCCTGACTCTGCCTGTAATGGGCCCAATTTGTCTTAGCCAACTGTTTCCTTTTTACGTACCTATAGAAGCTTTTCAAGTCCGTTTTTATATTTTCTACTAGCTTACATTCATATTGCATATTCATGCTCCCTTTCTTTATCAGTTTCTTGGTCATGCTTTGCTGTATTCTAAAATTCTCCCAATCCTCAGGTTTACTACTATTTCTGGCAACTTTATAGAGCTTTCCTTTTAATCTTATACAATCCTTCCTTTTTTATCCACGCCTTTACTTTTGGTGTTTTCACACTTTGAAGGAATGCACAGTTGCTGTAAACTATGTAATAATTCTTTAAAGATTATCCAATGCCTATGTACTGTTATACCTTTTAATGTATTTTCCCAATTCACCTCAGCCAATTTGCCCCTCATACCTTCATAATTTCCTATGTTCAAATTTAAATATCCTGGCTCCAGATTGAACTACCTCACTTTCAAACATTATGTAAAATTCTATCATATTATGGTCACTTATCCCTAAAGGTTCTTTTTCTTTCTTTTGGGCCTCCTTATCTCGAGAGACAATGGATACGCGCCTGGAGGTGGTCAGTGGTTTGTGAAGCAGCGCCTGGAGTGCCTATAAAGGCCAATTCTGGAGTGACAGGCTCTTCCACAGGTGCTGCAGAGAAATTTGTTTGTTGGGGCTGTTGCACAGTTGGCTCTCCCCTTGCGCCTCTGTCTTTTTTCCTGCCAACTACTAAGTCTCTTCGACTCGCCACAATTTAGCCCTGTCTTTATGGCTGCCCGCCAGCTCTGGCGAATGCTGGCAACTGACTCCCACGACTTGTGATCAATGTCACACGATTTCATGTCGCGTTTGCAGACGTCTTTATAACGGAGACATGGACGGCCGGTGGGTCTGATACCAGTGGCGAGCTCGCTGTACAATGTGTCTTTGGGGATCCTGCCATCTTCCATGCGGCTCACATGGCCAAGCCATCTCAAGCGCCGCTGACTCAGTAGTGTGTATAAGCTGGGGGTGTTGGCCGCTTCAAGGACTTCTGTGTTGGAGATATAGTCCTGCCACCTGATGCCAAGTATTCTCCGAAGGCAGCGAAGATGGAATGAATTGAGACGTCGCTCTTGGCTGGCATACGTTGTCCAGGCCTCGCTGCCGTAGAGCAAGGTACTGAGGACACAGGCCTGATACACTCGGACTTTTGTGTTCCGTGTCAGTGCGCCATTTTCCCACACTCTCTTGGCCAGTCTGGACATAGCAGTGGAAGCCTTACCCATGCGCTTGTTGATTTCTGCATCTAGAGACAGGTTACTGGTGATAGTTGAGCCTAGGTAGGTGAACTCTTGAACCACTTCCAGAGCGTGGTCGCCAATATTGATGGATGGAGCATTTCTGACATCCTGCCCCATGATGTTCGTTTTCTTGAGGCTGATGGTTAGGCCAAATTCATTGCAGGCAGACGCAAACCTGTCGATGAGACTCTGCAGGCATTCTTCAGTGTGAGATGTTAAAGCAGCATCGTCAGCAAAGAGGAGTTCTCTGATGAGGACTTTCCGTACTTTGGACTTCGCTCTTAGACGGGCAAGGTTGAACAACCTGCCCCCTGATCTTGTGTGGAGGAAAATTCCTTCTTCAGGTTCTTTTACAACAAGATTATTAATTAACCCTTTCTTATTACATAATACTAGATCTAAAATAGCCTGTTCTCTAGTCAATTCCTCAACATACTGCTCTAGAAAACCATCCCAACACACTCCTGAAACTTGTCCTCCACAGCATTAGTGCTCACTGGGTTTACCCAGTCTATATGTAGATTGAGATCACCCATATTTACTCTGTTACCCATGCTACATGCTTCTCTAATTTATTGTTTAATACCATGACCCACATTACCACTACTGTTTGGTGGTCTATAAACAACTGCTACCAATGTTTGCTGCCCGTTGCTGTTTCTTAGTTCCACCCAAACAGATTCCACATTTTGTTCTTCCGATCTGAGATCCTCCCTTACTAACATGCTGACCCATCCCTTATTATCAGTTGAACACCACCTTCCTTTCCTTTTTGCCTGTCCTTCCAAAATGCTGAATATCCTTGAATATCCTTGAATATTCAGTTCCCAGTCTTGGTCACCCTGTAGCCACTTTTCCGTAATGTCAATTAGATCATACCCATTTACCTCGATTTGTCTCTTTGCTGTCACTGTTGCCGTCGCGGCTCCCGCCGCCCGGACCATCGCGGCTCCCGCCGCCCGGACCGTCGCGGCTCCCGCCGCCCGGACCATCGCGGCTCCCGCCGCCCGGACCGTCGCGGCTCCCGTCACCCTCACAAACCTGAGCAAAACCACACATTTATCAACCTTCGGGTGAAACACTCCAAGTGTGATTGGACAGAATTGTCTGTGAGCTGCAGTCAAGCTACTTCCACAAAAAGGTTGGGTGGCGTTGGGGGTCCTGACCCATTGTTAACTTTCTGATTGTACACCAGGATGCGCGATCTCTCTGCCTCGGAGAAACAGGAGCACAGCAAGCAGCAAAAAGTGATGGAGAAGAAGAGCAGTGAACTGGAAACGCTGAGGCAACAGAGAGAGAAGCTGCTCGAGGAAATTAAACAGGCTGAAAAGACAATTGACGAATTGAAAGAGCAGGTGAGAGCAGACGTGGAGCTGTGACCTGACAGTTCCAGAAGACTACTCCAGTATCCCCTCCCCCTCAACCACTCCCCACCCCGCCCTCAGTCCAACCCTCTCCCCACCACTCAGTCACTCGCCACCCCGCCCTCACTCCAACCCTCTCCCCACCACTCAGTCACTCGCCACCCCGCCCTCACTCCAACCCTCTCCCCACCACTCAGTCACTCGCCACCCCGCCCTCACTCCAACCCTCTCCCCACCACTCAGTCACTCGCCACCCCGCCCTCACTCCAACCCTCTCCCCACCACTCAGTCACTCGCCACCCCGCCCTCACTCCTACTCCCTCTCCCCACCACTGTCATCCTCACCCCGTCCTCACTCCTGCCCTCTCCCCACCACTCAGTCACTCGCCACCCCGCCCTCACTCCTACTCCCTCTCCCCACCACTCAGTCACTCCCCACCCCGCCCTCACTCCTACTCCCTCTCCCCACCACTCAGTCACTCCCCACCCCGCCCTCACTCCAACCCTCTCCCCACCACTCAGTCACTCGCCACCCCGTCCTCATTCCTACTCCCTCTCCCCACCACTCAGTCACTCGCCACCCCGCCCTCACTCCTACTCCCTCTCCCCACCACTGTCATCCTCACCCCGTCCTCACTCCTGCCCTCTCCCCACCACTCAGTCACTCGCCACCCCGACCTCACTCCTACTCCCTCTCCCCACCACTCAGTCACTCCCCACCCCGCCCTCACTCCTACCCTCTCTCCACCACTCAGTCACTCACCACCCCGCCCTCACTCCTACTCCCTCTCCCCACCACTCAGTCACTCCCCACCCCGCCCTCACTCCTACCCTCTCCCCACCACTCAGTCACTCGCCACCCCGCCCTCACTCCTACCCTCTCTCCACCACTCAGTCACTCACCACCCCGCCCTCACTCCTACTCCCTCTCCCCACCACTGTCATCCTCACCCGCCCTCACTCCAACCCTCTCCCCACCACTCAGTCACTCCCCACCCCGCCCTCACTCCTACTCCCTCTCCCCACCACCCAGTCACTCCTCACCCCACCCTCACTCCTACCCTCTCCCCACCACGGTCACTCCCCACCCCGCCCTCACTCCTACTCCCACTGTGGGCGAGAGCGAGTGAGTCTGTGGGCGAGAGAGAGCGAGCGAGCAAGGCTGTGGGCAAGAGAGAGCGAGTGAGTCTGTGGGCGAGAGAGAGAGCAAGTGAGTCTGTGGGCGAGAGAGAGAGCGAGTGAGTCTGTGGGCGAGAGAGCGAGCGAGTCTGTGGGCGAGAGAGAGAGCGAGCGAGTCTGTGGGCGAGAGAGAGAGAGCGAGCGAGTCTGTGGGCGAGAGAGAGAGAGCGAGCAAGTCTGTGGGCGAGAGAGAGAGAGAGCGAGCAAGTCTGTGGGCACGAGAGAGAGAGAACAAGCGAGTCTGTGGGCGAGAGAGAGAGAGAGAGCGAGCGAGTCTGTGGGCGAGAGAGAGAGAGCGAGCAAGTCTGTGGGCGAGAGAGAGAGAGAGAGAGAGCGAGCAAGTCTGTGGGCACGAGAGAGAGAGAGCAAGCGAGTCTGTGGGCGAGAGAGAGAGAGAGAGCGAGCGAGTCTGTGGGCGAGAGAGAGAGCGAGCACGTCTGTGGGCGGGAGAGAGAGAGCGAGCGAGTCTGTGGGCGAGAGAGAGAGAGAGAGAGAGAGCGAGCGAGTCTGTGGGCCAGAGAGAGAGCGAGCGAGTCTGTGGACACGAGAGAGAGAGAGCAAGCGAGTCTGTGGGCGAGAGAGAGAGAGAGAGAGAGAGAGCGAGCAAGTCTGTGGGCGAGAGAGAGAGAGCGAGCAAGTCTGTGGGCGAGAGAGAGAGAGCGAGCGAGTCTGTGGGCGAGAGAGAGAGAGCGAGTGAGTCTGTGGGCCAGAGAGAGAGAGAGCGAGTCTGTGGGCACGAGAGAGAGAGAGCAAGCGAGTCTGTGGGCGAGAGAGAGAGAGAGCAAGCGAGTCTGTGGGCGAGAGAGAGAGAGAGCGAGCGAGTCTGTGGGCGAGAGAGAGAGCGAGCGAGTCTGTGGGCGAGAGAGAGAGCGAGCGAGTCTGTGGGCGAGAGAGAGAGCGAGCGAGTCTGTGGGCGAGAGAGAGAGCGAGCGAGTCTGTGGGCGAGAGAGAGAGCGAGCGAGTCTGTGGGCGAGAGAGAGAGCGAGCGAGTCTGTGGGCGAGAGAGAGAGCGAGCGAGTCTGTGGGAGAGAGAGAGAGAGAGCGAGCGAGTCTGTGGGCTAGAGAGGGAGAGTGAGCGAGCGCGTCTGGGTGAGAGAGAGAGAGCGAGCGAGTCTGTGGGCAAGAGAGAGAGCGAGCGAGTCTGGGAGAGAGAGCGAGCGAGTCTGTGGGCGAGAGAGAGCGAGCGAGCAAGTCTGTGGGCAAGAGAGAGAGCGAGCGATTCTGTGGGCGAGAGAGAGAGAGCGAGTCTGTGGGCGAGAGAGAGAGAGCGAGTCTGTGGGCGAGAGAGAGAGAGAGAGCGAGCGAGTCTGTGGGCGAGAGAGAGAGAGTGCGAGCGAGTCTGTGGGCGAGAGAGAAAGAGAGCGAGCGAGTCTGTGGGCAAGAAAGAGAGAGAGAGCTAGTCTGTGGGAGAGAGAGAGAGAGAGCTAGTCTGTGGGAGAGAGAGAGAGTGAGTGAGTCTGGGAGAGAGAGAGAGCGAGCGCGTCTGTGGGCGAGAGAGAGAGAGCGAGCGCGTCTGTGGGCGAGAGAGAGAGAGCGAGCGAGTCTGTGGGCGAGAGAGAGCGAGCGAGTCTGTGGGCGAGAGAGAGAGAGCGAGTCTGTGGGCGAGAGAGAGAGAGAGCGAGCGAGTCTGTGGGCGAGAGAGAGAGAGAGCGAGCGTGTCTGTGGGCGAGAGAGAAAGAGAGCGAGTCTGTGGGCGAGAGAGAGAGAGAGAGAGAGAGCGAGTCTGTGGGCGAGAGAGAGAGCGAGTCTGTGGGCGAGAGAGAGAGCGAGTCTGTGGGCGAGAGAGAGAGCGCGAGTCTGTGGGCGAGAGAGAGAGCGAGTCTGTGGGCGAGAGAGAGTGAGAGCGAGCGAGTCTGTGGGCGAGAGAGAGAGAGAGCGAGCGAGTCTGTGGGCAAGAAAGAGAGAGAGAGCGAGTCTGTGGGAGAGAGAGAGAGTGAGTGAGTCTGGGAGAGAGAGAGAGCGAGTGAGTCTGGGAGAGAGAGAGAGCGAGTGAGTCTGGGAGAGAGAGAGAGCGAGCGAGTCTGGGAGAGAGAGAGAGCGAGCGAGTCTGTGGGAGAGAGAGAGAGCGAGCGAGTCTGTGGGAGAGAGAGAGAGCGAGCGAGTCTGTGGGAGAGAGAGAGAGCGAGCGAGTCTGTGGGAGAGAGAGAGAGCGAGCGAGTCTGTGGGAGAGAGAGAGCGAGCGAGTCTGTGGGAGAGAGGGAGAGCGAGCGCGTCTGTTGGCTAGAGAGGGAGAGTGAGCGAGTCTGTGGGCGAGAGAGAAAGAGAGCGAGCGAGTCTGTGGGCAAGAAAGAGAGAGCGAGTGAGTCTGTGGGAGAGAGAGAGAGCGAGCGAGTCTGTGGGAGAGAGAGAGAGCGAGCGCGTCTGTGGGCTAGAGAGGGAGAGTGAGCGAGCGCGTCTGTGGGCGAGAGAGAGAGAGCGAGCGAGTCTGTGGGCGAGAGAGAGAGAGCGAGCGAATCTGTGGGAGAGAGAGAGCAAGTCCCACTGACTCTCGCTGTGTCCCTGCAGACCCACTGCTCAATCCCACCTGACCCAGCCCACTTTCCATGCTTTGCCCAAAATCTGAGGCCAAGCTGAATGGCCTGCTCCTGTTCCTGTGTGATAGGGCTGAGAGGGGCTGAATGGCCTGCTCCTGTTCTGGCACCCTGTTGCTCTAGGTGAACTAACTCTGTCTTTGGACAGGTTGATGCTGCACTGGGAGCAGAGGAAATGGTAGAGACGCTGACAGAAAGGAATCTGGATCTGGAGGAGAAAGTGCGGGAGCTGCGTGAGACTGTCAGTGACCTGGTGAGAAATTCCGTGTTTACGGAACGGGGATCGGGGTCACTCCGTGTTTACAGAACGGGGATCGGGGTCACTCCGTGTTTACGGGGCGGGGATCGGGGTCACTCCGTGTTTACGGGGTGGGGATCGGGGTCACTCCGTGTTTACGGGGCGGGGATCGGGGTCACTCCGTGTTTACGGGGCGGGGATCGGGGTCACTCCGTGTTTACGGGACGGGGATCGGGGTCACTCCGTGTTTACGGGGCGGGGATCGGGGTCACTCCGTGTTTACTTGGCGGGATTAGGAGTCACTCCGTGTTTACGGGGTGGGATTCGGGGTCACTCCGTGTTTACGGGGCGGGGATCGGGGTCACTCCGTGTTTACGGGGCGGGATTAGGAGTCACTCCGTGTTTACGGGGTGGGATTCGGGGTCACTCCGTGTTTACGGGATGGGGATCGGGGTCACTCCGTGTTTACGGGGCGGGATTCGGGGTCTCTCCGTGTTTACGGGACGGGGATCGGGGTCACTCCGTGTTTACGGGGCGGGGATCGGGGTCACTCCGTGTTTACGGGACGGGGATCGGGGTCACTCCGTGTTTACGGGGCGGGATTAGGGGTCACTCCGTGTTTACGGGGTGGGATTCGGGGTCACTCCGTGTTTACGGGATGGGGATCGGGGTCACTCCGTGTTTACGGGGCGGGATTCGGGGTCTCTCCGTGTTTACGGGACGGGGATCGGGGTCACTCCGTGTTTACGGGGCGGGGATCGGGGTCACTCCGTGTTTACGGGACGGGGATCGGGGTCACTCCGTGTTTACGGGGCGGGATTAGGGGTCACTCCGTGTTTACGGGACGGGGATCGGGGTCACTCCGTGTTTACGGGGTGGGATTCGGGGTCACTCCGTGTTTACGGGACGGGGATCGGGGTCACTCCGTGTTTACGGGGCGGGATTCGGGGTCACTCCGTGTTTACGGGGCGGGGATCGGGGTCACTCCGTGTTTACGGGGCGGGGATCGGGGTCACTCCGTGTTTACGGGGCGGGGATCGGGGTCACTCCGTGTTTACGGGACGGGGATTCGTGGTCACTCCGTGTTTACGGGGCGGGGATCGGGGTCACTCCGTGTTTACGGGGCGGGGATTCGGGGTCACTCCGTGTTTACGGGGCGGGGATCGGGGTCACTCCGTGTTTACGGGACGGGGATTCGGGGTCACTCCGTGTTTACGGGGTGGGATTCGGGGTCACTCCGTGTTTACGGGGCGGGGATTCGGGGTCACTCCGTGTTTACGGGGCGGGGATTCGGGGTCACTCCGTGTTTACGGGGCGGGGATCGGGGTCACTCCGTGTTTACGGGGCGGGGATCGGGGTCACTCCGTGTTTACGGGGCGGGGATTCGGGGTCACTCCGTGTTTACGTGGCGGGGATCGGGGTCACTCCGTGTTTACGGGGCGGGGATTCGGGGTCACTCCGTGTTTACGGGGCGGGGATCGGGGTCACTCCGTGTTTACGGGGCGGGGATCGGGGTCACTCCGTGTTTACGGGGCGGGGATTCGGGGTCACTCCGTGTTTACGGGGCGGGGATCGGGGTCACTCCGTGTTTACGGGGCGGGGATCGGGGTCACTCCGTGTTTACGGGGCGGGGATCGGGGTCACTCCGTGTTTACGGGGCGGGGATCGGGGTCACTCCGTGTTTACGGGACGGGGATCGGGGTCACTCCGTGTTTACGGGGCGGGGATCGGGGTCACTCCGTGTTTACGGGGCGGGATTCGGGGTCACTCCGTGTTTACGGGACGGGGATCGGGGTCACTCCGTGTTTACGGGGCGGGTTTCGGGGTCACTCCGTGTTTACGGGGCGGGATTAGGAGTCACTCCGTGTTTACGGGGTGGGATTCGGGGTCACTCCGTGTTTACGGGACGGGGATCGGGGTCACTCCGTGTTTACGGGGCGGGATTCGGGGTCTCTCCGTGTTTACGGGACGGGGATCGGGGTCACTCCGTGTTTACGGGGCGGGGATCGGGGTCACTCCGTGTTTACGGGACGGGGATCGGGGTCACTCCGTGTTTACGGGGCGGGATTCGGGGTCTCTCCGTGTTTACGGGACGGGGATCGGGGTCACTCCGTGTTTACGGGGCGGGGATCGGGGTCACTCCGTGTTTACGGGGCGGGATTCGGGGTCACTCCGTGTTTACGGGACGGGGATCGGGGTCACTCCGTGTTTACGGGACGGGGATCGGGGTCACTCCGTGTTTACGGGGCGGGATTAGGAGTCACTCCGTGTTTACGGGGCGGGATTCGGGGTCACTCCGTGTTTACGGGACGGGGATCGGGGTCACTCCGTGTTTACGGGGCGGGATTCGGGGTCACTCCGTGTTTACGGGACGGGGATCGGGGTCACTCCGTGTTTACGGGGCGGGTTTCGGGGTCACTCCGTGTTTACGGGGCGGGATTAGGAGTCACTCCGTGTTTACGGGGTGGGATTCGGGGTCACTCCGTGTTTACGGGACGGGGATCGGGGTCACTCCGTGTTTACGGGGCGGGATTCGGGGTCTCTCCGTGTTTACGGGACGGGGATCGGGGTCACTCCGTGTTTACGGGGCGGGGATCGGGGTCACTCCGTGTTTACGGGACGGGGATCGGGGTCACTCCGTGTTTACGGGGCGGGATTCGGGGTCTCTCCGTGTTTACGGGACGGGGATCGGGGTCACTCCGTGTTTACGGGGCGGGGATCGGGGTCACTCCGTGTTTACGGGGCGGGATTCGGGGTCACTCCGTGTTTACGGGACGGGGATCGGGGTCACTCCGTGTTTACGGGACGGGGATCGGGGTCACTCCGTGTTTACGGGGCGGGATTAGGAGTCACTCCGTGTTTACGGGGCGGGATTCGGGGTCACTCCGTGTTTACGGGACGGGGATCGGGGTCACTCCGTGTTTACGGGACGGGGATCGGGGTCACTCTGTGTTTACGGGGCGGGGATCGGGGTCACTCCGTGTTTACGGGACGGGGATCGGGGTCACTCCGTGTTTACGGGACGGGGATCGGGGTCACTCCGTGTTTACGGGGCGGGATTAGGGGTCACTCCGTGTTTACGGGACGGGGATCGGGGTCACTCCGTGTTTACGGGGTGGGATTCGGGGTCACTCCGTGTTTACGGGGCGGGGATCGGGGTCACTCCGTGTTTACGGGGCGGGGATCGGGGTCACTCCGTGTTTACGGGGCGGGTATCGGGGTCACTCCGTGTTTACGGGGCGGGATTAGGAGTCACTCCGTGTTTACGGGGCGGGATTCGGGGTCACTCCGTGTTTACGGGACGGGGATCGGGGTCACTCCGTGTTTACGGGGCGGGATTCGGGGTCTCTCCGTGTTTACGGGACGGGGATCGGGGTCACTCCGTGTTTACGGGGCGGGGATCGGGGTCACTCCGTGTTTACGGGACGGGGATCGGGGTCACTCCGTGTTTACGGGGCGGGATTCGGGGTCACTCCGTGTTTACGGGACGGGGATCGGGGTCACTCCGTGTTTACGGGGCGGGGATCGGGGTCACTCCGTGTTTACGGGGCGGGGATCGGGGTCACTCCGTGTTTACGGGACGGGGATCGGGGTCACTCCGTGTTTACGGGACGGGGATCGGGGTCACTCCGTGTTTACGGGGCGGGATTAGGAGTCACTCCGTGTTTACGGGGCGGGATTCGGGGTCACTCCGTGTTTACGGGGCGGGGATCGGGGTCACTCCGTGTTTACGGGGCGGGGATTCGGGGTCACTCCGTGTTTACGGGGCGGGGATCGGGGTCACTCCGTGTTTACGGGGCGGGGATTCGGGGTCACTCCGTGTTTACGGGGCGGGGATCGGGGTCACTCCGTGTTTACGGGACGGGGATCGGGGTCACTCCGTGTTTACGGGACGGGGATCGGGGTCACTCCGTGTTTACGGGGCGGGGATCGGGGTCACTCCGTGTTTACGGGGCGGGGATCGGGGTCACTCCGTGTTTACGGGGATTGGGGTCACTCCGTGTTTACGGGGATCGGGGTCACTCCGTGTTTACGGGACGGGGATTGGGGTCACTCCGTGTTTACGGGGATCGGGGTCACTCCGTGCTTACGGGACGGGGATCGGGGTCACTCCGTGTTTACGGGGCGGGGATCGGGGTCACTCCGTGTTTACGGGACGGGGATTCGGGGTCACTCCGTGTTTACGGGACGGGGATCGGGGTCACTCCGTGTTTACGGGACGGGGATTCGGGGTCACTCCGTGTTTACGGGGTGGGGATTCGGGGTCACTCCGTGTTTACGGGGTGGGGATCGGGGTCACTCCGTGTTTACAGAATGGGGATTCGGGGTCACTCCGTGTTTACGGGGTGGGATCGGGGTCACTCCGTGTTTACGGGACGGGGATCGGGGTCACGTTGCATTGATGAGATCTGAGCTGTAATCCCGGTTCAGCCGTCTCATTCCCACCTCACTGGGTTTCTTTGTTTTCCAGGAAGCCATTAATGAAATGAATGATGAGTTGCAGGAGAATTCCCGGGAAACGGAACTGGAGTTACGCGAACAGCTGGATCTGGGCACTGCTCGAGTTCGGGAGTCTGAGAAACGGGTGGAAGCTGCTCAGGAGACAGTTGCTGACTATCAACAAACGATAAAGAAATACCGGGAACTGACATCTCATCTCCAGGTAACATTCGTTCCTGAGATTAGAAACAGACAGTGCTGGAAATACTCAGCAGGTCAGGCAGCATCTGTGGAGAGAGAAACAGAGTTAACATTACTAGTCTGTGAACTTTCATCACAACCATTAGTTCCTGAGGCCTCAATAAGTGGTGAGAGCCCGAGGCCCCAATAAACAGAACTGTGTCTCCAATAAACAGCGTTCCTGTCAGAATCCCCTGTAAACAGTGTCATAGTCCCCAGTACACATTTAGTACTATTCGCTGCCTGCACCCGACCCTGTGCTGTCGTGAGTCAAACCTCCTGACCCTGTTCTGCAATCACTCTGACCCCTGACCCTGTCCGTAGTCAGTCTGACCCCTGACCCTGTGCTATCGTCAGTCTGACTGCTGCCCCCTTACTCTGTGCTGTCGTGGGTCTGACCCCTGACCCTGTCCTGCCGTCAGCCTGACCCCTGACCCAGTCCTGCCGTAAGTCTGACCCCTGACTCTGTCCTTTTTTTATATTAATTAATGAGATGTGGGCGTTTCTGGCTATGCCAACATTTATTGCCCATCCCTAATTGCCCTTGAGAAGGTGATGGTGAGCTGCCTTCTTGAACCGCTGCAGTCCATGTGGGGCAGGTACACCCACAGTGCTGTTAGGAAGGGAGTTCCAGGATTTTAACCCAGCGACAGTGAAGGAACGGTGATATAGTTCCAAGTCAGGATGGTGTGTGACTTGGAGGGGAACTTGCAGGTGGTGGTGTTCCCATGCTACCCTTGTCCTTCTAGTTGGTAGAGGTCGCGGGTTTGGAAGGTGCTGTCTAAGGAGCCTTGGTGCATTGCTGCAGTGCATCTTGTAGATGGTACACACTGCTGCCACTGTGCGTCGGTGGTGGGAGTGAAAGTTTGTAGATGGGGTGCCAATCAAGCGGGCTGCTTTGTCCTGGATGGTGTCGAGCTTCTTGAGTGTTGTTGGAGCTGCACCCATCCAGGCAAGTGGAGAGTATTCCATCACACTCCTGACTTGTGCCTTGTAGATGGTGGACAGGCTTTGGGGAGTCAGGAGGTGAGTTACTCGCCTCAGGATTCCTAGCCTCTGACCTGCTCTTGTAGCCACGGTATTTATATGGCTACTCCAGTTCAGTTTCTGGTCAGTGGTAACCCCTAGGATGTTGATAGTGGGGGTTTCAGCGATGGTAATGCTGTTGAATGTCAAGGGGAGATGGTTAGATTCTCTCTTGTTGGAGATGGTCATTGCCTGGCACTTGTGTGGCGCGAATGTTACTTGCCACTTATCAGCCCAAGCCTGGATATTGTCCAGGTCTTGCTGCATTTCTACACAGACTGCTTCAGTATCTGAGGAGTCACGAATGGTGCTGAACATTGTGCAATCATCAGCGAACATCCCCACTTCTGACCTTATGATTGAAGGAAGGTCATTGATGAAGCAGCTGAAGATGGTTGGGCCTAGGACACTACCCTGAGGAACTCCTGCAGTGATGTCCTGGAGCTGAGATGATTGACCTCCAACAACCACAACCATCTTCCTTTGAGCTAGATATGATTCCAGCCAGTTGAGTGTTTTCTGCCTGATTCCCATTGACCTCAGTTTTGCTCGGGCTCCTTGATGCTATACTCGGTCAAATGCTGCCTTGATGTCAAGGGCGGTCACTCTCACCTCACCTCTTGAGTTCAGCTCTTTTGTCCATGTTTGAACCAAGGCTGTAATGAGGTCAGGAGCTGAGTGGCCCTGGCGGAACCCAAACTGAGTGTCACTGAGCAGGTTATTGCTAAGCAAGTGCCGCTTGATGGCACTTTTGATGACACCTTCCATCACTTTACTGATGATTGAGAGTAGACTGATTGGGCGGTAATTGGCCGGGTTGGACTCGTCCTGCTTTTTGTGTACAGGACATACCTGGGCAATTTTCCACATTGCAGGGTAGATGCCAGTGTTGTAGCTGTACTGGAACAGCTTGGCTAGGGCAGCAGCAAGTTCTGGAGCACAGGTCTTCAGTACTATTGCCGGAATGTTGTCAGGACCCATAGCCTTTGCAGTATCCAGTGCCTTCAGTCGTTTCTTGATATCACGCGGACTGAATCGAATTGGCTGAAGTCTGTGATGCTGGGGACTTCAGGAGGAGGCCGAGATGGATCATCAACTCGGCACTTCTGGCTGAAGATTGTTGCAAATGCTTCAGCCTTATCTTTCTCACTGATGTGCTGGGTTCCCCCATCATTGAGGATGGGGATATTTGTGGAGCCACCACCTCCAGTTAGTTGTTTAATTGTCCACCATCATTCACGACTGGAAGTGGCAGGACTGCAGAGCTTAGATCTGATCTGTTGGTTATGGGATCGCTTAGCTTTGTCTATCGCATGCTGCTTATGCAGTTTGGCATGCAAGTAGTCCTGGGTTGTAGCTTCACCAGGTTGACACCTCATTTTGAGGTATGCCTGGTGCTGCTCCTGGCATGCTCTCCTGCACTCTTCATTGAACCAGGGTTGGTCTCCTGGTTTGATGGTAATGGTGGAGTTGGGGATATGCCGGGCCATGAGGTTACAGATTGTGGTTGAGTACAATTCTGCTGCTGCTGATGGCCCACAGCACCTCATGGATGCTCAGTTTTGCATTGCTAGATCTGTTCAAAATCTATCCCATTTAGCACGGTGATAGTGCCACACAACACAATGGAGGGTATCCTCAATGTGAAGGTGGGACTTCGTCTCCACAAGGACTGTGCGGTGGTCACTCCTACCAATACAGTCATGGACAGAAGCATCTGCGGCAGGCAGATTGGTGAGGACGATGTCAAGTATGTTTTTCTCTCTTGGTTCCCTCACCACCTGCCGCAGACCCAGTCTAGCAGCTATGTCCTTTAGGACTCGGCCTGCTCGGTCAGTAGTGGTGCTAACGAGCCACTCTTGGTGATGGACATTGAAGTCCCCCACCCAGAGTACATTTTGTGCCCTTGCCACCCTCAGTGCTTCCTCCAAGTGCTGTTCAACATGGAGGAGTACTGAGTCATCAACTGAGGGAGGGCGGTAGGTGGTAATCAGTAGGAGGTTCCCTTGCCCAAGTTTGACCTGATGCCATGAGACTTCATGGGGTCTGGAGTCGATGTTGAGGACTCCCAGGGCACCTCCCTCCCTACTGTAGACCACTGTCCTGCCACCTCTGGTGGGTCTGTCCTGCCGGTGGGACAGGACATACCCGGGGATGGTGATGGCAGAGTCTGGGACATTGTCTGTCACTTATGATTCCGTGAATATGACTATGTCAGGCTGTTGCTTGACTGGTCTGTGGGGCAGCTCTCCCAACTTTGGCACAAGCCCCCAGATGTTAGTAAGGAGGACTTTGCAGGGTTGACAGGGCTGGGTTTGCCGTTGTCATTTCCGGTGTCTAGGTCGATGCTGGGTGGTCCGTCCGGTTTCATTCCTTTTTATTCACTTCATAGCGGTTAGATACAACTGAGTGGCTTGCTAGGCCATTTCAGAGGGCATCTAAGAGTTAACCACATCGCTGTGGGTCTGGAGTCACATGTAGGCCAGACCAGGTAAGGACAGCAGATTTCCTTACCAAGAGGACATTAGTGAACCAGATGGGTTTTTACAACAATCGACAATGGTTTCATGGCCATCATTAGACTGACTTCTAATTCCAGATTTATTAGTTAAATTCAAATTCCACCTTCTGCTGTGGTGGGATTCGAACCCATGTTCCCAGAGCAATACCCTGGGTCTCTGGGTTACTAGTCCAGTGACAATACCACAATGCCACCACCGTCCCCTGGACACAGCCTGACCCTGTCCTGCTGTCAGCCTGACCCCTGACCCTGTCCTTCCGTTAGCCTGACCCCTGACCCTCTCCTGCCGTCGCCCTGACCCTCTCCTGCCGTCGCCCTGACCCTCTCCTGCCGTCGCCCTGACCCTCTCCTGCCGTCGCCCTGACCCTCTCCTGCCGTCGCCCTGACCCTCTCCTGCCGTCAGCCTGACCCCTGACCCTGTCCTCTGCTTACAGGATGTGAACCGTGAACTGATGAGCCAACAGGAGGCGTCAGCAGAGAGAGAGCAGCAACCTCCACCTGAGATCATCGACTTCAAGATCAAATTCGCGGAGACCAAGGCTCACGCTAAGGTACGATCAGAAGCTCCAGGTTTCCTTTAAATTTAGCACTTAAATTGGGTGCGGGAAGAGTGATGAAGGGATATAGGCCTCAACTGAAGTATTGTGTCCAGTTCTGGGCACTGCACGTTCGGAAAGATGTGAAGGTGTTGGAGAGAGTACAGAAAAAACTCTCAAAAGTGGTTCCAGGGATGACGGACTTCAGTTACATGGACAGGTTGGAGAAGGGAAGATTGAGGAGATTTGATAAAGCTGTTCAAAATCATGACGTGTCTGGACAGAGTAGATAGAGAGAAACTGTTCCCATTGCTGAAAGGGTCGAGAACCAGAGGGCACTGATTTAAGGTAATTGGCAAAAGAAAACACTGGCGACATGAGAAGAATTTATTTTCCACAGCGAGTGGTGATCTGGAATGTGCTGCCTGAAAGGGCAGTGGAAGCAGATTCAACAATAACTTTCAAAATAGAATTGGAGGAATACATAAAGGGGAAACATTTCCAGGGTGATTGGTAAAGAGTGTGGGAGTGGGATTAATTACATCGCTCTACCAGGGAGAGAGCACAGGCACGATGGGTCAAATGGCCTCTGTGCTGTAAGATTCTAGATTTTAAGTGTATTGACGTTGCATTATGGTTGCTGAGGTTTTTTAAATTGCCTTTCTCCCTATCTCCCTCTGCCTCCGTCT
Organism: Heterodontus francisci; assembly: GCF_036365525.1. Classification (NCBI taxonomy): domain Eukaryota; kingdom Metazoa; phylum Chordata; class Chondrichthyes; order Heterodontiformes; family Heterodontidae; genus Heterodontus; species Heterodontus francisci. The sequence continues at coordinate 3,455,111 of NC_090371.1, read as the reverse complement.
CACTTGTGCTCTTCTCCCTCAGTCTCGCTCCCTCTCCCTCCATCTTGCTCTCGTTTCCTCCCAATCCCCCTCCATCCCCCTCCCCCATCTCCCCCCCCTCCATCATCCCCCTCCATCCCCCTCCCCCCTCCCCCCTCCCCCTCCATCCCTCTTCAGCCCCCCCTCCATCCCCCTCCCCCCCCTCCATCCCCCTCCATCCCCCTCCCCCCCTTCATCCCCTCCATCCCCCTCCATCCCCCTCCCCCTCCCTTTCATTCCCCTCCATCCCCTCCCATCCCTCTCCCCCCGCCTCTCCATCCCCTCTCCATCCCTCTCCCCCGCCTCTCCATCCCTCCCCCCGCCTCTCCATCCCCTCCCCCCGCCTCTCCATCCCCCTCCCCCCCGCCTCTCCATCCCCCTCCCCCCCCCCGCCTCTCCATCCCCCTCCCCCCCCGCCTCTCCATCCCCCTCCCCCCCGCCTCTCCATCCCCCTCCCCCCCCGCCTCTCCATCCCCCTCCCCCCCCGCCTCTCCATCCCCCTCCCCCCATTCCCTTCTCGCTCTCTATCACACACCATCTGTTTCTCCCACCTCTCGCATTCTTTCTCACCCTCTGTTTCTGTCTCTCTCTCTTTTTCTGTCTTTTTCTGTCTTTCTCCTCTCTGTCATTCTCTCTGTCTCCCTCTGTCTCTCTTTCTCTCTCTACCTCCGTGTCTCTGCTTTCTGTCGCACTCTCTTGCGCTCTATCTCTCTCTCGCTGTCTCTCTTCTCCTCTCACGCTCGCTCACTTTATCTCGCTCTGTCTCTCTCTCTCGCTCTGTCTCTCTCTCTCGCTCTGTCTCTCTCTCTCGCTCTGTCTCTCTCTCTCGCTCTGTCTCTCTCTCTCGCTCTGTCTCTCTCTCTCGCTCTGTCTCTCTCTCTCGCTCTGTCTCTCTCTCTCTCGCTCTGTCTCTCGCACTCTCTCGCACTCACTCGCTCTGTCTCTCGCACTCTCTCGCTGTGTCTCTCTCTCTCTCGCTCTGTTACTCTCTCTCGCTCTGTCTCTCTCTCGCTCGCTCTGTCTCTCTCGCTCGCTCTGTCTCGCTCGCTCTGTCTCTCTCGCTCTGTCTCTCTCGCTCGCTCTGTCTCTCTCGCTCGCTCTGTCTCTCTCGCTCGCTCTGTCTCTCTCGCTCGCTCTGTCTCTCTCGCTCGCTCTGTCTCTCTCTCTTGCTCTGTCTCTCTCTCTTGCTCTGTCTCTCTCTTTTGCTCTGTCTCTCTCTCTCGCTCTGTCTCTCTCTCTCTCGCTCTGTCTCTCTCTCTCGCTCTGTCTCTCTCTCTCGCTCTGTGTGTCTCTCTCTTGCTCTGTCTCTCTCTCTCGCTCTGTCTCTCTCTCTCGCTCTGTGTGTCTCTCTCTTGCTCTGTCTCTCTCTCGCTGTCTCTTGCTCGCTCGCTCTGTCCCTCTCTCTCGCTCTGTCTCTCTCTCTCTCTCTCTCTCGCTCTGTCTCTCTCTCTCGCTCTCTGTCTCTCTCTCTTGCTCTGTCTCTCTCTCTCGCTCTGTCTCTCTCGCTCTGTGTGTCTCTCTCTTGCTCTGTCTCTCTTTCGCTGTCTCTCTCTCTCTCGCTCTGTCTCTCTCTCTCTCTCGCTCTGTCTCTCTCTCTCTCTCGCTCTGTCTCTCTCTCTCGCTCTGTCTCTCTCTCGCTCTGTCTCTCTCTCTCGCTCTGTCTCTCTCTCTCTCTCTCGCTCTGTGTGTCTCTCTCTTGCTCTGTCTCTCTTTCTCGCTCTGTCTCTCTCTCTCGCTCTCAGTTGCGCCCTCTCTCGTTCGCGCCCTCTCTCTCGTTCGCGCCCTCTCTCTCGTTCGCGCCCTCTCTCTCGGTCGTGCCCCCTCTCGCTCTCTTTCGCTCCCTCATTCGCGCTCTCTCTCGCTCTGTCTCTCACCCCCCCCCGCCCGGCCTCGGGCTGCCCCACCCCCCCCCCCTCGTTCTGTCTGTCCCACTGTGTCTCGTGCTCCCCCTCTCGTTCCGTCTTGTCTGCTCTCCTGCTTCGTCTTGGCGCCTCTCTCCTGCTCCACCTTGGGCCCCCTCTCTCGCTCCGCCTCGGGGCTCCACCTCGGGGCCCCCCTCTCGCTCCGCCTCGGGCCCCCTCTCTCCATGTCATAGCGTCATACAGCACAGAAACCGGCCCTTTAGCCCATCGTGTCCTTGCCGGCCTTCAAGCACCTATCCTATTCCCATTTTCAGTGCTTAGCCCGTAACTTTGTATTCTATGACGTTTCAAGTGCTCATCTAAATACTTCTTAAATGTTGTGAGGGTTCCTGCATCTTCCACCTCTTCAGGTCGTGTGTTCCAGATTCCAAACACTCTCTGGGTTCAAAGAATGTTTCCTCAAATCCCCTCCAAACCTCCTGCTCTTACCTTAAATCTATGCCCCTTAGTTATTGACACCTCCGCTAAAGGAAAAGGTTTCTTCCTATCTAATCTATCAATGCCCCTCATTATTTTGTACACCTCAATCATGTCCCCCCTCAGCCTTCTCTGCTCTAAGGAAAACAACCCTAGCCTTTTCAATCTCTCTTCATAGCTGAAATGCTCCAGCCTAGGCAACATCCTGGTGAATCTCCTCTCCACCCTCTCCAGTGCAATCACATCCTTCCTATAGTGTGGTGCCCAGAACTGTACACAGTACTCCAGCTGTGGCCTAACTAGCGTTTTATACAGCTCCATCATAACCTCCCTGCTCTTATATTCTATGCCTCGGCTAATAAAGGCAGGTATCCCATCTGCCTTCCTAACCACCTTATCTACCTGTGCTGCTGCCTTCAGTGATCTATGGACAAGTACACCAAGGTCCCTCTGACCCTCTGTACTTCCTAGGGTCCAGCCATCCATTGTATATTCCCTTGCTTTGTTAGTCCTCCCACAATGCATCACCTCACACTTCTCAGGATTAAATTCCATTTGCCACTGCTCCGCCCATCTTACCAGCCCATCTATATCGTCCTGTCATCTAAGGCTTTCCTCCTCACTATTTATGACATCACAAATTTTCATGTCTTTTGCGAACTTACTGATCATACCCCTTATATTCACGTCTAAATCATTAATGTACACTACAAACAGCAAGGGTCCCACCACCGATCCCTGTGGCACACCACTGGTCACAGACTCCTACTCGCAAAAACAACCCTCGACCATCACCCTCTGTCTCCTGCCACTAAGTCAGTTTTGGATCCAAATTGCCCTGGATCCCATGGGCTCTTACCTTCTTGACCAATCTCCCATGCGGGACCTTATCAAACGCCTTACTGACATCCATGTAGACTACATCAACTGTCGTTCTCATCTACACATCTAGTTACCTCCTCGAAAAATTCAATCAGATTTGTTAGACATGATCTCCCCCTGACAAAGCCATGCTGTCTATCCTTGATTAATCCCTGCCTCTCCAAGTGGAGATTAATCCTTTCCCTCTATTTTTCCAATATTTTCCCTACCACTGATGTTAGACTCACTGGCCTGTAATTACCTGGTTTATCCCTGCTACCCTTCTGAAATAATGGTACCACATTCGCTGTCCTCCAGCCCTCTGGCACCTGTCCTGTGGCCAGAGAGGATTTGAAAATTTGTGTCAGAGCCCCTGCTATCTCCTCCCTTGTCTCACATAACAGCCTGGGATGCATCTCATCTGGGCCTGGGGATTTATCCGCTTTTAAGCCTGCTAAAACTGCTAATAGTTCCTCCCTTTCAATACTAATATGTTCAAGTATATCACAATCCCCCTCCCTGATCTCTACACCTACATTGTCCTTCTCCATAGTGAACACAGATGAAAAGTAATCATTTAAAACCTCACCTACATCCTCCGGCTCCACACACATTTGCCACTTTGGTCCCTAATGCGCCTTACTCTTTCCCTGGTTATCCTCTTGCCCTTGCTCTGCACAGTGGCGCAGTGATTAGCACCGCAGCCTCACAGCTCCAGCGACCCGGGTTCGATTCTGGGTACTGCCTGTGCGGAGTTTGCAATTTCTCCCTGTGACCGCGTGGGTTTCCTCCGGGTGCTCCGGTTTCCTCCCACAGCCAAAGACCTGCAGGTTGTTAGGTAAATTGGCCATTATAAATTGCCCCTATTATAGGTAGGTGGTAGGGGAATTGAGGGAAGGTGGGGATGTGAGAGGGTAATGGGATTAATGTAAGATTAGTATAAATAGGTTGGCACAGACTCGGTGGGCCGAAGGGCCTGTTTCAGTGCTGTATCTCTAAATAAATAAAAAAAATAAGAAAATAAAAATTAATATACTTTAAAAAGTAATTAGGAGAGTGAAGAGGGGGCATGAAAAAACACCGGCGGGCAAGATAAAGCGAAATCCCAAGGCGTTTTATAAGTACACTTTCTATACTCCTCTAGGGCCTCCACTGTTTTCAGCGTTCTGAATCTGCCATAAGCCTCCTTTTTTTCCCCCCTTATCTAACTGTTGATATCCCTTGATATCCAGGGTTCCTTGGACATACTGTTCCTACCCTTCACCTTTTATGGGAACATGTTGGCTCTGAACTCTCACGTTCCTTTTTGAATGATTCCCACTGATCTGATGTCGACTTTCCTCCAAGTAGCTGCTCCCAGTCCACTTTGGCCAGGTCCTGTTTTATCATCTTAACATCGGCCTTCCCCCAATTCAGTAACTTTATTTGTGGGCCATCTTTGTCCTTTTCCATTACTACCTTAAATCTTAGAGTTGTGATCACTATCCCCGAAATGTTCCCCCACTTGTCCAGCTTCATTCCCTAGGATTAGGTCCGGTACTGCCCCTTCTCTTGTAGGACTTTCTAAGTACTGGCTCAAAAAGCTCCCCTGTATGCATTTTAAGAATTCCGCCCCCTTTAAGACTTTTGCACTAAGACTATCCCAGTTAATATTGGGGATGTTGAAATCCCCTACTATTATTACCCTATTATTTTTACACCTCTCTGAGATTTGCCTACATATCTGCTCCTCTATCTCTCCCTGACTGTTTGGAGTCCTGTAGTACATGCCCAGTCAAGTGATTGCCCCCTTTTTGTTTTTAAGTTCTACCCATATGGCCTCAGGAACCTTGAGGAACCTTCTAAGATATCATCCCTCCTTACTGCAGTAATTGACTCCTTGATCAACAGTGCAAAACCACCTCCTCTTTTACCCCCTCCTCTGTCATGCCTGAAGATTTTAGTTACAAGGTTAGTTTAGTTTAGAGATACAGCACTGAAACAGGCCCTTCGGCCCACCGAGTCTGTGCCGACCATCAACCACCCATTTATGCTAATCCTACACTAATTCCATATTCCTACCACATCCCCACCTGTCCCTATATTTTCCCTACCACCTACCTATACTAGGGGCAATTTATAATGGCCAATTTACCTATCAGCCAGCAAGTCTTTGGCAGGTGGGAGGAAACCGGAGCACCCGGAGGAAACCCACGCAGACACAGGAAGAACTTGCAAACTCCACACAGGCAGTACCCAGAATTGAACCCAGGTCGCTGGAGCTGTGAGGCTGCGGTGCTCACCACTGTGCCGCCACTTAGTGCGGTTAGGTTGAAGAAGCTGGGGTTGTTCTCCTTAGAACAAAGGAGATTAAGTGGAGATTTAATAGAAGTGTACAAGATTATGACAGGCTTCGATAAATTAGACAAGGAAAGACTGTTCCAATTGACTAATGTCACAAGGAATGAGGAATCAGGTTGAAGGTTTTGAGCAAGAGATGCAGCGGGAATGTGAGGAAGAACCTTTTTACGCAGCAGGTAGTAATGACCTGGATCTCTCTGCCAATGAGGGTGGTGGAAGTGGAGGCAATCAATGATTTCGGAAGGAAATTGGATGGCTACCTGAGAGAAACTTGCAGGACTACGGGGATCGAGCTGGGGAGTGGGACTGACTGCATAGCTTTGTGGAGAGACAGCTTGGAGTCGATGGGCCGAAGGCCTGCTTCTGTGCAGTAAATGACTCTATGACCCCTCTCTCTTTCAGTCTTCCCCCTCTCCCAAGACTCTGTTGTGTGATTAACCCAGTCGTGAGCTTTGTCTCTTCCAGGCCATCGAGATGGAGTTGCGTAAGATGGAGGTACAACAGGCGAACCGACACGTCTCCTTACTCACATCCTTCATGCCTGATTCCTTCCTGCGACACGGTGGGGACCATGACTCCATCCTTGTCCTCCTACTGCTCCCACGCCTGGTCTGTAAGGTAGGTCCCAGGGGAGAGGGAGGTGATGGCGGAGGGGCGGAGGGAGAGGGAGGAGGTGGGAGTGGACTTGGGGAGGGGCGGGAGGAGCTGGGAGTGGACTGGGGAGGGGCAGAGGGAGAAGGTGGGAGTGGACTGGGGAGGGGCGGAGGGAGAGGGAGGAGGTGGGAGTGGACTGGGGAGGGGCGGAGGGAGAGGGAGGAGGTGGGAGTGGATTAGGGAGGGGCGGAGGGAGAGGGAGGAGATGGGAGTGGACTGGGGAGGGGTGGAGGGAGAGGGAGGAGGTGGGAGTGGACTGGGGAGGGGCGGAGGGAGAGGGAGGAGATGGGGAGTGGACTGGGGAGGGAGAGGGAGGAGGTGGGAGTGGACTGGGGAGGGGCGGAGGGAGAGGGAGGAGATGGGACTGGACTGGGGAGGGGCGGAGGGAGAGGGAGGAGATGGGAGTGGACTGGGAAGGAGTGAAGGGAGAGGGAGGAGATGGGGGGAATGGACTGGGGAGGAGTAGAGGGAGAGGGAGGAGATGGGAGTGGACTGGGGAGGAGTGGAGTGAGAGGGAGGAGATGGGGGGAATGGACTGGGGAGGAGTAGAGGGAGAGGGAGGAGATGGGAGTGGACTGGGGAGGAGTGGAGGGAGAGGGAGGAGATGGGGAATGGACTGGGGAGGGGGAGAGGGAGGAGATGGGCGGGGGAGGGGCAAAGGGGAGGAGGACGAGGCCAGGTGTGGTGGAAGAGATAAGGGAGCGGGAGGAAGGCAGGGGGGACAGGTAGAGGAGGGGTGAGGGATGAGATTGGGGGAGGGTGGTGGGAGGTGAGAATGAGGTGCGGAAGGATCTGAATGAGGGACGGAGGTGAGAGTATGGGGGGATGGGAGGGGGGGCGGGCGGCCCGTCACCGAGTGAGGCGGGAGAGGCAACCAGTCACTGTGGGCAATGCTGACCATTTTCTCCTTCCTTTGCAGGCTGAGTTGATCAGTAAACATGCCCAGGAGAAGTTTGAGCTGAATGAGGACTACAGTGAGCGGCAAGGCCTGAGGGGGGCTGTGGGGGAACAGATGAGCTTTGGCGCTGGGCTGGTTTACTCACTAACCCTGCTACAGGCCACACTCCACAAATATGAACAGTAAGTACAGCACCGAGTGTTAGTGATGTCAGTATAAATACTGTGGCTACAAGAGCAGGTCAGAGGCTAGGAATCCTGAGGCGAGTAACTCACCTCCTGACTCCCCAAAGCCTGTCCATTATCTACAAGGCACAAGTCAGGAGTGTGATGGAATATTCTCCACTTGCCTGGATGGGTGCAGCTCCAACAACACTCAAGAAGCTCGACACCATTCAGGACAAAGCAGCCCGCTTGATTGGCACCCCATCCACAAACATTCACTCCCTCCACCACCGACGCACAGTGGCAGCAGTGTGTACCATCTACAAGATGCACTGCAGCAACGCACCAAGGCTCCTTAGACAGCACCTTCCAAACCCACGACCTCTACCAATTAGAAGGACAAGGGCAGCCAATGCATGGGAACACCAGCACCTGCAAGTTCCCCTCCAAGTCACACACCATCCTGACTTGGAACTATATCGCCGTTCGTTCACCGTCACTGGGTCAAAATCCTGGAACTCCCTTCCTAACAGCACTGTGAGTGTACCTACCCCACATGGACTGCAGCGGTTCAAGAAGGCAGCTCACCACCACCTTCTCAAGGGCAATTAGGGATGGGCAATAAATGCTGGCCTGGCCAGCAACACCCACATCCCATGAATGAATAAAAACAGTGGGGTCGGGGGTGGGGTTTACCAGTGAGTGGGGTCGGGGAGTTCAGTCAGTGAGGGTGCTCGGGGGGGTCAGTGAGTGGGGTCGGGGAAGTCGGGGTCGGCGAGTGGGTTCGGGGAGGTCGGCGAGTGGGTTCGGGGAGGTCGGCGAGTGGGTTCGGGGAGGTCGGCGAGTGCTGCAGGGAGGTCAGCGAGTGGGGTCGGTGGGGTCAGTGCATGAGGTCGGGGGGTTCGGGGAGGTCATTGAACGGGGTCGGGGAGGTCTGCGTGAGGTCTGGGAGGTCGGTGAGTGAAATGTGGGAGGTCAGTCGATGAGGTTGGGGGCTTCGGGCAGTCATAGAGTCGTACAGCATAGAAACAGGTCCTTCGGCCCACCGCGTCCATGCCGACCATAATGCCTATCTATACTAATCCCACTTGCCTGCATTAATTCCATATCCCTCTATGCCTTGCTCATTCAAGTACCTGTCCAGATGCCTCTTAAATGTCGCTCCTGTTCCTGCCTCCACCACCTCCACAGGCAGCTCATTCCAGATACCCACTATTCTTTGTGTAAAAAATTTACCCCTTTGATCCCCTTTAAACCTCCTCCCTCTCACCTTAAATCTATTCCCTCTAGTTTTAGTCACCCCTACCATGGGAAACAGATTCTGGCTAACCACCCTATCTATGCCTCTCATATAATTTTATATCCCTCTATCATGTCCCCTCTCATCCTCCTTCGCTCCAGGGAAAACAGACCCAGCCTATCCAATCTCTCTTTATAACTCAAGCCCTCCAAACCAGGCAACATCAAAGAAAAAGAACAGTACAGCACAGGAACAGGCCATTCGGCCCTCCGAGCCTGCACCGATCTTGATGCCTGCCTAAACTAAAACCTTCTGCACTTCCGGGGACCGTATCCCGCTATTCCCATCCTATTCATATATTTGTCAAGATGCCTCTTAAACGTCTCTTTGCTTCCACCACCTCCCCCAGCAACAAGTTCCAGGCACTCACCACCCTCTGTGTAAAGAACTTGCCTCGCACATTCCCTCTAAACGTTTCCCTTCGCACCTTAAACCTATGTCCCCTAGTAACTGACTCTTCCACCCTGGGAAAAAGCTTCTGACTATCCACTCTGTCCATGCCACTCATAACTCTGTAAACCTCTATCATGTCGCCCCTCCACCTCCGTCGTTCCAGTGAAAACAATCCGAGTTTATCCAACCTCTCCTCATAGCTAATGCCCTCCAGACCAGGCAACATCCTGGTAAATCTCTTCTGTACCCTCTCCAAAGCCTCCACGTCCTTCTGGTAGTGTGGCGACCAGAATTGCACGCAATACTTTGGTTTTGTCTTCACAAAGGAGGACACAAATATAATACCAGAAATACTGGGCTGAGTGAGAGAGAGGAACTGAAAGAAATCAATATCAGTCGAGAAATCGTGTTGGGGAAATTGATGGGATTGAAGGCCGATAAATCCCCAGGGCCTGATGGTATGCATCCCAGAGTACTTAAGGAAGTGGCCCTAGAAATAGAGGCTTAAGTTATTCCCGTGGTCCCTGGAAGAGAGAGAGGTGCTGTCTTCTTCAAGTTCAGTTGCAGTCTCTTCCCAAACCGTTCTGTGAACATAATGCAATTAACTGCCTGTGCGGAGTTTGCAAGTTCTCCCTGTGACCGTGTGGGTTTCTGCCGGGTGCTCCGGTTTCCTCCCACAGACACTTGCAGGTCGATAGGTAAATTGGCCATTGTAAATTGCCACTAGTGTAGGTAGGTGGGAGGAGAATGGTGGGGATGTGGTAGGGACTATGGGATCAATGTAGGATTAGTATAAATGGGTGGTTGTTGGTCGGCACAGACTCGGTGGGCCGAAGGGCCTGTTTCAGTGCTGTATCTCTAAATAAAATAAATAAAAATTAAAAATAAACTCCAGGTTGGTTAGCAGGTTAGTCATGTGACTAGCTCCCTGTTTTAAAAACAGCCTCTTCTGCAAGGTTTGTGAATTCCTTCAGGCTCTCCAGATTCAATGTGGGGGTGGAATGCTGGCTCCATGAGTCTCAGTGTCTCGATCATCTCTATTGACAAAAATCTATCTGGCTAATTGAATCAGGGAATACTCCCATTTTCTTCTACATGCACTTGTCTTTTGGAATGCAAATGTGCAGCCATGTTTTCAGCCACTGTTGTGGTCTTTTTAAGGATTGTATAAGATTAAAAGAAAAAGCCTATAAAGTTGCCAGAAATAGCAGCAAACCTGAGGATTGAGAGGATTTTAGAATACAGCAAAGGAGGACGAAGAAACTGATAAAGGGAGAATAGAATATGAACGTAAGCTAGCAAAAAATATAAAAATGGTCTGTGAAAGCTTCTACAGGTATGTAAAAAGGAAACGCTTGGCTAAGACAAATGTGGGTCCATCACAGGCAGAATCAGGAGAATTTATAATGGCAAATAGAGAAATGGCAGAGAAGCTAAATGATTACTTTGTGTCTGTCTTCACTGAGGAAGATACAAGAAATATCCCAGAATTAGAGATCTAATTCTAACGCAATGGGAGTGGTGGTCTGAGGTGCATTTGTTTTAATGCAAGAAGTGTAGTAGGTAAGGCAGATGAACTTAGGGCTTGGATTAGTACCTGGGAGTATGATGTTATTGCTATTACTGAGACTTGGTTGAGGGAAGGGCATGATTGGCAACTAAATATCCCAGGATATCGATGCTTCAGGCAGGATAGAGAGGGAGGTAAAAGGGGTGGAGGAGTTGCATTACTGGTCAAAGAGGATATCACAGCTGTGCTGAAGGAGGGCACTATGGAGGACTCGAGCAGTGAGGCAATCTAGGCAGAACTCAGAAATAGGAAGGATGCGGTAACAATGTTGGGGCTGTACTACAGGCTTCCCAACAGCGAGCGTGAGATAGAGGTACAAATATGTAAACAGATTATGGAAAGATGTTGGAGCAACAGGGTGGTGGTGATAGGAGATTTTAATTTTCCCAACATTGACTGGGATTCACTTAATGTTAGAGGTCTAGGTGGAGCAGAATTTGTCAGGAGCATCCAGGAGGGTTTTCGAGAGCAGTATGTAAATAGTCCAACTCGGGAAGGGGCCATACTGGACCTGGTGTTGGGGAATGAGCCCGGTCAGGTGGTTGAAGTTTCAGTAGGGGACTACTTTGGGAATAGTGATCACAATTCCGTAAGTTTTAGAATACTCATGGACAAAGACGAGAGTGGTCCTAAAGGAAGAGTGCTAAATTGGGGGAAGGCCAACTATACCAAAATTCGGCAGGAGCTGGGGAATGTAGATTGGGAGCAGCTGTTTGAAGGTAAATCCACATTTGATATGTGGGAGGCTTTTAAAGAGAGGTTGATTAGCGTGCAGGAGAGACATGTTCCTGTGAAAATGAGGGATTGAAATGGCAAGATTAGGGAACCATGGATGACAGGTGAAATTGTTTCAAAGAATGACAGGTGATCTCATTGAAACCTACAAAATACTGAAAGGGATAGACAGGGTAGATGCAGGTAAGATGTTTCCCCTGGTTGGGGAGTCTAGGACCAGGGGACACAATTTCAAAATAAGGGGGAAGCCACTTAGGACAGAGATGAGGAGAAATTTCTTTACTCAGAGGGTTGTGAATCATTGGAATGATACTAACAGGGTGATTTTCTGGACTGGGAGAAAAGAACAGGGGAGAGGAATCATTGGAAATGTAGCTGTGGAAGCTCAGTCATTGAGTATGTTTAAAGCAGAGATGACAGATTTCTAAATACCAATGACATAAGGGGATAGTGTGGGGAAAAAGGCATTGAAGTGGATGATCAGCCATGATTGTATTGAATGGCGGAGCAGGCTTGATGGGCTGAAGGGCCTACTTCTGCTCCTGCTGCTATGTTACTATGTGTTGCCCAAAGGGGTTTAAAGTTTCTTCACTATCAGCCTGCAATACGTTGGGAATGGACATCCCAATAAACGTGATTTTTGGGAGGTTTGCAGTTTGCACATTTCCGTGACTGCTTCGGGCGGCTTTGTTCCTGTTGAAGTCTGCAGTGGGGAGGGTTAGATTTAATTAGCTCTGGTTTGGAGTTCTGATCATGGGAGTTGGCAGTGGGTGGATCCACTCTGAACTCTTTCAGTGCTCTGGTGAGTCATGCAAGTGTTTTTCAATTTGGGTGATGGTTGTTTCCCTTTGCTCCTGACTGTGGAGGTAGATTCTTTGCTAATCTTCCCTTTGTCCTCTGGGACACTCCTGCTTGCCAGGTATTTGCCCAGATTCCACTGCACTCCCCTGCGGCACTTCGACTAAGTGAACAAAGAACAGTACAGCACAGGAACAGGCCATTCGGCCCTCCAAGCCTGCGCCTATCTTGATGCATGCCTAAACTAACACCTTCTGCACTTCCGGGGCCCATATCCCTCTATTCCCTTCCTATTCATATATTTGCCAAGATGTCTCTTAAACGTCGCTATCGTATCTGCTTCCACCACCTCCCCTGGCAGCAAGTTCCAGGCACTCACCACCCTCTGTGTAAAAAAAATTTGCCTCGCACATCCCATCTAAACTTTGCCCCTCTCACCTTAAACCTATGTCCCCTAGTAACTGACTCTTCCACCCTGGGAAAAAGCTTCTGACTATCCACTCTGTCCATGCCGCTCATAACTTTGTAAACCTCTATCATGTCGCCCCTCCACCTCCGTTGATCCAGTGAAAACAATCCGAGTTTTTCCAACCTCTCCTCATAGCTGGACCAGGCAACATCCTGGTAAACTTCTTCTGTACCCTCTCCAAAGCCTCCACGTCCTTCTGGTAGTGTGGCGACCAGAATTGCACGCAATATTCTAAGTGTGGCCTAACTAAAGTTCTGTCCAGCTGCAGCATGACTTGCCAATTTTTATACTCTATGCCCCGACCGATGAAGGCAAGCATGCCGTATGCCTTCTTGACTACCCTATCCACCTGTGTTGCCACTTTCAGTGACCTGTGGACCTGTACGCCCAGATCTCTCTGCCTGTCAATACTCCTAAGGGTTCTGCCATTTCCTGTATACTTCCCACCTGCATTAGACCTTCCAAAATGCATTACCTCACATTTGTCCGGATTAAACGCCATCTGCCATTTCTCCGCCCAAGTCTCCAACCGATCTATATCCTGCTGTATCCTCTGACAATCCTCATCATTATCCGCAACTCCACCAACCTTTGTGTCGTCCACAAACTTACAAATCAGACCAGCTACATTTTCCTCCAAATCATTTATATATACTACAAACAGCAAAGGTCCCAGCACTGATCCCTGCGGAACACCACTAGTCACATCCCTCCATTCAGAAAACCACCCTTCCACTGCTACCCTCTCTTCTATGACCGAGCCAGTTCTGTATCCATCTTGCCAGCTCACCTCTGATCCTGTGTGACTTCACCTTTTGTATCAGTCTGCCATGAGGGACCTTGTCAAAGGCTTTACTGAAGTCCATATAGATAACATCCACTGCCCTTCCTTCATCAATCATCTTCGTCACTTCCTCAAAAAACTCAATCAAATTAGTGAGACACGACCTCCCCTTCACAAAACCATGCTGCCTCTCGCTAATAAGTTCATTTGTTTCCAAATGGGAGTAAATCCTGTCCTGAAGGATCCTCTCTAATAATTTCCCTACCACTGACGTAAGGCTCACCGGCCTATAATTTCCTGGATTATCCTTGCTACCCTTCTTAAACAAAGGAACAACATTGGCTATTCTCCAGTCCTCTGGGACCTCACCTGTAGCCAATGAGGATGCAAAGATTTCTGTCAAGGCCCCAGCAATTTCTTCCCTTGCCTCCCTCAGTATTCTGGGATAGATCCCATCAGGCCCTGGGGACTTATCTACCTTAATGCTTTGCAAGACACCCAACACCACCTCCTTTTTGATAATGAGATGACCCAGACTATCTACACTCCCTTCCCTCGGCTCATCATCCACCAAATCCTTCTCTTTGGTGAATACTGATGCAAAGTACTCATCTAGTACCTCACCCATTTCCTCTGGCTCCACACATAGATTCCCTTCTCTGTCCTTGAGTGGGCTAACCCTTTCCCTGGTTACCCTCTTGCTCTTTATATACGTATAAAAAGACTTGGGATTTTCCTTAATCCTGTTTGCCAATGACTTCTCATAACCCCTTGTAGCCCTCCTAACTCCTTGCTTTAGTTCCTTCCAACTGTCTTTATATTCCTCAAGGGATTCGTCTGTTCCTCGCCTTCCAGCCCTTACGAATGCTTCCTTTTTCTTTTTGACTCGGCTCACAATATCCCGTGTTATCCAAGGTTCCCAAAACTTGCCAAACATATCCTTCTTCCTCACAGGAACATGCTGGTCCTGGATTCTAATCAGCTGACGTTTGAAAGACCCCCACATGTCAGATGTTGATTTACCCTCAAACAGCTGCCCCCAATCTAAATTCTTCAGTTCCTGCCTAATATTATTATAATTAGCCTTCCCCTAATTTAGCACCTTCACCCGAGGACTACTCTTATCCTTATCCACAAGTACCTTAAAACTTATGGAATTATGGTCACTATTCCCGAAATGCTCCCCCACTGAAACTTCGACCACCTGGCCGGGCCCATTCCCCAATACCAGGTCCAGTATGGCCCCATCCCTCGTTGGACTCTCTTCATATTGTTTCAAGAAGCCCTCCTGGATGCTCCTTACAAATTCTGCCTCATCCAAGCCCCTAGCACTAAGTGAGTCCCAGTCAATATTGGGGAAGTTAAAATCACCCACCACTACAACCCTGTTACCTTTACATCTTTCCAAAATCTGTCTACATATCTGCTCCTCTACCTCCCATTGGCTGTTGGGAGGCCTGTAGTAAACCCCCAACATCGTGACTGCACCCTTCCTATTCCTGAGCTCTACCCATATTGCCTTGCTGCATGACCCCTCTGAGGTGTCCTCCCGCAGTACAGCTGTGATATTCTCCTTAACCAGTAATGCAACTCCCCCACCCCTTTTATATCCCCCTCTATCCTGCCTGAAGCTTCTAAATCCTGGAACATTTAGCTGCCAATCCTGTCCTTCCCTCAACCAAGTCTCTGTAATCGCAACAACATCATCGTTCCAAGTACTAATCCAAGCTCTAAGTTCATCTGCCTTACCTGTTATACTTCTCGCATTGAAACAAATGCACTTCAGACCACCAGTCCCGCTGTGCTCAGCAACATCTCCCTGCCTGCTCTTCCTCTTAGTCTTACTGGCCTTATTTACTAGTTCCCCCTCATTTATTTCACTTGCTGTCCTACTGCTCTGGTTCCCACCCCCCTGCCACACTAGTTTAAACCCTCCCAAGTGACGCTAGCAAATCTCGCAGACAGGATATTAGTGCCCTTCCAGTTTAGATGCAACCCGTCCTTCTTGTACAGGTCCCATCTGTCCCTGAAGAGATCCCAATGGTCCAGATATCTGAAACCCTCCCTTCTACACCAGCTGTTCAGCCACCTGTTTAGCTGCACTATCTTCCTATTTCTAGCCTTACTGGCACATGCCACGGGGAGTAATCCCGAGATTACAACCCAAGAGGTCCTGTTTTTTAACTTTCTACATAACTCCCTAAACTCCCCTCGTCAAGACCTCGTCACTCTTCCTGCCTATGTCGTTGGTACCGATGTGTACCACAACCTCTGGCTGTTCACCCTCCCCCTTCAGAATGCCCCTGTCCATTCTTGTGAATCTTTTCTGCACCCTCTCTAGCTTAATCACATCTTTCCTGTAGTGCGGCGACCAGAACTGCACACAGTACTCCAAATGCGGCTTAACCAACGTCATGTACAACTGTAACATGACGTCCCAACTCTTGTGCTCAATGCCTCGGCCAATGAAAGCAAGCATGCCATATGCCTTCTTCACCACCCTGTCTACCTGTGTTGCCACTTTCAGAGAACTATGTACTTGCACCCCAAGGTGTCTCTGTTCAACATCACTCCCCAGGGCCCTGCCATTCACTGTATATGTTGGTTTAACTTCCCAAAATGCATCACTTCGCACTTGTTTGCGTTAAATTCCATTTGCCGATTCCTTTCCCACTTTCCCAGTTGATTGATATCCTGTTGTAACCTTCGACAACCTTCTTCACTGTCCACTATCCCACCAATTTTGGTGTCATCTGCAAACTTACTAATCATGCCCCTTACATTCACATCCAAGTCATTAATATATATGACAAACAACAGAGGGCCCAGCACCGATCCCTGCAGCACACCACTGGTCACCGGCCTCCAATCTCAAAAACAACCCTCCACTACCACCCTCTGCCTCCCATCACCAAGCCAATTTTGTATCCAATTTTCTAGCTCACCCTGGATCCCATGTGTTCGAACATTCTGGACCAGCCTACCATGCGGGACCTTGTCAAAGGCCTTGCTAAAGTCCATGTAGACAATGTCCATCGCCCTGCCCTTGTCAATCCTCTTGGTCACCTCCTTGAAAAACTCAATCAAATTCGTGAGACATGATTTCCCACGCACAAAGCCATGCTGACTATCCCTAATCAGACCTTGCCTTTCCAAATGCATATAAATCCTGTCTCTCAGAATCCCTTCCAATAACTTTCCCACCACTGATGTAAGGCTCATCGGCCTGTCGTTCCCTAGCTTATCCCTGCTGCCCTTCTTAAATAAAGGCACAACATTAGCTATCCTCCAGTCTTCCGGTACCTCACCCATGGCTAACGATGATACAAAAATCTCTGCCAGGGCCCCAGCAATCTGCTCCCTTGCTTCCCATAGCATCCTAGGATACACCTGGTCGGGCCCTGGGGATTTATCCACCTGAATGTGCTTCAAAACCTCCAACACCACCTCCTTTGTAATGTTGATATGCTCCAGGATATCGCTGTTCCCTCCCTTGAACTCACTAGCTTCCATGACCTTCTCCACGGTAAATACAGATGAGAAATGTTCATTTAAGACCTTGCCCATTTCCCGCGGCTCCACAGATAGATTGCCACACTGATCCTTAAGGGGACCTACTCTCTCCCTCGCTACCCTTTTACTTTTAAAAGGTCATTCAACAGGGTTGGGGGTGGGGGGGAGGTGTTGGTGAGTGTGGTCGTGGAGCTCTGCGTGAGGTCAGGGATGTCAGTGAGTGGGGTCGGAGAGGTCAGTGAGTGAGGTCGGGTCAGGGAGGTCAGCGTGGGGTCAGTGAATCAGGTCGGGGGTTCGGGGAGGTCATTGAACGGGGTCGGGGAGGTCATTGAACGGGGTCGTGGAGCTCTGCGTGAGGTCGTGGAGCTCTGCGAGTGGGGTCGTGGAGGTCAGTGAATGACGTTGTGTCAGGGAGGTCAGCGTGGGGCCAGTGAATCAGGTCGGGGGGGTCTGCGTGAGGTCAGGGATGTCAGTGAGTGGGGTCGGGGAGGTCAGTGAGTGAGGTCGGGGGTGCAGATTGGGGTCGGTGGGGCAAGAGTGGGGTCAGGTGGTCAGATTGGGGTCGGGGTTACCGTGAGTAGTGTCATGGGGGCAGTGAGAAGCACTGGAGGATGCGTTGAGTCAGTTGGGGTGGGAGATCAGGGTGGATACAGTAATATCAGGGAGAGTATGAGAGCGAGATCTGTATCTGAGGGAAATATTAGGCAATGTCTGAACCTTGCGTCTGGCATTTGCTCCTCAGGGCTCTGGGTCAATGCAGCGTGGATGTGTATAAGAAGATCGGAGGCCTTTACCCTGAGATGAGTGTCCATGAGAGATCACTGGATTTCCTCATCGAACTGCTGCACAAGGACCAGCTGGATGAGACTGTCAATGTGGAGCCTCTCACCAAGGCCATCAAATACTATCAGGTACCAGACCAGGGCATAGAGCACACACTGGGGCCCAGAGGCACTGTCAGTGGTTTATTCCAGTTTACAGTCAGTGAGTTATCGCTAGTGACTGAGCCCAGGGTCAGGGTCAGTGAGTTACCTCTGTTTATTGTCGGTGGATTCACCCTGCTGACGGTCAGTGGTTTATCCCTATGATCCCTGAATCCAGTCAGTGACTTATTACTGGTTACTGAGTGGGAAGGTACAGTCACTGAGTTATCACTGGTTGTTGTCAGTGGATTACCCCTAGTTACTGAGCTGGGAGTATTGTTAGTGTCTCTGGAGCCTGGGGGTGGGGGGCGGGGAGACGGGTGAGGCCTGGGGGCAATATCCATACCTTGCCACTCAGGTGTTGACCTGAGATGTGGATTTTCATTCTGCAGTGCGTGAGCACATTCAGGCTGGTGTTGGATTGATTGATAAGACACTCAGTACCACTGACTCCAACACCTTTGAAGTGGTTTAGATCAGACTTATTCTAGTTTCAAGTGTGGTGATGTGTGTAAAATGATTCTCTGCTCTCTCCTCAGCATCTCTACAGCATTCACCTATTGGAGCAGGGTGAGGATTGTACCATGCAGCTGGCTGATCACATCAAGGTACGAGTCTCACTCATTCGCTGCATCTAGTTCAGGCAATACCAGACAGAGAATCTCCGCTCTGGGAATGGACTAGCTTCAGTACTGGCATTACAGAAATAGGAGCAGGAATAGACCATCTGGTCCATGGACCCTGTTCTGCCCTTGAATAATCATGGATGATCCTCAACCTTCATTTTTTCCCACGCTATCCCCAATCCTTTAATTCCAGTAGAGTCTTGTCTATCTCAGCTCTCTGTGGTGCAGAATTCCAAATATTCACAACCCTGAGTGAAGAAAGTTCTTCTCACCTCTGTCCGAAATAGCCGATCCCTTTTTCTGAAACTACACCTGCAGTTAAAAATTTAACGCTTGATTGGCACCCCATTTACAAACATAACCTTCACTCCCTTGGTCCATCGCCCTGTAGGTTACGGCACCTCAAGTGCATATCTAGGTGTGTTTTAAATGTGATGAGGGTCTCTGCCTCAACCACCTTTTCAGGCATTGAGTTCCAGATCCCACCACCCTCTGGGTGAAAAATTTACTCCTCAAATCCCCTCTAATCCTTCCACCAATTATTTTAAATCTCTACCCCATGATTATTGACCTCTCTGCTGAGGGAAATAGATCCTTCCTATCCACTCTACCTAGGCCCATCATTATTTAATACACCTCAATTAAATCTCACCTCAGCCTCCTCTGTTCCAGAACAATCCCAGCCTATCCAATCTTACCACACAGTTAAAATTCTCCATTCCTGACAACATCCTCGTGTAGCTCCTCTGTACCCCCTCAAGTACAATTAAATCCTTCCAGCAATGCAGTGGCCAGAACTATGCACATTACTCCAGCTAGGGTCTAACTAGTGTTTTATACAGCAGTTCCAGCATCGCCTCCCTTCACTTGTACTAACAGAAGAACCCAAGAACTAGGAGCAGGAGCAGACCATCCAGTCTCTCGAGCCTGCTCTACCATTCAATAAGATCATGGCTGATCTGATTATGGTCTCAACTCCACTTTCCTTCCTGCCACCAGAACCCTCGACTCCCTTGTAGATCAAAAATCTGTTCAACTTAGCCTTGAACATATTCAATGACCCAGTCTCCACCGCTCTCTGAGGTAGAGAATTCCGAAGATTAACCACCCTCTGAGAGAAGAAATTCCTCCTCATCTCTGTATTAAATTGGAAACCTCTTATTCTGAACCTGTGCCCCTTAGTTCTAGATTCTCCCACGAGTACTCTAGGTGTAGTCTCACCAGTGGCCTGTACAGTTGTCGCAAGACTTCCCTACTTTCATACTCCATCCCTCTTGCAATAAAGGCCAACATTCCATTTGCCTTCCTAATTACTTGCTGTACTTGCAGGGTAATTTTTTGTGATTCATGTACCCGGAAACCCAGATCCCTCTGTACCGCAGCATTCTGCAGTTTCTCTCCATGTAAATAATTTTCTGTTTTTCTATTCTTCCCACCAAAGTGGATAACCTCACATTTTGCCACATTATGCTCCATGTGCCAAATTTTTGCCCACTCACTTAAGCTGTCTGTATTCTTGAGTATTGCTGGCATGTTGTCGAAGCTTGTTGTCTTGCATTCATTAGGGAAATCTGCAAGAATAACCACTGTAAGGGAAAACAACAGTTTATACTACATGTGAAGAGAGTGCTGATTGGTTGGCAAGTGAACCCTGACTGGTAGAGGTGTTGCCATAGAGAATGCACCGGTTTACGGTGACTGACAGTTAACTGCCAAGCTTTGTTTGAAATTTAAACCAGGCAGTTTGACTCTGGTTGGTCAAGGCATTACCCTGAGGAATGAAACAGCAAATGGCTGTCAATTATTTTGTTCAACTGAAGCAGGCACAATGTTTGTACATGTCCTATCTGTCTGCAGAGAACAGGGCCCTGAGTATTAATATATGTATCTTCCAGTACTTGCAAATACACCACACTGTGAGCCCTACTGACAGTCTTAAATTGGTTGTCAGCGTAATTCTTAGCACACTGAGGATTGTTTAGCAAATGTTGTCCAATCACAGAATCACATCTAATGTTGGACACCGTGTTTTGTGTTTTGCAAGCACGGCCTGGTTGCGCATGCCAAGAATTACGCTGGCAACCAATTTAAGATTGCAGGGGAAGGTGCCATTTGAAGGGGACGAGGTGGTGGGGGTAATGGAGGAGTTGTTGTTTTCCCTTACGTTGGTTATTCTTGCAGACAGTCATAGAGTTATACAGCACAGAAACAGGCCCTTCAGCCCATCGTGTCCGTGCCGACCATCAAGCATCTAACTATTCTAATCCCATTTTCCAACACTTACCCCGTAGCCTTGTATGCTATGGCCTTTCAAGTGCTCATCTAAATACTTCTTAAATTTTGTGATGGTTCCTGCCTCTACCACCTCTTCAGGCAGTGTGTTCCAGATTCCAACCACACTCTGGGTGAAAACATTTTACGTCACATCCCCTCTAAACCTCCTGCCCCTTACCTGAAATCTATGCCCCTTGGTTATTGATCCCTCCGCTAAGGGAAAAAGTTTCTTCCTATCTAATCTATCAACGCCCCTCATAATTTTGTATACCTCAATCGTGTCCTCCCTCAGCCTCCTCTGCTCTCAGGAAAACAACCCTAGCCTATCCAGTGTCACTTCATAGCCGGAATTCTCCAGCCCAGATAACATCCTGGTGAATCTCCTCTGCACTCTTTCCAGTGCAATCACATCCTTCCTATAGTGTGGTGCCCTGAACTGTACACAGTACTCCAGCTGTGGCCTAACTAGCATTTTATACAGCTCCATCATAGAAACATAGAAAATCGGAGCAGGAGTAGGCCATTTGGCCCTTCAAGCCTGCTCCGCCATTCATTATGATCATGGCTGATCATCCAACTCAGTCGCCTGTCCCCGCTATCGCCCCATACCCTTTGATCCCTTTAGAACCAAGAGCTATATCTAACTTCTTTTTGAAAACATTCAATGTTTTGGCCTCAACTGCTTTCTGTGGTAGCGAATTCCACAGGCTCACCACTCTCTGGATGAAGAAATTTCTCCTCATCTCAGTCCTGAAAGGTACCCTTAGACTATGACCCCTGGTTCTGGACTCCCCACCATCGGGAACATCCTTCCTGCATCTACCCTGTCAAGTCCTGTTAGAATTTTATAGGTTTCTATGAGATCCCCCCTCACTCTTCTGAACTCCAACGAATATAATCCTGACTGACTCAATCTCTCCTCATACGTCAGTCCCACCATCCCAGGAATCAATCTGGTAAACCTTCACTGCACTCCCTCTATAGCAAGAACATCCTTCCTCAGATAAGGAGACCAAAACTGCACACAATATTCCAGGTGTGGCCTCACCAATGCCCCGTATAATTGCAGCAAGACATCCCTGCTCCTGTACTCGAATCCTCTCGCTATGAAGGCCAACATACCATTTGCCCTTTTTACCGCCTGTTGCACCTGCATGCTTACCTTCAGCGACTGGTGTACGAGAACATCCAGGTCTCGCTGCATATTCCCCTCTCTCAGTTTATAGCTGTTCAGATAATCTGCCTTCCTGTTTTTGCTGCCAAAGTGAATAACCTCACATTTATCCACAATATACTGCATCTGCCATGCATTAGCCCACTCACTCAAATCACCCTGAAGCCTCTCTGCATCCTCCTCACAACTCACCCTCCCACCCAGTTTTGTGTCATCTGCAAATTTGGAGATATTACATTCAGTTCCCTCATCTAAATCATTAATGTATATTGTGAATAGCTGGGGTCCGAGCACCGATCCCTGTGGTACCCCACTGGGCACTGCCTGCCATTCGGAAAAAGACCCATTTATCCCTTCTCTTTGTTTCCTGTCTGCCAACCAATTTTCTATCCATCGCAATACACTACCCTCAATCCCATGCACTTTAATTTTACATGCTAATCTCTTTTGTGGGACTTTGTCGAAAGCCTTCTGAAAGTCCAAATAAACCACATCCACTGGCTCCCGCTCATCAACTCTACTAATTACATCCTCGAAGAATTCTAGTAGATTTGTCAAGCCGTAAACCCATGCAGACTCTGTCCGATTCTACCACTGTTCTCTAAGTGCTCTGCTATAAAATCTTTGATAATGGAGAATTTCCCCCACTACTGACGTCAGGCTGATTGGTCTATAATTCCCTGCTTTCTCTCTACCTCCCTTTTTAATCGTGGGGTTACATTAGCTACCCACCAATCTGTAGGAACTGTTCCAGAGTCTATAGAATCTTGGAAGATGACCACCAATGTATCCACTATTTCTAGGGCCACTTCCTTAAGTACTCTGGGATGCATACCATCAGGCCCTGGGGATTTATCGGCCTTCAATCCCATCAATTTCCCCAACACGATTTCTCGACTGATATTGATTTCTTTCAGTTCCTCTCTCTCACTCAGCCCAGTATTTCTGGTATTATATTTGTGTCCTCCTTTGTGAAGACAGAACCAAAGTATTGCATGCAATTC
This sequence comes from Heterodontus francisci, assembly GCF_036365525.1. Taxonomy (NCBI): domain Eukaryota; kingdom Metazoa; phylum Chordata; class Chondrichthyes; order Heterodontiformes; family Heterodontidae; genus Heterodontus; species Heterodontus francisci. The sequence goes on along the minus strand of NC_090371.1, from coordinate 3,432,274 downwards.
TGGTCGCCACACTACCAGAAGGACGTGGAGGCTTTGGAGAGGGTACAGAAGAGATTTACCAGGATGTTGCCTGGTCTGGAGGGCATTAGCTATGAGGAGAGGTTGGATAAACTCGGATTGTTTTCACTGGAACGACGGAGGTGGAGGGGCGACATGATAGAGGTTTACAGAGTTATGAGTGGCATGGACAGAGTGGATAGTCAGAAGCTTTTTCCCAGGGTGGAAGAGTCAGTTACCTGGGGACATAGGTTTAAGGTGCGAAGGGAAACGTTTAGAGGGGATGTGCGAGGCAAGTTTTTTACACAGAGGGTGGTGAGTGCCTGAAACTTGCTGCCGGGGGAGGTGGTGGAAGCAGGTACCATAGAGACGTTTAAGAGGCATCTTGACAAATATATGAATAGGATGGGAATAGAGGGATACGGTCCCCGGAAGTGCAGAAGGTTTTAGTTTAGGGAGGCATCAAGATCGGTGCAGGCTTGGAGGGCCGAAGGGCCTGTTCCTGTGCTGTAATTTTCTTTGTTCTTGTTCTTTGTAAAGAGTGTTCAGGAACAGAGGGATCTGGGTGTGCATGTGCATCGATCTTTGAAGGTGGCAGGACATATTGAGAGAGTGGTTAGTAAAACATCTGGGATCCTGGGCTTCATAAACTGAGACATTGAGTACAAAAGCAGGGAGGTTATGCTGAACCTTTATAAAGCTCTCATGAGGCCACAACTAGAATATTGCATCCATTTCTGGTCACCACACTTCAGGAAGGATGTGAGGGTCCTTGAGAGGATGCAGAGGAGATTTACCAGAATGGTTCCAGGGATGGAGGATTTTCGTTACAAGGTTAGGTTGGAGAAGCTTGGGTTGTCCTCCCTGGTGCAAAGGAGATTGAGAGGAGATTTAATAGAAGTGTACAAGATTATGACAGGTTTAGACAGGTTTATATAAGTCAGGCAAGGAAAACCTGTTCTCATTACCTGATGGTACAAGGACTAGGTTACACAGATTGTAGGTTTTGGGGCAAGAGATGCAGGGGGCATTTGAGGAAGAACGTTGTTTACGCAGCGGGTGGTAATGACCTGGAACTCACTGTCCACAAGGGTAGTGAAAGTGGAGACAATCAGACTTCAAAAGGAAATTGAATAGTCACTTGAAGGAAATAAACTTGCAGGGTTATGGGGATCGAGTGGGGAAGTGGGACTGCTGGATTGCTGTATGGAGAGCCGGCATAGACTCGATGAGTTGAGTGGCCTCCGTCTGTGCTGGTGTTGTAAATGACTTTGACACCCAAACCAGAACACCAACATTTAATATTGTCTCACCTTTTTAAAAATATATTCTGCTTTTCCATTGAACTGGAATGGACCGGGAATGAAATTGGAGTAGGACAAAGAATGGGATTGGATCTGCAGTGAGAATGGACCAGGAATGGGATTGGGATATGAACAGGAATCAGAAACGTAATGTGCTGGGAATAGAATGGGAAGAATGCAACAGAAATGAGATGGGAATGGATATGGGATGGGTTAGGAGTGGGAATGGGCTGAGATTGGGATTGGACTGGGAATGGGATTGGACCAGAAATGGATTGGGAATGGGATTGGACTGGGACTGGGAATGTCAGTAGTTTGTGCTTGTTTAATGAAGTGAGTTTATGTTGCAGTTTACCCAGAGTGCCCTGGACTGTATGGCGGTGGAGGTGGGTCGACTACGATCCCTGTTACAGGTATGGATTTCACATTCCAGCAGGGATAGAGACTGGACCTTTGAACCCTCGCTCTGAAACCCCTCCCACCCCCAATCATTTGCTCGGACCCCCCCCCGACCCCTCGTTCGGACTCCCCCGACCCCTCGCTCGGACCCCCCCGACCCCTCATTTGGACCCCCCACCCCTTGCTCGGACCCCCCCCGACCCCTCGTTCGGACTCCCCTGACCCCTCGCTCGGACCCCCCCCGACCCCTCGCTCGGACCCCCCCCGACCCCTCGCTCGGACCCCCCCCCCAACCCCTCGCTCGGACCCCCCCCCCCCCCCGACCCCTCGCTCGGACCCCCCCCGACCCCTCGCTCGGACCCCCCCCCCCGACCCCTCGCTCGGACCCCCCCCGACCCCTCGCTCGGAACCCCCCCCCCCGGACCCCTCGCTCGGACCCCCCCCGGACCCCTCGCTCGGACCCCCCCCCGACCCCTCGCTCGGACCCCCCCCCCGACCCCTCGCTCGGACCCCCCCCCCGACCCCTCGCTCGGACCCCCCCCCGACCCCTCGCTCGGACCCCCCCCGACCCCTCGCTCGGACCCCCCCCCGACCCCTCGCTCGGACCCCCCCCGACCCCTCGCTCGGACCCCCCCCCGACCCCTCGCTCGGACCCCCCTCCGACCTCTCGCTCGGACCCCCGACCCCTCGCTCGGACCCCCCCCCCCCGACCCCTCGCTCGGACCCCCCCCCCCCGACCCCTCGCTCGGACCCCCCCCCCCCCGACCCCTCGCTGTGACCACCCTTGCTGCCCTGATCCCCCACTGATCCCTCAATTTGACCCCCACCCTTCAGCTTGACCCCTTCTCTGACCCTTTGCTCTTGACCCCTGGCTCCGACCGCTTACTCCGACTCCTGGCTGTTTTTCTCCCCAGGCTGGACAGGAAGCCACTGACATGGCCATTCTTCTCAAGGATCTCAACACCTCCTGCAGTGACATCCGGCAGTTCTGTAAGAAGGTTCGGAGACGCATGCCTGGTACAGATGCTCCCGGAATTCCAACGGCACTGTTCTTCAGCCCACAGGCAATGTACCTTCTCCGATTTTATTTGTATTGCACTGCCGACTTGTTTAAGTGAGTGGGTCTTTCAGATTATTTTGCACTGCTGTGCATGCACAATAACTGAAAACAGACAACTTGTTCTGGGCTTGCACGGGAACCTTTGCGGTGCTGTGTGGCTGTATAACTTCGAGGGAAGATTGTCCACAGGTAAATTGCTCATAAGCTATCACAGCAATCTGCCCCCTGTGAATCCGCAACCAAGCTGGGGAGGGGGAGCACACTGGAGTGGGGCTGGGGTGTCCCATGAATGGGAGGGGGTCCCAGTTAACATACAGTTTCTGCTGCAGGTATCAGACACACTGTTGGATTGTCGGAAGCACCTTACCCGTGTAGTGGCTGTGCTGCAGGAGATGGCAGCTGCTGGTGTCCAACTCGCCGCCCCCTTACCAGAGAACGAGGGCCTCTTGCCACGGAAACTGGAAGATGTGGCCTTTAAAGCCTCAGAGCAGGTGAGAATGTCTTCAGGGGCTCAGTCTGAATAGAGGTTTCATGAAACCCCTGCCCCCTCCGCAATACCCCCTCCGCCCCCCCCTCGCGCCCCGCCCCCCCATCCTGCCTCCTCCAACCTGCCCCTTCCCGCCCCCACCCTGCCCCCACCACCCTTCCTCTCATGCCCCCCCCACCCTGCTACCTCCACCCTGCCCCTTGCGCCCCCTCATCCGACTCCCTCCACCCAGCACCTCCCGCCCCCCACCCTGCTCCCTCACCCTGCCACCCTGCCCCCGACGAATGGTGTATCCTTCTGATAGAGTCTGTTTTTCTTGATGGAAGATATTTTTGTTGAGAGTTATGAAATATCTCCTGAAATGTCTGCCACTGTTTTTCTACTATCTTGGTTTTGATCTATTCTCCCAGTCCAATTCAGTGAACACAGTCTTCATACCTTTGTAATTGCCTTCATTTAAGTTTAAGACACAAATTTCAGATCCAAGTATCTCGCCTTCAAACTGAATGTAAAATTCATCATGTTATGATCACTCTTGCCTCGAGGATCCTTTGCGATGAGATCATTAATTAATCCTGTCTCATTACACATTACCAGGTCTAAAATAACCTGTTCGCTAATTGGTTCCGCAACGTATTGTGGTAAGAAACTGTCCCAAATACAGTCTCTGTGTGCCACTTCTGCACATACTGGAAGCTACATATATTAATATACAGGGCCCTGCTCTTTGCAGACAGAAAGGATATGTACAAACATTGTGCCTGTTCCAGCTGAACAAAATAAGTGACAGCCATTCGCTGGTTCATTCCTCAGGGCAATGCCTTGGCCAGAGTCAAGCTGCCTGCTTTAAATTCAAACAAAGCTTGGCAGTTAACGGTCAGTCACTATAAACTGGTGCATTCGCCATGGCAACGCCTCTACCTATCAGAGTTCACTTGCCAACCAATCCGCACTCTCTTCTCATGCAGTATAAGTTGTTGTTTTCCCTTATATTGGTTGTACTTATGGATTGTCCTGATGAGTGCAAGACGGGAAGCTTCAACATGTCTCTATTTTCAGCAATTATCTAATTGAATTATTTAATGAAGTAACAGAGAAAGTTGATGAAGGGAATGTGGTGGATGCTATTTATATTGACTTTAAGGAAGTGTTTGATAAGGTACCACGTAAAAGGCTGATTAACCAAATTGAGGCTCATGGAATAGGAGGGTCAGTGTCCAATTGGATAAAGAATTTCGGGAACATGACCATAATTCCATAAGTTTTAAGGTACTTGTGGATAAGGATAAGAGTAGTCCTCGGGTGAAGGTGCTAAATTGGAGGAAGGCTAATTATAACAATATTAGGCAGGAACTGAAGAATTTAGATTGGGGGCGGCTGTTTGAGGGTAAATCAACATCTGACATGTGGGAGTCTTTCAAACGTCAGTTGATTGGTATCTAGGACCAGCATCTTCCTGTGAGGAAGAAGGATAAGTTTGGCAAGTTTCGGGACCCTTGGATAACGTGGGATATTGTGAGCCTAGTCAAAAAGAAAAAGGAAGCATTCGTAAGGGCTGGAAGGCTGGGAACAGACGAAGCCCTTGAGGAATATAAAGACAGTAGGAAGGAACTTAAGCAAGGAGTCATGAGGGCTAAAAGGGGTCATGAAAAGTCATTGGCAAACAGGATTAAGGAAAGTCCGAAGGCTTTTTATACATATATAAAGAGCAAGAGGGTAACCAGGGAAAGGGTTGGCCCACTCAAGGACAGAGGAGGGAATCTATGTGTGGAGACAGAGGAGATGGGCGAGGTACTAAATGAGTACTTTGCATCAGTATTCACCAAAGAGAAGGACTTGGTGGATGATGAGTCTAGGGAAGGAAGTGTAGATAGTCTCGGTCATGTCGTTATCAAAAAGGAGGTGGTGTTGGGTGTCTTGCAAAGCATTAAGGTAGATAAGTCCCCAGGGCCTGATGGCATCTACCCCAGAATACTGAGGGAGGCAAGGGAAGAAATTGCTGGGGCCTTGACAGAAATCTTTCTATCCTCATTGGCTACAGGTGAGGTCCCAGAGGACTGGAGAATAGCCAATGTTGTTCCTTTGTTTAAGAAGGGTAGCAAGGATAATCCAGGAAATTATAGGCCGGTGAGCCTTACGTCAGTGGTAGGGAAATTATTAGAGAGGATCCTTCAGGACAGGATTTACTCCCATTTGGAAACAAATGGCCTTATTAGCGAGAGGCAGCATGGTTTTGTGAAGGGGAGGTCGTGTGTCACGAACTTGATTGAGTTTTTTGAGGAAATGACGAAGATGATTGATGAATGAAGGGCAGTGGATGTTATGTATATGGACTTCAGTAAAGCCTTTGACAAGGTCCCTCATGGCAGACTGGTGCAAAAGGTGAAGTCACACGGGATCAGAGTTGAGCTGGCAAGATGGATACAGAACTGGCTCAGTCACAGAAGACAGAGGGTAGCAGTGGAGGGTGCTTTTCTGAATGGAGGGATGTGACTAGTGGTGTTCCGCAGGGATCAGTGCTGGGACCTTTGCTGTTTGTAGTATATATAAATGATTTGGAAGAAAATGTAGCTGGTCTGATTATTAAGTTTGCGGATGACACAAAGGTTGGTGGAGTTGCGGATAGTGATGAGAATTGTCAGAGGATGCAGCAGGATATAGATCGGTTGGAGACTTGGGCGGAGAAATGGCAGATGGGGTTTAATCTGGACAAATGTGAGGAAATGCATTTTGGAAGGTCTGATGCAGGTGGGAAGTATACAGTAAATGGCAGAACCCTTCGGAGTATTGACAGGCAGAGAGATCTGGGCGTACAGGTCCACAGGTCACTAAGTGGCAACGCAGGTGGATAAGGTAGTCAAGAAGGCATTCGGCATGCTTGCCTTCATCGGTCGGGGCATAGAGTATAAAAATTGGCAAGTCATGCTGCAGCTGTACAGAACCTTAGTTAGGCCACACTTAGAATATTGCGTGCAATTCTGGTCGCCACACTACCAGAGGGACGTGGAGGCTTTGGAGAGGGTACAGAGGAGGTTTACCAGGATGTTGCCTGGTCTGGAGGACATTAGCTATGAGGAGAGGTTGGAAAAACCCGGATTGTTTTCACTGGAACGACGGAGGTGGAGGGGCGACATGATAGAGGTTTACAAAGTTATGAACGGCATGGACAGAGTGGATAGTCAGAAGCTTTTTCCCAGGGTGGAAGAGCCAGTTACTAGGGGACATAGGTTTAAGGTGCGAAGGGAAATGTTTAGAGGGGATGTGCGAGGCAAGTTCTTTACACAGAGGGTGGTGAGTGCCTGGAACTTGCTGACGGGGGAGGTGGTGGAAGCAGGTATGATAATGACGTTTAAGAGGCATCTTGACAAATATATGAATAGGATGGGAATAGAGGGATACGGTCCCCGGAAGTGCAGAAGGTTTTAGTTTAGGCAGGCATCAAGATCGGCGCAGGCTTGGAGGGCCGAATGGCCTGTTCCTGTGCTGTACTGTTCTTTGTTCTTAAGGACAGAAAACATGTAAATGTTTGTTTTTCAGACTGGAGGATGGTAGACAGTGGTGTTCCCCAAGGGTCAGTGCTGGGACCACTGCTTTTTTTTCTTGCTATATCTAGGTGACTTGTAGCTTGCAATACAGAGTAAAATTTCAAAATTTTCTGATGACACCAAATTTGGAGGTGTGGCAAACAGTGAGGATGATATGAACTGCCTGCAACAGGACATAGATAGGCGAGCAGAATGGGCAGGCAGGTGGCAGATGGAATTGAATACTGACAAATGTGAGGTGATGCATTTTGGCAGAAGGAATAGGGAGAGGCAAAATATACTTCATTTTACAGTTCTAAAGAGTATGCAGGAACAGAGGGACCTGGGGGTGCATGTGCATCAATTTTTGAAGGTGGCAGGACATATTGAGAGAGTGGTTATTAAAACTTCTGGGATCCTGGGCTTCAACCCTGCCCCATTGTGCCCCCTCGCGCCCCCCACCCTGCCCAATCCGACCTTTCAACCCACTCTACGCTCCAGCCCCCTCGACCCGACCTGCTTTCGACCAACCCATTTCCTCCACTTGACCCTTTCCTCCCAAGGACCAACACTGCCAATTGAGGGCAATTAAGGGCCAGCATGATTCCGACAGCCTCAGATCTATATAAGAACATAGGAAATAGGAGCAGTAGGCCATTCAGCCTGTCAAGCCTGCCCCGCCATTCAATAAGATCATGGTTGATCTGTCCCAGGCCTCAACTTCTCTTTCGGGCCTGCTCTGCATAACCCTCGACTCGCCGAGATTTCAAAAGTCTATCTGCCTCCTCCTTAAATGCATTTAATGACCTAGCCTCCACAACTCTCTGAGGTAGAGAATTCCAAAGATTCACCACCCTCTGAGAGAAGAAATTCCCTCGCATCTCAATTTTAAATGTGTTCCCCCTTATTCTGTAACTAGACAATCCCTTCATCCCAGGAATCAACCGAGTGAACCTTTTCTGAACTGCCTCCAATGCCAGTATATCCTTCTTTAAATACAGGGACCAAAACTGTATGCAGCACTCCAGGTGTGACCTCACCAACAACCTGTACAGTTGTAACAAGACTTCCCTATTTTTAAACTCTAACCCCCTCGCAATAAAGGCCAAAATTCCATTTGCCTTCCTAATTACTTGCTGCACCTACATGCTAACCTTTTGTGTTTAGAGATACAGCACTGAAACAGGCCCCTCGGCCCACCGTGTCTGTGCCGAACATCAACCACCCATTTATACTAATCCTACACTAATCCCATATTCCTACCAAACATCCCCACCTGTCCCTATATTTCCCTACCACCTACACTAGTGACAATTTATAATGGCCAATTTACCTATCAACCTGCAAGTCTTTTGGCTTGTGGGAGGAAACCGGAGCACCCGGAGAAAACCCACGCAGACACAGGGAGAACTTGCAAACTCCACACAGGCAGTACCCGGAATCGAACCCGGGTCCCTGGAGCTGTGAGGCTGCGGTGCTAACCACTGCGCCACTGTTCTTGCTCAAGAATCCCCAGATCCCTCTGTACTGCAGTATTTTGTAGTTTTTCTCCATCTAAATAATAATCTGTCTTTTTATTCTTCGTACCAAAGTGGATTACCTCACACTTTCCCACATTGAACTCCATCTGACAAGTTTTTGCCCACTCACTTAACCTATCTATATCTTTGCAGATTCCTTATGTCCTCATCACAATATACCCTCCCACCTATTTTTGTATCGTCAGCAAATTTGGATATATTACACTCTGTCCCTTCCTCTAAGTCATTAATATAGATATTAAATAGTTGAGGCCCTAGGACCGATCCTTGTGGCACCCCACTAGTTACTACTTTCCAACCTGAAAAAGACCCATTGATCCCGACTCTCTGCCTTCTGTGTGTTAGCCAGTCCTCAATCCATGCCAACACATTACCCCCACTATCCCAATGAGCTCTTATTTTGTGCAATAACCTGTTATGTGGCATTGTATCAAACGCCTTCTGAAAATCCAAATACACTACATCTACCAGTTCCCCTTTATCCACTCTGCTTGTTATATCTTCAAAGAACTCTAACAAATTTGTCAAACATGATTTCCCTTTCATAAAACCATGTTGACTCTGTTTGATTGCTTTATGTTTTTCTAAATGTCCTGCTATTTCTTCCTTAATAATGGACTCTCGCATTTTCCCAATGACTGATGTTAAGCTGACTGGCCTGTAGTTTCCTGCTTTCTGTCTCCCTCCTTTCTTGAATAGGGGCGTCACATTAGCGGTTTTCCAATCCGCTGGTACCCTACCGGAATCCAGTGAGTTTTGGTATATTATGACCAATGCCTCCACGATCTCTGCAGCCACTTCTTTTAAACCCCTTGGCTGCAGGCCATCCGGTCCTGTCGACTTGTCTGTCTTTAGTCCCATCAGTTTGACAAGCACCTTTTCCCACGTGATAGAGATTTTTACAAGTTCCTCCCTCCCATTTACACCTTGTTCATCTATTATTGTTGGGATGTTTATAGTGTCCTCCACTGTGAAGACCGATGCAAAATATTGGTTTAAATTACCTGCCATTTCCCTGTTATTAATTCCCCAGTCTCATCCTCTTATTTAGCTACTCTTACTTTAACTACTCTCTTCCTTCTACTATACCCGTAGAAGGTCTTACTGTTTGTTTTTATATTTCTTGCTAATTTACTCTCATATTCAATTTTTTCTCTCTTTATTAGTTTTTTAGTCATCCACTGCTGGTTTCTAAAAATTCCCAATCCTCTGGCCTACCCCTCGTTTTCACCGCTTTGTACACCTTTGTTTTTGTTTTGATATTCTCCTGAACTTCCTTTGTTATCCACGGGTGGTTCATTGTTCTCTTCGAGTCCTTCCTTCTAACTGGAATAAATGTTTGCTGAGTGTTATGAAATATCTGTTTAAAAGTCTGCCACTGCTCATCTACTGACTTCCCCTGTCGTCTATCTTCCCAGCTCGCTTTAGACAACTCTTTCTTCATTCCTCTGTAATTGCCCTTGTTTAAGTTGAAGACACTGGTTTGAGACCCGGGTTGCTCACCCTCAAACTGAACTTGAAATTCTTCCACGTTATGATCACTTCCCCCTAAAGGATCCTTAACTAAGAGATCTCTTATTAATCCTCCCTCATTACACAATACCAAATCTAAAATAGCCTGTTCCCTGGTAGGTTCTGCAATGTATTGTTCTAAGAAACAATCCCTGAGGCACTCTCCAAATTCATCTTCCATGTTACCTTTGCCAATTTGATTTGTCCAGTCTATATGCAGATTAAAATCACCCATGATAATTGCAGTGCCCTTCTTACACACCTCCATTATTTGCTGATTAATATCTTGTCCTACAGAGAGGCAACTCCTCAGGGGCCTATAGACCACTCCCACCCATGATTTCTTTCCCTTGCTATTCCTTATTTCCACCCAAACTGATTGATTCTACATCATGATCTATTACACCTATATCATTACTCACAACTGCACTGATCCTTTCCTTTAATAACAAAGCTACCCCACCTCCTTTTCCTTTCTGCCTCTTCTTCTGGAACGTCGAATAACCTTGAACATTAAGATTCCAGTCCTGGTCATTCTGCAACCACGTCTCTGTGATAGCTATCAAATCATATTCATTTATTTCTACCTGTGCCGTCAGCTCATCTATCTTGTTACAAATGCTGCGTGCATTCAGATAAAGAGCCTTGAGCTTTGACTTTTACCATTTTTACCTACTCTGGTTCTAATTTCTGCTGTACTCTTGTGCTTGTATTCTCTGTCCCTTCCTGTCACACTCTGATTAATATATGCCCCTTCACTATCCTGCACCTCTGCTCTTTCATTACTTTTCGACGACTTAAACTTCCTTTCAATTGAACCCTCCCCCCCACTATTTAGTTTAAAGCCTTATCTACAACCCTAGTTATACGATTCACCAGGACACTGGTCCCAGCATTGTTCAAATGAAGCCCGTCCCAACAGAACAGCTCTCTCTTTCCCCAGTACTGGTGCCAGTGTCCCATGAATCGGAACCCATTTCTCCCACTCCAATCTTTGAGCCACACATTTACCTCTCTAATCTTATTTACCCGATGCCAATTTACACGTGGCTCAGGTAGTAATCCGGAGATTATTATCTTTGTGGTTCTGCTTTTTAATTTAGCCCCGAGCTGCTCATAGTCCCTCAGCAGAACCTCTTTCCTAGTCCTATCTATGTCGTTGGTACCTACGTGGATCACGACAACTGGATCCTTTCCCTCCCACTCCAAGTTCCTCCCCAGCCCAGAAGAGATGTCCTTAACCTTGGCACCAGGTAGGTAACACAGCCTTCGGGACTCTCTATCTTTGCTGCAGAGAACAGTATCTATTCCCCTAACTATGCTATCCCCTATTACAACTACATTTCTCTGCCCTCGTCCACACTGGGAGCAGGAACCTCGTACCTATTGGATAAGGGCACTGGCTGAGACTCCTCCAAAGCTAAATTCTGGATCCCCATACCTGCCTCACTCACAGTCACACCCTCCTGTCCCTGACCATGGTCCAAATTTGATGTAATTAATCTAAGGAGTGTGATTGTCTCCTGAAATAGTGTGTCCAGGTAACTCTCCCCCTCCCTGATGTGTCACAGTGTCCACAGCTCGGACTCCAGATCATTAACTCTGAGCCGAAGCTCCTCGAGCAGCCAACACTTGCTGCAGATGTGGTCACCGCAGATCGCACCGGCGTCCAGCAGCTCCCACATATTACAGCTGTAACACATCGCCTGCCCAGCCATCTCTATTCTATTTAATTCATTCATTTAGATCTCAGTATTTCAAAAAAAAACTATTTAAAAAGTGTACTCTTCAACTGTAATGACTTCGCCTAATTTAAATCACTTGGTCAAAACAAAAAATAAAACAAGAGACATGGAAGCAGGAAATACCCACCAATCACTTATCAGATCTCCAGTGATGTCACACTTCGATTTTTGCTGGTCAAGCAGGTCCACAGAACAGAACCAGGCGCTCTCACCACCACCACCCTCACCACCACCACCCTCACCACCACCACCCTCACCACCACCACCCTCACCACCACCACCCTCACCACCACCACCCTCACCACCACCACTCTCACCACCACCACTCTCACCACCACCACCCTCACCACCACCACCCTCACCACCACCACCCTCACCACCACCACCCTCACCACCACCACCCTCACCACCACCACCCTCACCACCACCACCCTCACCACCACCACCCTCACCACCACCACCCTCACCACCACCACCCTCACCACCACCACCCTCACCACCACCACCCTCACCACCACCGCCCTCACCACCACCGCCCTCACCACCACCGCCGTCACCACCACCGCCCTCACCACCACTGTCACCACCACCACCACTCTCACCACCACCACTCTCACCACCACCACTCTCACCACCACCACTCTCACCACCACCACTCTCACCACCACCACTCTCACCACCACCACTCTCACCACCACCACCCTCACCACCACCACCACTGTCACCACCACCGCCCTCACCACCACCACCACTGTCACCACCACCACTCTCACCACCACCACCACTGTCACCACCACCACTCTCACCACCACCACTCTCACCACCACCACCCTCACCACCACCCTCACCACCACCACCCTCACCACCACCACCCTCACCACCACCACCACTCTCACCACCACCACTCTCACCACCACCCTCACCACCACCACTCTCACCACCCTCACCACCACCACCACCACCACCACTGTCACCACCACCACTCTCAGCACCACCACTCTCACCACCACCCTCACCACCACCACCACCCTCACCACCACCACTCTCACCACCACCACTCTCACCACCACCACCCTCACCACCACCACCCTCACCACCACCACCCTCACCACCACCACTCTCACCACCACCACTCTCACCACCACCACCCTCACCACCACCACCGTCACCACCACCGCCCTCACCACCACCACCACTGTCACCACCACCACCACTCTCACCACCACCACTCTCACCACCACCACTCTCACCACCACCACTCTCACCACCACCACTCTCACCACCACCACCCTCACCACCACCACCACTGTCACCACCACCGCCCTCACCACCACCACCACTGTCACCACCACCACTCTCACCACCACCACCACTCTCACCACCACCACTCTCACCACCACCACCCTCACCACCACCCTCACCACCACCCTCACCACCACCACCCTCACCACCACCACCACTGTCACCACCACCACTGTCACCACCACCCTCACCACCACCACTCTCACCACCCTCACCACCACCACCCTCACCACCACCACCACTGTCACCACCACCACTCTCACCACCACCACTCTCACCACCACCCTCACCACCACCACCACCCTCACCACCACCACCACTCTCACCACCACCACCCTCACCACCACCACTGTCACCACCACCACCGCCCTCACCACCACTGTCACCACCACCACCACTCTCACCACCACCACTCTCACCACCACCACTCTCACCACCACCACCCTCACCACCACCACTCTCACCACCACCACTCTCACCACCACCACTCTCACCACCACCACTCTCACCACCACCACTCTCACCACCACCACTCTCACCACCACCACTGTCACCACCACCACTCTCACCACCACCCTCACCACCACCACCACTCTCACCACCACCACCCTCACCACCACCACCACCCTCACCACCACCACCCTCACCACCACCACCACCACCACCACTGTCACCACCACCCTCACCACCACCACTCTCACCACCACCCTCACCACCACCACTCTCACCACCACCCTCACCACTCTCACCACCACCACTCTCACCACCACCACTCTCACCACCACCACTCTCACCACCACCACTCTCACCACCAGCCTCACCACCACCACCCTCACCACCACCCTCACCACCACCCTCACCACCACCACTCTCACCACCACCACTCTCACCACCACCACCACTCTCACCACCACCACTCTCACCACCACCACTCTCACCACCACCACTCTCACCACCACCACCACTCTCACCACCGCTGTCACCACCACCGCTCTCACCACCACCACTGTCACCACCACCACCGTCACCACCACCGCCGTCACCACCACCGCCGTCACCACCACCACCATCACCACCACCGCCCTCACCACCACCGCTCTCACCACCACCGCTGTCACCACCACCGCTGTCACCACCACCGCTGTCACCACCACCGCTCTCGCCACCACCCTCACCACCACCACCCTCGCCGCCACCACCGCTCTCACCATCACCGCCCTCACCACCACCACCCTCACCGCTCTCACCCTCACCACCACCACCCTCACCACCACCACCCTCACCGCTCTCACCCTCACCGCCACCACCCTCACCACCACCACCCTCACCGCTCTCACCCTCACCGCCACCGCCACCACCGCTCTCACCATCACCACCACCACCGCTCTCACCCTCACCGCCACCACCCTCACCACCACCACCCTCACCGCTCTCACCCTCATCGCTCTCACCCTCACCGCCGCCGCCCTCACTGCTGCTTCTGGCCTCAGGCCTCGGCTCCTTTTATCCCTGGCTCCTCTCGCCTGTTCCCGCTCTCACTGTTGTTTCTGGTCTCAGGCCTCCACCTTGTTAGCTTTGTCCACGGTTTCTCTAAACTGGTCATGACCTTTCAGTGATCCATGCACGATATCAGGATCATTTCTTCTCTCAGTTACTGTTAGCATCATTCCCTGTGGATGATAACCGTGCATGACACTGTATCCTTGTCAAATGGATTGTATTCCTCTCCTATCTTAACCCTTACACAGATTTACGTGTCATCCAGAAACTTACTGACCCTGTTCCTGATATCGCTGTCCAGGTTGTTAATAAAGACCATGAGGAATGACATGTTTCGAACTGATCCCTGGGGGACACCAGTAGTACTGTGTCCCCAGGCTGAACCACATCTGTTAACTACAATGATCAGATCTAGTTCCTAATCCAGCATTTCCGGTTCCACCTAATATCACAAGATTCCATCCTGTGAAGTCACCGAATCTGAGAAACCTGATCAGAGGCTTTCGGAAACGTCAGGTTGATGCTGTCGACCCTACTATCCTCATCTACCAGTGGCCTCCTCAAAACCATTCTCAGATTTGTTGAGTATTACACATTTTCTGGAAGTTATGTTGTGAATTGCTAATACCCCTTTCCCTGTCGCAGTGATCATAAAGTACATGGCTTATGATCTTTTCCAGCAACTTCCCAAGAATGGATGACAGGCTGATAGGCCTGCAGTTTCCTGATTCTAATTTGTCATGGAATTATAGAATGTTTAAGGCACAGAAAGAGGCCACTTGGCCCATCGTGTCTGTGCCGGCCAAAAAACAATCCACCCATTCTAATCCCACCTTCCAGCATTTGGTCCGTAGCCCTGCCTGCAGATTACAGCACTTGAGGTGCATATCCAGACTCCTTTTGAATGAGTTGAGGGTTTCTGCCTCTACTACCCTTTCAGGCAGTGAGTTCCAGAACCCCACCACCCTCGGGGTGAAAAAGTATTTTCTCCTCTCTAATCTTTCTACCAATCACTTTAAATCTATGCCCCCTCGTCACTGACCTCTCTGCTAAGGTGAATAGACTCTTCACCTCCACTCTATCCAGGCCCCTCAAAATTTTGTACATTTCAATCAGATCTCCCCTCAGCCTTCTCTGTTCCAAGGAAAACAATCCCAGCCTATCCAATCTTTCCTCATAGCTGCATTTTTCCAGTCCTGGCAACATCCTCGTAAATCTCCTCTGTACCCTCTCTGATGCAGTTACATCCTTTCTGTAATGAGGTGACCAGAACTGCACACAGTACTCAAGTTGTGGCCTAACCAATGAGTTGTACAGTTCCAGCATAACCTCCCTGCTCTTATATTCTATACCTCGACTAATAAAGGAAAGGATTCCATATACCTTCTTAACCACCTTATCGACCTGTCCTGCTACCTTCAGGGATCTGTGGACATTCACTCCAAGGTCCCTCACTTCCTCTACACTTCTCAATATTTTCCCATTAATCGTGTATTCCTTTGCCTTGTTTGACCTCCCCAAATGCATCACCTCACACTTCTCCAGGTTGAATTCCATTTGCCACTTTTCTCTCCATCTGACCAGACCATCAATATCTTCCTGCAGCCTACAGCTATTCCTCGCTATCTACCACACGGCCAATCTTTGTGTTGTCTGCAAACCCTTGATCGTGCCCTCGACATTTATGTCCAAATCGTTAATATATACCACAAAAAGCAAGGGACCCAGTACTGAGCCCTGCGGAACACCACTGGAAACAGCCCTCCAGTCGCAAAAACACCCGTCAACAATTACCCTTTATTTCCAGCCACTGAGCCAATTTTGTATCCACCTTGCTACATTTCCCTGGATCCCATGAGATAATGTTTTTTTAGCCAGTCTGCAATGTGGGACCTTGTCAAAAGCCTTGCTAAAATCCATGCAGACCACATCAACTGCACTACCCTCATCTATCTTCCTTGTTACTTCTTCAAACAATTCGAACAAGTTGGTCAAACAAAGAACAAAGAAAATTACAGCACAAGAACAGACCCTTCGGCCCTCCAAGCCTACGCCGATCCAAATCCTCTATCTAAACCTGTCGCCTATTTTCTAAGGGTCTGTATCTCTTTACTTCCTGCCCATTCATGTAACTGTCTAGATACATCTTAAAAGACGCTATCGTGCCCGCGTCTACCACCTCCGCTGGCAACGCGTTCCAGGCACCCACCACCCTCTGCGTAAAGAACTTTCCACGCATATCCCCCCTAAACTTTTCCCCTTTCACTTTGAACTTGTGTCCCCTTGTAATTGAATCCCCCACTCTGGGAAAAAGCTTCTTGCTATCCACCCTGTCTATACCTCTCATGATTTTGTACACCTCAATCAGGTCCCCCCTCAACCTCCGTCTTTCTAATGAAAATAATCCTAATCTACTCAACCTCTCTTCGTAGCTAGCGCCCTCCATACCAGGCAACATCCTGGTGAACCTCCTCTGCACCCTCTCCAAAGCATCCACATCCTTTTGGTAATGTGGCGACCAGAACTGCACACAGTATTCCAAATGTGGCCGAACCAAAGTCCTATACAACTGTAACATGACCTGCCAACTCTTGTACTCAATACCTCGTCCGATGAAGGAAAGCACGCCGTATGCCTTCTTGACCACTCTATTTACCTGCGTTGCCACCTTCAGGGAACAATGGACCTGAACACCCAAATCTCTCTGTACATCAATTTTCCCCAGGAATTTTCCATTTACTGCATAGTTCACTCTTGAATTGGATCTTCCAAAATGCATCACCTCGCATTTGCCCTGATGGAACTCCATCTGCCATTTCTCTGCCCAACTCTCCAATCTATCTATATTCTGCTGCATTCTCTGACAGTCCCCTTCACTATCTGCTACTCCACCAATCTTAGTGTCGTCTGCAAACTTGCTAATCAGACCACCTATACTTTCCTCCAAATCATTTATGTATAATCACAAACAACAGTGGTCCCAGCACGGATCCCTGTGGAACACCATTGGTCACACGTCTCCATTTTGAGAAACTCCCTTCCACTGCTACTCTCTGTCTCCTGTTGCCCAGCCAGTTCTTTATCCATCTAGCTAGTACACCTTGGACCCCATGCGACTTCACTTTCTCCATCAGCCTACCATGGGGAACCTTATCAAATGCCTTACTGAAGTCCACGTATATGACATCTACAGCCCTTCCCTCATCAATCAACTTTGTCACTTAAAGAATTCTATTAAGTTGGTAAGACATGACCTTCCCTGCACAAAACCATGTTGCCTATCACTGATAAGCCCATTTTCTTCCAAATGGAAATAGATCCTATCCCTCAGTATCTTCTCCAGCAGCTTCCCTACCACTGACGTCAGGCTCACCGGTCTATAATTACCTGGATTATCCCTGCTACCCTTCTTAAATAAGGGGACAACATTTGCAATTCTCCAGTCCTCCGGGACCTCACCCGTGTTTAAGGATGCTGCAAAGATATTTGTTAAGGCCCCAGCTATTTCCTCTCTCGCTTCCCTCAGTAACCTGGGATAGATCCCATCCGGACCTGGGGACTTGTCCACCTTAATGCCTTTTAGAATACCCAACACTTCCTCCCTCCTTATGCCGACTTGACCTAGAGTAATCAAACATCTGTCCCTAACCTCAACATCCGTCATGTCTCTCTCCTCGGTGAATACCAATGCAAAGTACTCGTTTAGAATCTCACCCACTTTCTCTGACTCCACGCATAACTTTCCTCCTTTGTCCTTGAGTGGGCCAATCCTTTCTCTAGTTACCCTCTTGCTCCTTATATATGAATAAAAGGCTTTGGGATTTTCCTTAACCCCGTTTGCTAAAGATATTTCATGACCCCTTTTAGCCCTCTTAATTCCTCGTTTCAGATTGGTCCTACATTCCCGATATTCTTCCAAAGCTTCGTCTTTCTTCAGCCGCCTAGACCTTATGTATGCTTCCTTTTTCCTCTTAGCTAGTCTCACAATTTCACCTGTCATCCATGGTTCCCTAATCTTGCCATTTCTACCCCTCATTTTCACAGGAACATGTCTCTCCTGCACGCTAATCAACCTCTCTTTAAAAGCCTCCCACATATCAAAAGTGGATTTACCTACAAACAGCTGCTCCCAATCTACATTCCCCAGCTCCTGCCGAATTTTGGTATAGTTGGCCTTCCCCCAATTTAGCACTCTTCCTTTGGGACCACTCTCGTCTTTGTCCATGAGTATTCTAAAACTTACGGAATTGTGATCACTATTCCCAAAGTAGTCCCCTACTGAAACGTCAACCACCTGGCCTGGCTCATTCCCCAACACCAGGTCCAGTATGGCCCCTTCCCGAGTTGGACTATTTACATACTGCTCTAGAAAGCCCTCCTGGATGCTCCTTACAAATTCTGCTCCATCTAGACCTCTAACACTAAGTGAATCCCAGTCAATGTTGGGAAAATTAAAATCTCCTATCACCACCACCCTGTTGCTCCTACATCTTTCCATAATCTGTTGACATATTTGTACCTCTATCTCACGCTCGCTGTTGGGAGGCCTGTAGTACAGCCCCAACATTGTTACCGCACCCTTCCTATTTCTGAGTTCTGCCCATATTGCCTCACAGCTCGAATCCTCCATAGTGCCTTCCTTCAGCACAGCTGTGATATCCTCTTTGACCAAGTCTTCCCTTAACAAATCCATGCTGACTATCCTTGATTAACCTGTGCCTTTCTAAGTGACAGTTTATCCTGTCTCTCAGAATAGATTCCAATAATTTTCCCACTCCTGAGGTTAGACTGACTGGTCTGTAATTATTCGGTCTATCCCTCACTCCCTTTTTAAACAGAGGTAAAACGTTAGCAGTTCTCCAATCCTCCGGCACCACACCTGTATCCAGTGAGGACTGGAAAATGATGGTCCGACCCTCTGCTATTTCCTCTCTCACTTTTTTTAACAGCCTAGGGTACATTTCATCCGGCCCTGGTCATTTAGCAACTTTCAAGGATGCTAATTCCATTAATACTTCCTCTCTCCCTATGTTTATCACATCCAATACTTCACACTTCTCCTCTTTAACTACAATATCTGCATCTTCCCCCTCTTTTGTGAAGACAGACACAAAGTATTCATTAAGAACAATTCCAATATCTTCCGCTCCTACACAGATTATCTTTTTGGTCTTTTATGGGCCCTACTCTCCTTAGTTATCCTCTTACTCTTAATGCATTGATAAAACATCTTTGGGTTCACCTTGATTTTGTTTGCCAATATTCTTTCATGCCCTCTCTTTGCTTTCCTAATTTCCTTTTTGATTTCACCCCTCCACTTTCTCTACTCCTCTCTGCTTTCTGTAGTATTGAGTTCTCGGTGTCGGACATGAGCTTTCCTTTTCTACCTTATCTTACCCTGTCGGCTCCTTGACATCCATCGGGCTTGAGATTTGGCCATCTCACCCTTTTACTTTATCCCCTATTTTGAAAGTAGGAATACATGAGCTTGCATCCAGTCTAAGTGAATTAGCTCTGACTCTATTCAACTATTTAAGAAAAAGGCTAGGGGCTCACATAGCACTGTCCCATCCCCTTAATCACCCTTAAATGCGTGGGGCACCCGAAAGCCCAATGCATTTTGATCTAACCCAAATGGCATTTTTCTTTTTTTTAATTTGTTCAAGGGATGTTGGTGTTGCTGGCTAGGCCAACATTTATTGCCCATCCCTAAATTGCCCTTCAGAAGGTGGTGGTGAGCTGCCTTCTTGAACCACTGCAGTCCATGTGAGGTCAGTATACCCACAGTGCTGTTAGGAAGGGAGTTCCAGGATTTTGACCTAGCGACAGTGAAGGAACGGCGATATAGTTCCAAGTCAGGATGGTGTGTGACTTGGAGGGGAACTTGCAGGTGGTGGTGTTCCCGTGCATCTGCTGCCCTTGTCCTTCTAGGTGGTGGAGGTCGTGGGTTTGGAAGGTGCTGTCGAAGGAGTTTTGGTGAGTTGCTGCAGTGCATCTTGTAGATGGTACACACTGCTGCCACTGTGTGTCAGTGGTGGAGGGAGTGGATGTTTGTGGATAACAAAGAACAAAGAACAAAGATAATTACAGCACAGGAACAGGCCCTTCGGCCCTCCAAGCCTGCGCCGATCCAGATCCTCTCTCTAAACATGTCGCCTATTTTCTAAGGTTCTGTATCTCTTTTCTTCCTGCCCATTCATGTATCTGTCTAGATACATCTTAAAAGACTCCATCGTGCCCGCATCTACCACCTCCGCTGGCAATGCGTTCCAGGTGCCCACCACCCTCTGCGTAAAGAACTTTCCACGCATATCCCCCCTAAACTTTCCCCTTTCACTTTGAACTCGTGTCCTCTAGTAATTGAAACCCCCACTCTGGGAAAAAGCCTCTTGCTATCCACCCTGTCTATACCTCTCATGATTTTGTACACCTCAATCAGGTCCCCCCTCAACCTCCGTCTTTCTAATGAAAATAATCCTAATCTACTCAACCTCTCTTCATAGCTAGCGCCCTCCATACCAGGCAACATCCTGGTGAACCTCCTCTGCACCCTCTCCAAAGCATCCACATCCTTTTGATAATGTGGCGACCAGAACTGTACGCAGTATTCCAAATGTGGCCGAACCAAAGTCCTATACAACTGTAACATGACCTGCCAACCCTTGTACTCAATACCCCGTCCGATGAAGGAAAGCATGCCGTATGCCTTCTTGACCACTCTATTTACCTGCGTTGCCACCTTCAGGGAACAATGGACCTGAACACCCAAATCTCTCTGTACATCAATTTTCCCCAGGACTTTTCCATTTACTGTATAGTTCACTCTTGAATTGGATCTTCCAAAATGCATCACCTCGCATTTGCCCTGATGGAACTCCATCTGCCATTTCTCTGACCAACTCTCCAATCTATCTATATTCTGCTGTATTCTCTGACAGTCCCCTTCACTATCTGCTACTCCACCAATCTTAGTGTCGTCTGCAAACTTGCTAATCAGACCACCTATACGTTCCTCCAAATCATTTATGTATATCACAAACAACAGTGGTCCCAGCACGGATCCCTGTGGAACACCATTGGTCACACGTCTCCATTTTGAGAAACTCCCTTCCACTGCTACTCTCTGTCTCCTGTTGCCCAGCCAGTTCTTTATCCATCTAGCTAGTACACCTTGGACCCCATGCGACTTCACTTTCTCCATCAGCCTACCATGGGGAACCTTATCAAATGCCTTACTGAAGTCCACGTATATGACATCTACAGCCCTTCCCTCATCAATCAACTTTGTCACTTAAAGAATTCTATTAAGTTGGTAAGACATGACCTTCCCTGCTCAAAACCATGTTGCCTATCACTGATAAGCCCATTTTCTTCCAAATGGGAATAGATCCTATCCCTCAGTATCTTCTCCAGCAGCTTCCCTACCACTGACGTCAGGCTCACCGGTCTATAATTACCTGGATTATCCCTGCTACCCTTCTTAAACAAGGGGACAACATTTGCAATTCTCCAGTCCTCCGGGACCTCACCCGTGTTTAAGGATGCTGCAAAGATA
Organism: Heterodontus francisci; assembly: GCF_036365525.1. Taxonomy (NCBI): domain Eukaryota; kingdom Metazoa; phylum Chordata; class Chondrichthyes; order Heterodontiformes; family Heterodontidae; genus Heterodontus; species Heterodontus francisci. The sequence goes on along the minus strand of NC_090371.1, from coordinate 3,410,348 downwards.
TTTGTTAAGGCCCCAGCTATTTCCTCTCTCGCTTCCCACAGTAACCTGGGATAGATCCCATCCGGACCTGGGGACTTGTCCACCTTAATGCCTTTTAGAATACCCAACACTTCCTCCCTCCTTATGCCGACTTGACCTAGAGTAATCAAACATCTGTCCCTAACCTCAACATCCGTCATGTCTCTCTCCTCGGTGAATACCGATGCAACGTACTCGTTTAGAATCTCACCCACTTTCTCTGACTCCACGCATAACTTTCCTCCTTTGTCCTTGAGTGGGCCAATCCTTTCTCTGGTTACCCTCTTGCTCCTTATATATGAATAAAAGGCTTTGGGATTTTCCTTAACCCTGTTTGCTAAAGATATTTCATGACCCCTTTTAGCCCTCTTAATTCCTCGTTTCAGATTGGTCCTACATTCCCGATATTCTTTCAAAGCTTCGTCTTTCATCAGCCGCCTAGACCTTATGTATGCTTCCTTTTTCCTCTTAGCTAGTCTCACAATTTCACCTGTCATCCATGGTTCCCTAATCTTGCCATTTCTATCCCTCATTTTCACAGGAACATGTCTCTCCTGCACGCTAATCAACCTCTCTTTAAAAGCCTCCCACATATCAAATGTGGATTTACCTTCAAACAGCTGCTCCCAATCTACATTCCCCAGCTCCTGCCGAATTTTGGTATAGTTGGCCTTCCCCCAATTTAGCACTCTTCCTTTAGGACCACTCTCGTCTTTGTCCATGAGTATTCTAAAACTTACGGAATTGTGATCACTATTCCCAAAGTAGTCCCCTACTGAAACGTCAACCACCTGGCCTGGCTCATTCCCCAACACCAGGTCCAGTATGGCCCCTTCCCGAGTTGGACTATTTACATACTGCTCTGGAAAACCCTCCTGGATGCTCCTTACAAATTCTGCTCCATCTAGACCTCTAACACTAAGTGAATCCCAGTCAATGTTGGGAAAATTAAAATCTCCTATCACCACCACCCTGTTGCTCCTACATCTTTCCATAATCTGTTTACATATTTGTACCTCTATCTCACGCTCGCTGTTGGGAGGCCTGTAGTACAGCCCCAACATTGTTACCGCACCCTTCCTATTTCTGAGTTCTGCCCATATTGCCTCACAGCTCGAATCCTCCATAGTGCCTTCCTTCAGCACAGCTGTGATATCCTCTTTGACCAAGTCTTCCCTTAACAAATCCATGCTGACTATCCTTGATTAATCTGTGCCTTTCTAAGTGACAGTTTATCCTGTCTCTCAGAATAGATTCCAATAATTTTCCCACTCCTGAGGTTAGACTGACTGGTCTGTAATTATTCGGTCTATCCCTCACTCCCTTTTTAAACAGAGGTACTACGTGAGCAGTTCTCCAGTCCTCCGGCATCACACCTGTATCCAGTGAGGACTGGAAAATGATGGTGCGACCCTCTGCTATTTCCTCTCTCACTTTTTTTAACAGCCTAGGATACATTTCATCCGGCCCTGGTTATTTAGCAACTTTCAAGGATGCTAATCTCATTAATACTTCCTCTCTCCCTATGTTTATCACATCCAATACTTCACACTTCTCCTCTTTAACTACAATATCTGCATCTTCCCCCTCTTTTGTGAAGACAGACACAAAGTATTCATTAAGAACAATTCCAATATCTTCCGCTCCTACACAGATTATCTTTTTGGTCTTTTATGGGCCCTACTCTCTCCTTAGTTATCCTCTTACTCTTAATGCATTGATAAAACATCTTTGGGTTCACCTTGATTTTGTTTGCCAATATTCTTTCATGCCCTCTCTTTGCTTTCCTAATTTCCTTTTTGATTTCACCCCTCCACTTTCTCTACTCCTCTCTGCTTTCTGTAGTATTGAGTTCTCGGTGTCGGACATGAGCTTTCCTTTTCTACCTTATCTTACCCTGTCGGCTCCTTGACATCCATCGGGCTTGAGATTTGGCCATCTCACCCTTTTACTTTATCCCCTATTTTGAAAGTAGGAATACATGAGCTTGCATCCAGTCTAAGTGAATTAGCTCTGACTCTATTCAACTCTTTAAGAAAAAGGCTAGGGGCTCACATAGCACTGTCCCATCCCCTTAATCACCCTTAAATGCGTGGGGCACCCGAAAGCCCAATGCATTTTGATCTAACCCAAATGGCATTTTTCTTTTTTTTAATTTGTTCAAGGGATGTTGGTGTTGCTGGCTAGGCCAACATTTATTGCCCATCCCTAAATTGCCCTTCAGAAGGTGGTGGTGAGCTGCCTTCTTGAACCACTGCAGTCCATGTGAGGTCAGTATACCCACAGTGCTGTTAGGAAGGGAGTTCCAGGATTTTGACCTAGCGACAGTGAAGGAACGGCGATATAGTTCCAAGTCAGGATGGTGTGTGACTTGGAGGGGAACTTGCAGGTGGTGGTGTTCCCGTGCATCTGCTGCCCTTGTCCTTCTAGGTGGTGGAGGTCGTGGGTTTGGAAGGTGCTGTCGAAGGAGTTTTGGTGAGTTGCTGCAGTGCATCTTGTAGATGGTACACACTGCTGCCACTGTGTGTCAGTGGTGGAGGGAGTGGATGTTTGTGGATAACAAAGAACAAAGATAATTACAGCACAGGAACAGGCCCTTCGGCCCTCCAAGCCTGCGCCGATCCAGATCCTCTCTCTAAACATGTCGCCTATTTTCTAAGGTTCTGTATCTCTTTTCTTCCTGCCCATTCATGTATCTGTCTAGATACATCTTAAAAGACTCCATCGTGCCCGCATCTACCACCTCCGCTGGCAATGCGTTCCAGGTGCCCACCACCCTCTGCGTAAAGAACTTTCCACGCATATCCCCCCTAAACTTTCCCCTTTCACTTTGAACTCGTGTCCTCTAGTAATTGAAACCCCCGCTCTGGGAAAAAGCCTCTTGCTATCCACCCTGTCTATACCTCTCATGATTTTGTACACCTCAATCAGGTCCCCCCTCAACCTCCGTCTTTCTAATGAAAATAATCCTAATCTACTCAACCTCTCTTCATAGCTAGCGCCCTCCATACCAGGCAACATCCTGGTGAACCTCCTCTGCACCCTCTCCAAAGCATCCACATCCTTTTGATAATGTGGCGACCAGAACTGTACGCAGTATTCCAAATGTGGCCGAACCAAAGTCCTATACAACTGTAACATGACCTGCCAACTCTTGTACTCAATGCCCTGTCCGATGAAGGAAAGCATGCCGTATGCCTTCTTGACCACTCTATTTACCTGCGTTGCCACCTTCAGGGAACAGTGGACCTGAACACCCAAATCTCTCTGAACATCAATTTTCCCCAGGACTTTTCCATTTACTGTATAGTTCACTCTTGAATTGGATCTTCCAAAATGCATCGCCTCGCATTTGCCCTGATGGAACTCCATCTGCCATTTCTCTGACCAACTCTCCAATCTATCTATATTCTGCTGTATTCTCTGACAGTCCCCTTCACTATCTGCTACTCCACCAATCTTAGTGTCGTCTGCAAACTTGCTAATCAGTCCACCTATACTTTCCTCCAAATCATTAATGTATATTACAAACAACACTGGTCCCAGCACGGATCCCTGTGGAACACCACTGGTCACATGTCTCCATTTTGAGAAACTCCCTTCCACTGCTACTCTCTGTCTCCTGTTGCCCAGCCAGTTCTTTATCCATCTCGCTAGTACACCTTGGACCCCAAGCGCCTTCACTTTCTCCATCAGCCTGCCATGGGGAACCTTATCAAACGCCTTACTGAAGTCCATGTATATGACATCGACAGCCCTTCCCTCATCAATCAACTTTGTCACTTCCTCAAAGAATTCTATTAAGTTGGTAAGACATGACCTTCCCTGCACAAAACCATGTTGCCTATCACTGATGAGCCCATATTCTTCCAAATGGGAATAGATCCTATCCCTCAGTATCTTCTCCAGCAGCTTCCCTACCACTGACGTCAGGCTCACCGGTCTATAATTACCTGGATTATCCCTGCTACCCTTCTTAAACAAGGGGACAACATTAGCAATTCTCCAGTCCTCCGGGACCTCACCCGTGTTTAAGGATGCTGCAAAGATATCTGTTAAGGCCCCAGCTATTTCCTCTCTCGCTTCCCTCAGTAACCTGGGATAGATCCCATCCGGACCTGGGGACTTGTCCACCTTAATGCCCTTTAGAATACCCAACACTTCCTCCCTCCTTATGCCGACTTGACCTAGAGTAATCAAACATCTGTTCCTAACCTCAACATCCGTCATGTCCCTCTCCTCGGTGAATACCGATGCAAAGTACTCGTTTAGAATCTCACCCATTTTCTCTGAGTCCAAGCATAACATTCCTCCTTTGTCCTTTAGTGGGCCAATCCTTTCTCTAGTTACCCTCTTTCTCCTTATATATGAATAAAAGGCTTTGGGATTTTCCTTAACCCTGTTTGCTAAAGATATTTCATGACCCCTTTTAGCCCTCTTAATTCCTCGTTTCAGATTGGTCCTACATTCCCGATATTCTTTCAAAGCTTCGTCTTTCATCAGCCGCCTAGACCTTATGTATGCTTCCTTTTTCCTCTTAGCTAGTCTCACAATTTCACCTGTCATCCATGGTTCCCTAATCTTGCCATTTCTATCCCTCATTTTCACAGGAACATGTCTCTCCTGCGCGCTAATCAACCTCTCTTTAAAAGCCTCCCACATATCACATGTGGATTTACCTTCAAACAGCTGCTCCCAATCTACATTTCCCAGCTCCTGCCGAATTTTGGTATAGTTGGCCTTCCCCCAATTTAGCACTCTTCCTTTCGGACCACTCTCGTCTTTGTCCATGAGTATTTTAAAGCTTACGGAATTGTGATCACTATTCCCAAAGTAGTCCCCTACTGAAACTTCAACAACCTGGCCGGGCTCATTCCCCAACACCAGGTCCAGTATGGCCCCTTCCCGAGTTGGACTATTTACATACTGCTCTAGAAAAACCTCCTGGATGCTCCTTACAAATTCTGCTCCATCTGGACCTCTAACACTAAGCGAATCCCAGTCAATGTTGGGAAAATTAAAATCTCCTATCACCACCACCCTGTTGCTCCTACATCTTTCCATAATCTGTTTACATATTTGTACCTCTATCTCACGCTCGCTGTTGGGAGGCCTGTAGTACAGCCCCAACATTGTTACCGCACCCTTCCTATTTCTGAGTTCTGTCCATATTGCCTCACTGCTCGAGTCCTCCATAGTGCCCTCCTTCAGCACAGCTGTGATATCCTCTTTGACCAGTAATGCAACTCCTCCACCCCTTTTACCTCCCTCTCTATCCCGCCTGAAGCATCGATATCCTGGGATATTTCATTGCCAATCATGCCCTTCCCTCAACCAAGTCTCAGTAATAGCAATAACATCATACTCCCAGGTACTAATCCAAGCCCTAAGTTCATCTGCCTTACCTACTACACTTCTTGCATTAAAACAAATGCACCTCAGACCACCAGTCCCTTTATATTCATCATCTGCTCCCTGCCTGCTCTTCCCCTTAGTCACACTGACTTCATTATCTAGTTCCTTACGGGCTTTTGTTACTACCTCCTTACTGTCAACTGACCTCAATTGGTTCCCATCCCCCTGCCACATTAGTTTAAACCCTCCCCCACAGCCTTAGCAAAAGCACCTCCAAGGACATTGGTTCCAGTCCGGCCCAGGTGTAGACCGTCCAATTTGTAATAGTCCCACCTCCCCCAGAACCGGTCCCAATGTCCCAAAAATCTGAACCCCTCCCTCCTGCACCATCTCTCAAGCCTCGCATTCATCCTGACTATTCTTTCATTTTTACTCTGACTATCACGTGGCACTGGTAATCCTGAGATTACTACCTCTGAGGTCCTACTTTTTAACTTGGCTCCTAACTCCCTAAACTCTGACAACTGGCTGTTCACCCTCCCCCTTTTGAATGTTCTGCAGCCGATCTGAGACATCCCTGACCCGTGCACCTGGGAGGCAACATACCATTCGGGAGCCTCGTTTTCGACCACAGAACTGCCTATCTACTCCCCTTACAATCGAATCCCCTACGACTATAGCCCTTCCACTCTTTTTCCCGCCCTTCTGAACAGCAGAGCCAGCCACGGTGCCATGGACCTGGCTACTGCTGCCTTCCCCTGGTGAGCCATCTCCCTCAACAGTATCCAAAACGGTATACTTGTTTTGGAGGGAGATGACCACAGGGGACTCCTGCGCTGTCTTCCTGCTCTTTCTCTGCCTTTTGGTCACCCATTCCCTTTCTCCCTCAGCAATCCTAATCTGCGGTGTGACCAATTCACTAAACGTGCTATCCACGACCTCCTCAGCATCGCGCATGCTCCAAAGTGAGTCCATCCGCAGCTCGAGAGCCGTCATGCGGTCTAACAAGAGCTGCAGTTGGACACACTTCCTGCACGTGAAGGAGTCAGGGACATCAGCCATGTCTCTGAGCTCCCACATTGAGCAAGAGGAGCATGACACGGGTCTGAGATCTCCTGCCATTTTTAATCTTAAGCTTAACTTAGTTAAATGAAAAAGGAACGAAAAGTTTTTACCAATCACAATAAAACCAGAGAAATCGAAAAAGCCTTACCTTATAAACACCCCACCGAGTCCTTTTTTTTTGGTTAGAGGAGGAGGGCGGGTGGGAGACACGACAAGTGTGGTGTCTCGGGTTCAGAAACCGCCCAAATATATAGTGTTTTACTTACCCAGCAGCCCCCTGGCCTCCGCCGAAAAACAAAAGGAAATTAAATTTACTTTCAAACTGACCTTCCCAGCTGCTCACTCGCTCACACTCTGCTCCCAAAAAAGCTGCTGCAATGAAAGGAAAGTTATTTTAAACCGCCCAAATATATAGTGTTTTACTTACCCAGAAGCCCCCTGGCCTCCGCCGAAAAACAAAAGGAAATTAAATTTACTTTCAAACTGACCTTCCCAGCTGCTCACTCGCTCACACTCTGCTCCCGAAAAAGCTGCTGCAATGAAAGATGGGGTGCCAATCAAGCAGACTGCTTTGTCCTGGATGGTGTCGAGCTTCCTGAGTGAAGTTGCAGCTGCACCCATCTAGACAAGTGGAGAGTATTCCATCACACTTCTGCCTTGTGCCTTGTAGATGGTGGACAGGCTTTGGGGACTCAGGAGGTGAGTTACTCGCCGCAGAATTCCCAGCCTCTGACCTGCTCTTAGAGCCATTTTATTTATGTGGCTGGTCCAGTTCAGTTTCTGGTCAATCGTAACCCCCAGGATGTTGATAGTGGGGGATTCAGCGATGCTAATGCCATTGAATGTCAAGGGGAGATGGTTAAATTCTCCCTTATTGCAGATGGTCATTGCCTGGCACTCGTGTGTTACTTGCTACTTGTCAGCCCAAGCCTGGATGTTGTCCAGGTCTTGTTGCATATGGACATGGACTGCTTCAGTATCTGAGGAGTTGTGACTGGTCCTGAACATTGTGCAATCATCAGCGAACATCCCCACTTCTGACCTTATGATTGAAGGAAGGTCATTGATGAAGCAGCTGAAGATGGTTGTTTTTTTTTTATTTAGAGATACAGCACTGAAACAGGCCCTTCGGCCTACCGAGTCTGTGCTGACCATCAACCACCCATTTATACTAATCCTACACTAATCCCATATTCCTACCACATCCCCACCTGTCCCTATATTTCCCTTCCACCTACCTATACTAGGGGCAATTGCTAATGGCCAATTTACCTATCAACCTGCAAGTCTTTGGCATGTGGGAGGAAACCGGAGCACCCGGAGGAACCCCACGCAGACACAGGGAGAACTTGCGAACTCCACACAGGCAGTACCCAGAATAGAACCCGGGTCGCTAGAGCTGTGAGGCTGCGGTGCTAACCACTGCGCCACTGTGCCGCCCATTCTAGGACACTAGCCTGAGGAACTCCTGCAGTGATGTTCTGCGACTGAAATGATTGGACTATATGTTCAAACATTATCAATGCTATTTAAACAATTCCATTTTGTGTTTGATTGGAATGTGTAAAGGGAGCTTTATTCTGTACCTTGTTTTTTTGTTCACCTTTTTCCAACACCTTGCAGTTTTTCCAGTATTTAATAAACATTAATTGTTTTTGATGGGATCTGGTTCCTAGGTATATGGATCTCTGGCAACAAGTCCGTATGAGTGTCTTCGACAATCCTGTAATCTTATCATCATAACAATGAACAAGATGGCCACAGCCATGCAGGAGGGAGAGTATGACTCTGAGAAGCTGCTGATGAAGGTAAGAAGCACTGGCCCTGAGTGACAGCCTCTGTGTAGGAGTGCTGTTGGGGAGGGGATGATCACTGGGTATGGGGACTGTGAGGGCTTGGTCCTGGGCACAGTGTTTCGGGAGGGGCGATTGTTACATGGGGCGTGGGGGAGACTGGGAGCAGAGGGGGTTGTTGAGTGCAGGGGGTTCCCCTACCCACTCTCTCACTCCCCTGCCCACCTCCCTTTCCCTCACCCCCCTGCCCACCTCCCTTTCCCTCACCCCTCTGCCCACCTCCCTTTCCCTCATCCCCCTGCCCACCCCCTTTCCCTCACCCTCCTTCTCACCCCCTCTCCCTCAACCCCCTTCTCACCCCCTCTCCCTCAACCCCCTTCTCACCCCCTCTCCCTCAACCCCCTTCTCACCCCCTCTCCCTCAACCCCCTTCTCACCCCCTCTCCCTCAACCCCCTTCTCACCCCCTCTCCCTCAATCCCTTCTCACCCCCTCCCTCATCCCCCCCGCCCACCTCTCCTTATCAGATAATAACACCATGAGCGGCTGAGTCTTACTGCTCCCCACCACTTCCTGCCCCATATTCCAAGTTGAATGCTGTTTTCCTGTGTGAACTTTAACCCTTGACTGCATTTCCAGCCGCCACCTCCAGTTGAGCTGAGAGCTGCTGCCCTTCGAGCAGAGATCACAGACGCTGAGGGACTGGGACTCAAACTGGAGGATAGAGAAACGGTCATCAAAGAGCTGAAGAAATCCCTGAAGATCAAGGTAAGGTGGGGAGGAGCAGGAGGGGGGACATGGGGCAATGTTGGGGGGAAGCGTGGGGCATTGAGGGGGGGAGGCGTGGGGCATTGAGGGGGGGAGGCGTGGGGCATTGAGGGGGGAGGCGTGGGGCATTGTGGGGGGAGGCGTGGGGCATTGTGGGGGGAGGCGTGGGGCATTGTGGGGGGAGGCGTGGGGCATTGTGGGGGGAGGCGTGGGGCATTGTGGGGGGAGGCGTGGGGCATTGTGGGGGGAGGCGTGGGGCATTGTGGGGGGAGGCGTGGGGCATTGTGGGGGGAGGCGTGGGGCAATGTTGGGGGGAGGCGTGGGGCAATGTTGGGGGGAGGCGTGGGGCAATGTTGGGGGGAGGCGCGGGGCATTGAGGGGGGGGAGGCGCGGGGCATTGAGGGGGGGGAGGCGCGGGGCATTGAGGGGGGGGAGGCGCGGGGCATTGGGGGGGGAGGCGCGGGGCATTGGGGGGGGAGGCGTGGAGTGGTTGACTGGAGGATAGGAAAGGGAGAAAAGGGGGAGGGGTGGCGGTATTGATCAAGGAGAGCAGTGGAGTGCTGGAGAAAAAGGATGTCCCAGAGGGGCTGAGGACTGAATCAATTTGTCTCAAGCTCAGGAACAAAAAATGTGCAGTTACATTGCTCGGTGTTGTCTATAGACCACCAGCTAGTGGGAAGGACGTTGAGGAACAAATTTGCAAGGAAGTTCCAGAGAGGTGCAAAAATTATTGGGTAGTTATAATGAGAGACATTAATTATCCAAATGTAGACTGGTAAAGTGCAGAGAGGGGCCAGAGTTCCTAGAGTGTGTTCAGGAAACTTTTCTACAACAGTATGTTTCTGGCACAATGAAAGTGCAAACACTGCTCGACCTGGTTCTTGGCAATGAGGTGGGCCAAGTGGATCAAGTATCAGTAGGACAGTATATATATTAATGACCCTAGACCTTGGTGTACAGGGCACAATTTCAAAGTTTGCAGATGATACAAAACATGGAAGCATTGTGAACTGTGAGCAGGATAGTGTAGAACTTCAAAAGGACATAGACAAGTTGGTAGAATGGGCAGACAGGTGGCAGATGAAGTTCAATGCAGAGAAATGTGAGGTGATTCATTTTGGTAGGAAGAGCATGGAGAGACAATATAAAATAAAGGGTACAATTCTAAAGGGGGTGCAGGAGTACAGAGACTTGGTGTATCTGTGCATAAGTCACTGAAGGTGGCAGGACAGGTTGAGATTGCAGTTAATAAAGCATACAGTATCCTGGGCTTTATTAATAGAGGCGTAGAGTACAAGAGCAAGGAAGTTATGTTGAACTTGTATAAGACACTAGTTCGGCCTCAGCTGGAGTATTGTGTCCAGTTCTGGGCGCCGCGCTTGAGGAAAGACGTGAGAGCATTGGAGAAAGTACAGAAAAGATTCACGAGAATGGTTCCAGGGATGAGGAATTTCAGTTATGAAGATAGATTGGAGAAGTTAGGACTGTTTTCCTTGGAGAAGAGAAGGCTGAGAAGTGATTTGATAGAGGTTTTCAAAATCATGAGGGGTCTGGACAGAGAAGATAGAGAGAAACTGTTCCCACTCGTGAAAGGATCGAGAGTGAGAGGGCACAGATTTAAAGTATTTGGTAAGAGAAGCAAAAGTGACATGAGGAAAAACTTTTTCACACAATGAGTGGTTAAGGTCTGGAATGCGCTGCCTGAGAACGTGGTGGAGGCAGATTCAATTGAAGCATTCAAAAGGGAATGAGACAGTTATATGAAAAGGAAGAAGGTTTGGGGGAAAAGGCAGGGGAGTAGCACTAGGTGAAATGCTCATGAGGCGAGCCGGTGCAGACATGATGGGCCGAATGGCCGCTTCCTGTGCTGTAACAATTCTGTGATTCTGTCCGGGACGAGGAGACGAGGGGGTGGAGGTGGTGTGAAGGGAGGGGTTGGGGCAAGGGAGGGGACGCGAGTGTATGGGGCTGAGGGAAGAGATTAAGGGTGGAGAAGGGATGGGGTAAGAACAGGCCGGGGGAGGGGATCAAGAAGATGTGTGGGGAAGATGAGGAGCAGAGGGGAAAGGGAGGTGTCACAGAGAGGATGGGTGGGGGCATGGAGAAGGGGATGAGGTGATGGGGTGCGGAGTGGAAGTTGAGGAGGGGACAAGACAGGGGCATAAAGGAGAGGACTGGGGGAGCAGGAGATGAGGGGGTGAAACTGAGGGGTCTAGGCAAGGTGAGGGAAAATGAGGGGAGGAGGCAAGGTGGGTCGATTAGGCGGGGAGGGGTCAATGAGGGCAGGAGGAGTGGGGAGTCGATCAGGAGGGGAGGTGGCGAGGAGGATTGATGAGGTGAAGAGACGAGAGGGGGGCCGACGAGGAGGGGAGGAGGCGAGGGGGGCCGACGAAGAGGGGAGGAGGCGAGGGGGGCCGACGAGGAGGCGAGGGAGGCCAACGAAGGGGAGGAGGCGAGGGGGGCCGACGAGGAGGGGAGGAGGCGACGCGGGTCGACGAGGAAGTGAGGAGGCGAAGGCATTCGCTGAGGAGGGAATGAGGCAGGGGTGTCGATGAGGTATTGAGGCGAGGGGGCAATGGGGGAATGAGGCTATGTTTAGAATGGATAAGTCACCTGGTCCAGATGGCTTGTATCCCAAATTGCTAAAGGAAGTGGGGATGGAGATAGCGAAAGGGCTTGTCATAATCTACCAATCTTCCCTGGATATTGGGGAGGTGCCAGTGGATTGGAGAGTGTCAAATGTGACACCCTTATTGAAGAAAGGGCAAAAGGACAATCCTAGTAACTACAGGCCAGTTAGTTTAACATCAGTGGTGGGTAAGGTTTTAGAAACAATAATCAGGGAAAATATCAACCAACGCTTGGAGAGGTTTGAGTTAATTAAGGATAGTTAGCACGGATTTGTAAAAGAGATCATGCTTGTCTAATCTAATCGAATTTTTTGATGAAGGGAATGTGGTGGATGTTGTTTATATATATTTTAAGAAAGTCTTTGACAAAGTATCACATAAAAGGCTGGTTAACAAAACTGAGGCTCATGGAATAGGAGGGTCAGTGTCCAATTGGATAAAAAATTGACAACGACCAAAAACAGCGAGTTAGAATAAATGGTTGTTTTTCAGACTGGAGGATGGTAGATAGTGGTGTTCCCCCAGGGTCAGTGCTGGGACCCTGCTTTTTTTTTTTGCTATATATAAGTGACTTGGATCTTGGAATACAGATTAGAATCTCAAAATTTGCCAATGATACCAAACACGGAGGTGCGGCAAAAAGTGAGGATGATATGAACCACCTGCAACAACACATAGATAGGCTAGCAGAATGGGCAGAGAGGTGACAGATGGAATTTAATACTGACAAGTGTGAGGTGATGCATTTTGGCAGAAGGAACAGGGAGAGGCAAAATATACTTAATGTTACAGTTCTAAAGAGTGTGCAGGAACAGAGGGACCTGGGGGTTCATGTGCATCAATCTTTGAAGGTGGCAGGACATATTGAGAGAGTGGTTAGTAAAACATCTGGGATCTTGGGATTCATAAACAGAGGTATTGAGTACAAAAGCAGGGAAGTTCTGCTGAACCTTTATAAAGCTCTGGTTAGGCCACAACTGGAATATTGCATCCAGTTCTGGTCACCACACTTCAGGAAGGATGTGAGGGTCCTTGAGATAGAGCAGAGGAGATTTACCAGAATGGTTCCAGGGATGGAGGATTTTAGTTACCAGGTTAGGTTGGATAAGCTGGGGTTGTTCTCCCTGGAGCAAAGGAGATTGAGAGGAGATTTAATAGAAGCGTATAAGATTATGACAGGTTTAGACAAGTTAGACAAGGAAAAACTGTTCTCATTATCTGATGGTACAAGGACTAGGCAACACAGAGTGAAGGTTTTGGGCAAAAGATGCAGGGGGAATGTGAGGAAGAACTTTTTAACGCAATGAATGTAACGACCTGGAACTCGCTGTCCATGAGGGTGGTCGAGGCAGAGATAGTCAATGATTTCAAAAGGAAATTGGATGGCTACTTGGAGGAAATAAACTTGTAGGGCTACAGGGATCGAGCAAGGGAGTGGGACTGACTGGATTGCTCAGCAGAGAGCTGGATGGGCCAAATGGCCTCCCTCTGTGCCCTAAATGACAATGAGGAGGGAATGAGACAAGTGGGCGTTAAGGAGTTGGGAACGAGGCGATTGACGGACAGACAGTGAGGCGGGTGGTTGCTAAGGAGAGTCGAGGCAAACAGAGTGGGGGCATGAGGGGATGATTCAGGAGGATGAGGTGGGGGGGGGCAATGAGGAGAAAACTCAGCAAGTGTTGGGGGAAGGTTTATGTGAACACGTGCTGAAATGCCTGTCTCCTAGGGCGAGGAGCTGAGTGAGGCCAGTGTGCGTCTGAGTCTGCTGGAGAAGAAGTTGGATTGTGCGTCGAAAGAAGCCGATGATCGTGTGGAGAAAATCCAAGTCAAACTGGAGGAGACACAGGGCCTGCTCAGGAAGAAGGAGAAGTGAGTGAGAGCCTGGCAGAATGCGACTCAGGGGAGGGGGATTTTGGGTAGTCAATTGGGATCAGGGTCACGGTTTGGGGTCAGGGATCGGTGTTGATTTTAGAGACAGTCAGTCGAGTGCTTCCTGGTCTGAGGAAATGGGGTCCGGATCGGGAATTGGGGTCGTGGTTAGGTTGCTGCCTGGGGAAATAAAATTCGGAAGAGAAGGAGTTTGAGAGTTTTTCAGTGTGATTGTATGTGGTGATGTGATGAAGTGTTTAAAATGGTGAAAGGATGGGACAGGTGGATAGAAGCAGATGATTTCCAGTAATTGAGGGTCGACAACGAGAGGCCAGAGATAGAAGATTAAATGGAAGTGATTGAGGACAGAGCAGGAGAGAGTTGTGAAGCTGTGGCATTCACTTCCAGAATTAGTGGTTGAGGCAGAAACTGTGTTGATATTCAAGACTGGAGAGGGGGAGGAAGGAAAGGAGGATGGAAACAGGGCAGATAAATGTGATTAGGATTTTATGCTCGTGTGGAGGATAAATCCTAACACGGAATGGAGAGGCTGAATGGCCTGTTTCTGTGTTGTAATTTCTATTTCGGAAATCAGAACCTCTAATTGTCTGTGAGAGAAGCTAACTGTGTGTCTGTATCTGAGACTCTGTATGTCTCTCTCTCCGTCAGTCTGTCTGTGTATGTGTCTCTCTCCGTCAGTCTGTCTGTGTATGTGTCTCTCTGTCGGTCTGTATGTGTGTTTCTCTCTCTCTCTCTGATGGCCCGTGTGTATCTCTCTGTCGGTCTGTGTGGTGTGTGTGTCTCTCTGACAGTCTGTGTGTGTGTCTCTCTGACAGTCTGTCTGTGTGTCCCTCTGACAGTCTGTGTGTGTGTCTCTGACAGTCTGTCTGTGTGTCCCTCTGACAGTCTGTGTGTGTCTCTCTGACAGTCTGTCTGTGTGTCTCTCTGACAGTCTGTCTGTGTGTCTCTCTGACAGTCTGTCTGTGTGTCTCTCTGACAGTCTGTCTGTGTGTCTCTCTGACACTGAGATGAGAAATTTCTTCACCCAGAGAGTGGTGAGCCTGTGGAATTCGCTACCACAGAAAGCAGTTGAGGCCAAAACATTGAATGTTTTCAAAAAGGAATTAGATATAGCTCTTGGATCTAAAGGGATCAAAGGATACGAGGCGAAAGCCAGAAAAGGTTACTGAGTTGGATGATCAGCCATGATCATAATGAATGGTGGTGCAGGCTGGAAGGGCCAAATGGCCTACTCCTGCTCCTATTTTCTATGTTTCTACATTCTGTGTCTCTCTGACTGTCTGTGTCTCTCTGACAGTCTCTGTGTGACTCTCTCTGACAGCCTGTCTCTGTGTCTCTCTGACTGTCTGTGTCTCTCTGACTCTGTGGGTGTCTCTGACAAGTCTGTGCATGTCTCTGACAGTCTTTGTCTGTGTCCCTCTGACTGTCTCTGTGTCTCTCTCTGACTGTCTGTGTCTCTCTGACTGTCTCTGTGTCTCTCTCTGACGGTCTGTGTCTCTCTTTCTGACGGTCTGTGTGTCTCTGATAGCCTGTGTGTGTGTGTGTGTCTCTCTCTGACTGTCTGTCTCTCTCTGACTGTCTGTCTCTCTCTGACTGTCTGTGTCTCTCTGACTGTCTGTGTCTCTCTGACTGTCTGTGTCTCTCTGACAGTCTTTGTCTGTGTCTCTCTGACTGTCTCTGTGTCTCTCTCTGATGGTCTGTGTCTCTCTCTCTGACGGTCTATGTGTCTCTGATAGCCTGTGTGTGTGTCTCTCTCTCTCTGACGGTCTCTGTGTCTCTCTCTGACGGTCTCTGTGTCTCTCTCTGACTGTCTCTGTGTCTCTCTCTCTGACGGTCTGTGTGTCTCTGATAGCCTGTGTGTGTGTGTGTCTCTCTCTGACGGTCTCTGTGTCTCTCTCTGACGGTCTGTGTCTCTCTCTCTGATGGTCTGTGTGTCTCTGATAGCCTGTGTGTGTGTGTGTCTCTCTGACGGTCTCTGTGTCTCTCTCTGACGGTCTCTGTGTCTCTCTCTGACGGTCTCTGTGTCTCTCTCTGACGGTCTGTGTCTCTCTCTCTGACGGTCTGTGTGTCTCTGATAGCCTGTGTGTGTGTGTGTCTCTCTCTGACTGTGTCTCTCTGACAGTCTTTGTCTGTGTCTCTCTGACTGTCTCTGTGTCTCTCTCTGACGGTCTGTGTGTCTCTGATAGCCTGTGTGTGTCTCTCTGACGGTCTCTGTGTCTCTCTCTGACGGTCTGTGTCTCTCTCTCTGACGGTCTGTGTGTCTCTGATAGCCTGTGTGTGTGTGTCTCTGACGGTCTCTGTGTCTCTCTCTCTGACGGTCTCTGTGTCTCTCTCTGACGGTCTGTGTGTCTCTGATAGCCTGTGTGTGTGTGTGTCTCTCTCTGACTGTCTGTGTCTCTCTGACAGTCTTTGTCTGTGTCTCTCTGACTGTCTCTGTGTCTCTCTCTGACGGTCTGTGTGTCTCTGATAGCCTGTGTGTGTGTGTGTCTCTCTCTGACGGTCTCTGTGTCTCTCTCTGACGGTCTGTGTGTCTCTGATAGCCTGTGTGTGTGTGTGTCTCTCTCTGACGGTCTCTGTGTCTCTCTCTGACGGTCTCTGTGTCTCTCTCTGACGGTCTCTGTGTCTCTCTCTGACGGTCTGTGTGTCTCTCTCTGACTGTCTCTGTGTCTCTCTCTGATGGTCTGTGTGTCTCTGATAGCCTGTGTGTGTGTGTGTGTCTCTCTCTGACGGTCTCTGTGTCTCTCTCTGACGGTCTCTGTGTCTCTCTCTGACGGTCTGTGTGTCTCTCTCTGACGGTCTCTGTGTCTCTCTCTGACGGTCTCTGTGTCTCTCTCTGACGGTCTCTGTCTCTCTCTGACGGTCTCTGTGCCCACAGGGAGTTTGATGAGACCATGGATGCTCTACAAGCTGACATCGATCAACTGGAATCCGAGAAGATGGAGTTGAAGCAACGTCTCAGCAGCCAATCAAAACGTACAATTGAGGGGCTGAGAGGGTCGCCAGGTTCAGGCATCGCTTCCATAGTAACAGGTATGACAGAGCTGGACACGGAGGATATGGGGCACTGGGAATACGTTTAGTAACAGGTATGACAGAGCTGGACATGGAGGATATGGGGCACTGGGAATACGTTTGGGTCTAGAGACTGCTCAGTGGCTCACAACCCATGTGGCAATAAGAGTGATGGACATCACTGCAATATCAAACTGAGAAATACATCGAACCCCCTCGATCAGACCCCATCCTATAACTCACTCCAAACCCCTCGATCAGACCCCATCCTGTAACTCACTCCCAAACCCCTCGATCAGACCCCATCCTGTAACTCACTCCAAACCCCTCGATCAGACCCCATCCTGTAACTCACTCCCAAACCCCTCGATCAGACCCCATCCTGTAACTCACTCCCAAACCCCTCGATCAGACCCCATCCTGTAACTCACTCCAAACCCCCTCGATCAGACCCCATCCTGTAACTCACTCCAAACCCCTCGATCAGACCCCATCCTGTAACTCACTCCAAACCCCTCGATCAGACCCCATCCTGTAACTCACTCCCAAACCCCTCGATCAGACCCCATCCTGTAACTCACTCCCAAACCCCTCGATCAGACCCCATCCTGTAACTCACTCCAAAACCCCTCGATCAGACCCCATCCTGTAACTCACTCCAAACCCCCTCGATCAGACCCCATCCTGTAACTCACTCCAAACCCCCTCGATCAGACCCCATCCTGTAACTCACTCCAAACCCCCTCGATCAGACCCCATCCTGTAACTCACTCCAAACCCCCTCGATCAGACCCTATCCTGTAACTCACTCCAAACCCCTCGATCAGACCCCATCCTGTAACTCACTCCAAACCCCTCGATCAGACCCCATCCTGTAACTCACTCCCAAACCCCTCGATCAGACCCCATCCTGTAACTCACTCCAAACCCCCTCGATCAGACCCCATCCTGTAACTCACTCCAAACCCCCTCGATCAGACCCTATCCTGTAACTCACTCCAAACCCCTCGATCAGACCCCATCCTGTAACTCACTCCAAACCCCTCGATCAGACCCCATCCTGTAACTCACTCCCAAACCCCTCGATCAGACCCCATCCTGTAACTCACTCCAAACCCCTCGATCAGACCCCATCCTGTAACTCACTCCCAAACCCCTCGATCAGACCCCATCCTGTAACTCACTCCCAAACCCCTCGATCAGACCCCATCCTGTAACTCACTCCAAACCCCCTCGATCAGACCCCATCCTGTAACTCACTCCAAACCCCTCGATCAGACCCCATCCTGTAACTCACTCCAAACCCCTCGATCAGACCCCATCCTGTAACTCACTCCCAAACCCCTCGATCAGACCCCATCCTGTAACTCACTCCCAAACCCCTCGATCAGACCCCATCCTGTAACTCACTCCAAACCCCCTCGATCAGACCCCATCCTGTAACTCACTCCAAACCCCCTCGATCAGACCCCATCCTGTAACTCACTCCAAACCCCCTCGATCAGACCCCATCCTGTAACTCACTCCAAACCCCCTCGATCAGACCCCATCCTGTAACTCACTCCAAACCCCTCAATCAGACCCCATCCTGTAACTCACTCCAAAACCCCTCGATCAGACCCCATCCTGTAACTCACTCCAAACCCCCTCGATCAGACCCCATCCTGTAACTCACTCCAAACCCCTCGATCAGACCCCATCCTGTAACTCACTCCAAACCCCTCAATCAGACCCCATCCTGTAACTCACTCCAAAACCCCTCGATCAGACCCCATCCTGTAACTCACTCCAAACCCCTCGATCAGACCCCATCCTGTAACTCACTCCAAACCCCTCGATCAGACCCCATCCTGTAACTCACTCCCAAACCCCTCAATCAGACCCCATCCTGTAACTCACTCCAAACCCCTCGATCAGACCCCATCCTGTAACTCACTCCAAACCCCTCAATCAGACCCCATCCTGTAACTCACTCCAAACCCCTCGATCAGACCCCATCCTGTAACTCACTCCAAACCCCCTCGATCAGACCCCATCCTGTAACTCACTCCAAACCCCTCGATCAGACCCTATCCTGTAACTCACTCCAAACCCCTCGATCAGACCCCATCCTGTAACTCACTCCAAACCCCTCGATCAGACCCCATCCTGTAACTCACTCCAAACCCCTCGATCAGACCCCATCCTGTAACTCACTCCAAACCCCTCGATCAGACCCCATCCTGTAACTCACTCCAAACCCCTCGATCAGACCCCATCCTGTAACTCACTCCAAACCCCCTCGATCAGACCCCATCCTGTAACTCACTCCAAACCCCTCGATCAGACCCCATCCTGTAACTCACTCCAAACCCCTCGATCAGACCCTATCCTGTAACTCACTCCAAACCCCTCGATCAGACCCTATCCTGTAACTCACTCCCAAACCCCTCGATCAGACCCCATCCTGTAACTCACTCCAAACCCCTCGATCAGACCCCATCCTGTAACTCACTCCAAACCCCCTCGATCAGACCCCATCCTGTAATTCACTCCAAACCCCTCGATCAGACCCCATCCTGTAACTCACTCCAAACCCCCTCGATCAGACCCCATCCTGTAACTCACTCCAAACCCCCTCGATCAGACCCCATCCTGTAACTCACTCCAAACCCCTCGATCAGACCCCATCCTGTAACTCACTCCAAACCCCTCGATCAGACCCCATCCTGTAACTCACTCCAAACCCCTCGATCAGACCCTATCCTGTAACTCACTCCAAACCCCCTCGATCAGACCCTATCCTGTAACTCACTCCAAACCCCTCGATCAGACCCCATCCTGTAACTCACTCCAAACCCCTCGATCAGACCCTATCCTGTAACTCACTCCCAAACCCCCTCGATCAGACCCCATCCTGTAACTCACTCCAAACCCCTCGATCAGACCCTATCCTGTAACTCACTCCAAACCCCCTCGATCAGACCCTATCCTGTAACTCACTCCAAACCCCTCGATCAGACCCCATCCTGTAACTCACTCCAAACCCCCTCGATCAGACCCCATCCTGTAACTCACTCCAAACCCCTCGATCAGACCCCATCCTGTAACTCACTCCAAACCCCTCGATCAGACCCCATCCTGTAACTCACTCCAAACCCCCTCGATCAGACCCCATCCTGTAACTCACTCCCAAACCCCTCGATCAGACCCCATCCTGTAACTCACCCCAAACCCCTCGATCAGACCCCATCCTGTAACTCACTCCAAACCCCCTCGATCAGACCCCATCCTGTAACTCACCCCAAACCCCTCGATCAGACCCCATCCTGTAACTCACTCCAAACCCCTCGATCAGACCCTATCCTGTAACTCACTCCCAAACCCCTCGATCAGACCCCATCCTGTAACTCACTCCAAACCCCTCGATCAGACCCCATCCTGTAACTCACTCCAAACCCCTCGATCAGACCCCATCCTGTAACTCACTCCAAACCCCTCGATCAGACCCCATCCTGTAACTCACTCCAAACCCCTCGATCAGACCCTATCCTGTAACTCACTCCCAAACCCCTCGATCAGACCCCATCCTGTAACTCACTCCAAACCCCTCGATCAGACCCCATCCTGTAACTCACTCCAAACCCCTCGATCAGACTCCATCCTGTAACTCACTCCAAACCCCTCGATCAGACCCCATCCTGTAACTCACTCCAAACCCCTCGATCAGACCCCATCCTGTAACTCACTCCAAACCCCCTCGATCAGACCCCATCCTGTAACTCACTCCAAACCCCTCGATCAGACCCCATCCTGTAACTCACTCCAAACCCCTCGATCAGACCCTATCCTGTAACTCACTCCAAACCCCCTCGATCAGACCCCATCCTGTAACTCACTCCAAACCCCTCGATCAGACCCCATCCTGTAACTCACTCCAAACCCCTCGATCAGACCCTATCCTGTAACTCACTCCAAACCCCCTCGATCAGACCCCATCCTGTAACTCACTCCAAACCCCTCGATCAGACCCCATCCTGTAACTCACTCCAAACCCCTCGATCAGACCCTATCCTGTAACTCACTCCCAAACCCCTCGATCAGACCCCATCCTGTAACTCACTCCAAACCCCTCGATCAGACCCCATCCTGTAACTCACTCCAAACCCCTCGATCAGACCCCATCCTGTAACTCACTCCAAACCCCTCGATCAGACCCCATCCTGTAACTCACTCCAAACCCCTCGATCAGACCCTATCCTGTAACTCACTCCCAAACCCCTCGATCAGACCCCATCCTGTAACTCACTCCAAACCCCTCGATCAGACCCCATCCTGTAACTCACTCCAAACCCCTCGATCAGACCCCATCCTGTAACTCACTCCAAACCCCTCGATCAGACCCCATCCTGTAACTCACTCCAAACCCCTCGATCAGACCCCATCCTGTAACTCACTCCAAACCCCCTCGATCAGACCCCATCCTGTAACTCACTCCAAACCCCTCGATCAGACCCCATCCTGTAACTCACTCCAAACCCCTCGATCAGACCCTATCCTGTAACTCACTCCAAACCCCTCGATCAGACCCCATCCTGTAACTCACTCCCAAACCCCTCGATCAGACCCCATCCTGTAACTCACTCCCAAACCCCTCGATCAGACCCCATCCTGTAACTCACTCCAAACCCCTCGATAAGACCCCATCCTGTAACTCACTCCAAACCCCTCGATCAGACCCTATCCTGTAACTCACTCCAAACCCCTCGATCAGACCCCATCCTGTAACTCACTCCCAAACCCCTCGAACAGACCCCATCCTGTAACTCACTCCAAACCCCTCGATCAGACCCTATCCTGTAACTCACTCCCAAACCCCTCGATCAGACCCCATCCTGTAACTCACTCCCAAACCCCTCGATCAGACCCCATCCTGTAACTCACTCCAAACCCCCTCGATCAGACCCTATCCTGTAACTCACTCCAAACCCCTCGATCAGACCCCATCCTGTAACTCACTCCAAACCCCTCGATCAGACCCCATCCTGTAACTCACTCCAAACCCCTCGATCAGACCCCATCCTGTAACTCACTCCAAACCCCCTCGATCAGACCCCATCCTGTAACTCACTCCAAACCCCTCGATCAGACCCCATCCTGTAACTCACTCCAAACCCCTCGATCAGACCCTATCCTGTAACTCACTCCAAACCCCTCGATCAGACCCCATCCTGTAACTCACTCCAAAACCCCTCGATCAGACCCCATCCTGTAACTCACTCCAAACCCCCTCGATCAGACCCCATCCTGTAACTCACTCCAAACCCCTCGATCAGACCCCATCCTGTAACTCACTCCAAACCCCCTCGATCAGACCCTATCCTGTAACTCACTCCAAACCCCCTCGATCAGACCCTATCCTGTAACTCACTCCAAACCCCCTCGATCAGACCCTATCCTGTAACTCACTCCAAACCCCTCGATCAGACCCCATCCTGTAACTCACTCCAAACCCCTCGATCAGACCCCATCCTGTAACTCACTCCCAAACCCCTCGATCAGACCCCATCCTGTAACTCACTCCAAACCCCTCGATCAGACCCCATCCTGTAACTCACTCCAAACCCCTCGATCAGACCCTATCCTGTAACTCACTCCAAACCCCTCGATCAGACCCCATCCTGTAACTCACTCCCAAACCCCTCGATCAGACCCCATCCTGTAACTCACTCCAAACCCCTCGATCAGACCCTATCCTGTAACTCACTCCCAAACCCCTCGATCAGACCCCATCCTGTAACTCACTCCCAAACCCCTCGATCAGACCCCATCCTGTAACTCACTCCAAACCCCCTCGATCAGACCCTATCCTGTAACTCACTCCAAACCCCTCGATCAGACCCCATCCTGTAACTCACTCCAAACCCCTCGATCAGACCCCATCCTGTAACTCACTCCAAACCCCTCGATCAGACCCCATCCTGTAACTCACTCCAAACCCCCTCGATCAGACCCTATCCTGTAACTCACTCTCAAACCCCTCGATCAGACCCTATCCTGTAACTCACTCCAAACCCCCTCGATCAGACCCCATCCTGTAACTCACTCCAAACCCCCTCGATCAGACCCCATCCTGTAACTCACTCCAAACCCCCTCGATCAGACCCCATCCTGTAACTCACTCCAAACCCCTTCGATCAGACCCCATCCTGTAACTCACTCCCAAACCCCTCGATCAGACCCCATCCTGTAACTCACTCCAAACCCCTCGATCAGACCCCATCCTGTAACTCACTCCAAACCCCCTCGATCAGACCCCATCCTGTAACTCACTCCAAACCCCTCGATCAGACCCCATCCTGTAACTCACTCCAAACCCCTCGATCAGACCCTATCCTGTAACTCACTCCAAACCCCCTCGATCAGACCCCATCCTGTAACTCACTCCAAACCCCTCGATCAGACCCCATCCTGTAACTCACTCCAAACCCCTCGATCAGACCCTATCCTGTAACTCACTCCAAACCCCCTCGATCAGACCCCATCCTGTAACTCACTCCAAACACCTCGATCAGACGCCATCCTGTTAATCACTTCAACCCCCCTCGATCAGACCCTATCCTGTAACTCACTCCAAACCCCTCGATCAGACCCCATCCTGTAACTCACTCCAAACACCTCGATCAGACCCCATCCTGTTAATCACTTCAACCCCCCTCGATCAGACCCTATCCTGTAACTCACTCCAAACCCCTCGATCAGACCCTATCCTGTAACTCACTCCAAACCCCCTCGATCAGACCCCATCCTGTAACTCACTCCAAACACCTCGATCAGACCCCATCCTGTTAATCACTTCAACCCCTCGATCAAAGCCCAACCTGTAACTCACTCCAAATCCCTTGATTAGACCCCATCCTATAACCATCCTATAACTCACTCCCAAATTCCTCGATCAGACCCTAGGTGCCAGGGCGAAGGATGTCTCTGAGCGGGCACAGGATATTCTGAAAGGGGAGGGTGAGCAGTCAGAGGTCATGGTCCATATTGGTACTAACGACATAGGCAGGAAGAGATGATGTCTTACAAAGTGAATATAGGGAGTTAGGCAGAAGGTTAAAAAGCAGGACCTCTAGGGTTGTAATCTCAGGATTACTCCCTGAGCCACGTGCTAGTGAGGGTAGGAATAGGAGGATTAGGCAAATGAATGCATGGCTGAAGAGCTGGTGTAGGCGGGAGGGCTTCAGCTACTTGGATCATTGGGATCTCTTCTGGTACAGAGGTGACCTGTACAAGAAGGACGGGTAGCATCTGAACTGGAGGGGGACCAATATCCTTGCGGGGAGGTTTGCGAGTACTACTCGGGAGGGTTTAAACTAGTCTTGCAGGGACTGGGACTCAAAGTAGTAGTCTCTCCGATGAGATAGTTGAGGCAAATGTGGAGGTTAAAGCAAGCAAATCCAGTAGGCAGGCCGGACAGGGGCAGGACAGGGAGCGTGGAAGGTCTGGTAGGCTAAACTGCATTTACTTTAATGCAAGAAACCTTACAGGTAAGGCAGATGAACTCAGAGCATGGATCGGTACATGGGATTGTGATATTATAGCTATTACGGAAACGGTGTTGAGGGATGGGCAGGACTGGCAGTTCAAAGTTCCGGGGTACCGATGCTTCCGGCGTGACAGAGGTGGAGGTAGGAGAGGAGGGGGAGTTACACTATTGATTAGGGAGGATATCACGGCAGTACTAAGAGAGGATATCCCAGGGGGAATGTCCAGCGAGGCCATATGGGTAGAATTTAGAAATAAGAAAGGGGTGATCACTTTGATGGGATTATACTGTAGGCCCCCCATTAGTAAGAGGGAATTGGAGGAGCATATATGGAGGGAAATCACAGATAGGTGTAGGAATTATAGGGTTGTAACAGTAGGTGATTTTAACTTCCCTAATATTAACTGGGACTGCCTTAGTGCTAAGGGATCAGATGGGGAAGAATTTGTTAAGTGTGTCCAGGATAGTTTTCTGAAGCAGTATGTGGATGGCCCTACTAGAGAAGGGGCTACACTCGACCTCCTCTTAGGAAATGAGGATGGGCAGGTGGTTGATGTGTCAGTGGGGGAGCACTTTGAGACCAGTGACCATAACCCTATTAGATTCAAGATAGTTATGGAAAAGGATAGGACTGGTCCTCAGGTTGAAGTCCTAAATTGCGGGGAGGCTAATTTCAATGGTATCAGACAGGGACTCTCAAAAGTTGAATGGGAGAGGTTGTTTACAGGTAAAGGGATGTCTGGCAAGTGGGAGGCTTTTAAAAGTGAGATAGGAAGAGTTCAGGGCTGGTATGTTCCTGTTAGATGGAAGGGCAAGGCTGGCAAGTTTTGGGAACCTAGGTTGACGAGGGATATTGAGGGTCTGGTCAGGACAAAGAAGGAGGCAGAGGTCAGGGATAGGCAGCTGGGATTGAGCGAGTCCCTCGAGGAGTATAGGGGATGTAGGACTACACTTAAGAAGGAAATTAGGAGGGCGAAAAGGGGCCATGAGATTTCCCTGGCAGATAAGATGAAGGAGAATCCTAAAAGATTCTATAAGTATATTAAGAGTAAAAGGGTAGCTAGGGAGAGAGTAGGTCCCCTTAAGGATCAGTGTGGTAATCTATGTGTGGAGCCACGGGAAATGGGCGAGGTCTTAAATGAATACTTCTCGTCTGTATTTACTGTGGAGAAGGTCATGGAAGCTAATGAGTTAAAGGGAGGGAACACCGATATCCTGGAGCATATCAACATTACAAAGGAGGAGATGTTGGAGGTTTTGAAGGGCATTAAGGTGGATAAATGCCCAGGGCTTGACCAGGTGTATCCTAGTTGTACAGTTGTACATAACATTGGTTAGGCCGCATTTGGAGTACTGTGTGCAGTTCTGGTCGCCACACTACAGGAAAGATGTGGTTAAGCTAGAGAGGGTGCAGAAAAGATTCACAAGGATCTTGCCTGGTTTGGAGGGCTTGAGTTATTCAGAGAGATTGGATAGTTTAGTTTAGTTTAGAGATACAGCACTGAAACAGGCCCTTCGGCCCACCGAGTCTGTGCCGACCATCAACCACCCATTTATACTAATGCTACACTAATTCCATATTCCTGCCACATCCCCACCTGTCCCTATATTTCCCTACCACCAACCTATACTAGGGGCAATTTATCATGGCCAATTTACCTATCAACCTGCAAGTCTTTGGCATGTGGGAGGAAACCGGAGCACCCGGAGAAAACCCATGCAAACACAGGGAGAACTTGCAAACTCCACACAGGCAGTACCCAGAATTGAACCCGGGTCGCTGGAGCTGTGAGGCTGCGGTGCTAACCACTGCGCCGGTCAGAGTCTCGGAATCCTGCAGCGAGTAACTCACCTTCTGACTCCCCAAAGGAGGTTTAAAGGGGATCAAAGGGGTAAATTTTTCACACAAAGAATAGTGGGTATCTGGAATGAGCTGTCTGAGGAGGTGGTGGAGGCAGGAACAGTAGCAACATTTGAAAGGCATCTGGACAGGCAAGGCAAGAAACCCATCTGGTTCACTCATGTCCTTCAGGGAAGGAAATCTGCCGTCGCTACTTGGTCTGGCCTACATGTCAGTCCAGACCCACAGCAATGTGGTTGAGTTTTAACTGCCCCTTGAAATGGCCGAGCAAGCCACTCAGTTGTAGCAAAAGTGCTACAGAAAAGTCGGTGTACGTACACCAGGTGGACTGCAGCGGTTCAAGAAGGCGGCTCACCAGCATCTTCTTGGGCAATTAGGGATGGGCAACAAATGTTGGCCTTGCCAGCAACGCCCACATCCCATGAAACAGATAAAAAAAGAAAGTGGTGCAGTTCAGTTTCTGGTCAATGGTAACTCACAGAATGTTGATAGTAGGGGATTCAGTGATGGTAATGCCATTGAATGTCAAGGGGTGATGGTTAGATTCTCTCTTGTTGGAGATGGTCATTGCCTGGCACTTGTGTGACGCGATTATTCCTTGCCACTTATCAGCCCAAGCCTGAATGTTGTCCAGGTCTTATTGGATGTACTCTATTCCTCTATTAATAAAGCCAAGAATCCCATATGCTTTTTAAGTCTTCTCAACTTGTCCTGCTACCTTCAGGTATTAGGGATGAAGTTCTGAATGCCTTCCACAGGAGAGGTCAGGAATAGGGGACATCTGACTGGTCTCAATGTGTTGGAAACATCATTCCATAATACTTCTCCATCTAGCTCTGCTCTCCAGCCATAGCATTTAAAACCCAAGGTGTAATTGTACCTCTGTAAAAAGCTTAATAAGCCTTCAGTTAGAGCACTGTGTGCAATAAAGGCTGCAGATTTTCGGAGGATATTGTAGCTTTAGAGAGGCTATAGCACTGTCACTCAGGTGCTGCCTGCAAATGAAAAGAAAAATGGAGACTTTTCCATTCGAATACAGATTTTGGGGTGATGTGATGAAGTGTTTAAAATGGTGAAAGGATGGGACAGGTGGATAAAAGCAGATGGTTTCAGTAATTGAGGGTCTACAGCAAGAGGCCAGAGATAGAAAATTAAATGGAAATGATTTAGAACAGAGCAGGAGAGAGTTGTGAGGCTGTGGGATTCACTTCCAGAGTTAGTGGTTGAGGCAGAAACTGTGTCGATATTCGAAACTAGATTAGAGAGGGGGAGGAAGGAAAGGAGGATGAAGGGAGGTGGGAACAAGACAGGTGACTGTGATTAGAACTATTAGCTCACGTACAGGGCAAATCCCGGACGGACTGAATGGCCTGTTTTTGTGAATCACGCAATCACTGTTGAAGCATACATCTCAGGCAGTGGTTCAAGTAGACATCATAGAATCTTTGAAGGGAAAGGTGGATAAATGTTTGAAGTGGAGGAACATACAGGTTTTTAGAGGCAATAGGATTGTTTGGGATTGATACCTGGCTATGAGGAAAGGGTGGAGCAGTGAGATTAGTTTTGGGATTGATACAGCTCTATGGGGAGAGACTGGGATAGTAGGATTAGTTTGGGGTTGTTACATGGCTATGGGGAGAGAGCCGGGTAGTGGGATTAGTTTGATGAACGCAAAGTGACTGGTGGTCTGAGGTGCATTTGTTTTAATGCAAGATGTGTAGTAGGTAAGGCAGATGAACTTAGGGCTTGGATTAGTACCTGGGAGTATGATGTTATTGCTATTACTGAGACTTGGTTAAGGGAAGGGCATGATTGGGAACTAAATATCCCAGGATATCGATGCTTCAGGCGGGATAGAGAGGGAGGTAAAAGGGGTGGAGGAGTTGCATTACTGGTCAAAGAGGATATCACAGCTGTGCTGAAGGAAGGCACTATGGAGGACTCGAGCAGTGAGGCAATATGGGCAGAACTCAGAAATAGGAAGGGTGCGGTAACAATGTTGGGGCTGTACTCCAGGCCTCCCAACAGCGAGCGTGAGATAGAGGTACAAATATGTAAACAGGTTATGGAAAGATGTAGGAGCAACAGGGTGGTGGTGATAGGAGATTTTAATTTTCCCAACATTGACTGGGATTCACTTAGTGTTAGAGGTCTAGATGGAGCAGAATTTGTAAGGAGCATCCAGGAGGGTTTTCTCGGGCAGTATGTAAATAGTCCAACTCGGGAAGGGGCCATACTGGACCTGGTGTTGGGAAATGAGCCCGGCCAGGTGGTTGAAGTTTCAGTAGGGGACTACTTTGGGAATAGTGATCACAATTCCGTAAGTTTTAGAAAACTCATGGACAAAGACGAGAGTGGTCCTAAAGGAAGAGTGCTAAATTGGGGGAAGGCCAACTATACCAAAATTCGGCAGGAGCTGGGGAATGTAGATTGGGAGCAGCTGTTTGAAGGTAAATCCACATTTGATATGTGGGAGGCTTTTAAAGAGAGGTTGATTAGCGTGCAGGAGAGACATGTTCTTGTGAAAATGAGTGATAGAAATGGCAAGATTAGGGAACCATGGATGACAGGTGAAATTGTGAGACTAGCTAAGAGGAAAAAGGAAGCATACATAAGGTCTAGGCGGCTGAAGAAAGACGAAGCTTTGGAAGAATATCGGGAATGTAGGACCAATCTGAAACGAGGAATTAAGAGGGCTAAAAGGGGTCATGAAATATCTTTAGCAAACAGGGTTAAAGAAAATCCCAAAGCCTTTTATTCATATATAAGGAACAAGAGGGCGGCGCAGTGGTTAGCATCGCAGCCTTACAGCTCCAGGGACCCGGGTTCGATTCCGGGTACTGCCTGTGTGGAGTTTGCAAGTTCTCCCTGTGTCTGCGTGGGTTTTCTCCGGGTGCTCCGGTTTCCTCTCCACAAGCTATGAGACTTGCAGGTTGATAGGTAAATTGGCCATTATAAGTTGTCACTAGTCTAAGTAGGTGGTAGGGAAATATAGGGACAGGTGAGGATGTTTGGTAGAAATATGGGATTAGTGTAGGATTAGTATAAATGGGTGGTTGATGTTTGTCACAGACTCGGTGGGCCGAAGGGCCTGTTTCAGTGCTGTATCTCTAATCAACTAGAGAAAGGATTGGCCCACTCAAGGACAAAGGAGGAAAATTATGCGTGGAGTCAGAGAAAATGGGTGAGATTCTAAACGAGTACTTTGCATCGGTATTCACCGAGGAGAGGGACATGACGGATGTTGAGGTTAGGGATAGATGTTTGATTACTCTAGGTCGAGTCGGCATAAGGAGGGAGGAAGTGTTGGGTATTCTAAAAGGCATTAAGGTGGACAAGTCCCCAGGTCCGGATGGGATCTATCCCAGGTTACTGTGGGAAGCGAGAGAGGAAATAGCTGGGGCCTTAACAGATATCTTTGCAGCATCCTTAAACACGGGTGAGGTCCCGGAGGACTGGAGAATTGCTAATGTTGTCCCCTTGTTTAAGAAGGGTAGCAGGGAAAATCCAGGTAATTATAGACCGGTGAGCCTGACGTCAGTGGTAGGGAAGCTGCTGGAGAAGATACTGAGGGATAGGATCTATTCCCATTTGGAAGAAAATGGGCTTATCAGTGATAGGCAACATGGTTTTGTGCAGGGAAGGTCATGTCTTACCAACTTAATAGAATTCTTTGAGGAAGTGACAAAGTTGATTGATGAGGGAAGGGCTGTAGATGTCGTATACATGGACTTCAGTAAGGCGTTTGATAAGATTTCCCATGGCAGGCTGATGGAGAAAGTGAAGTCGCATGGGGTCCAGGGTGTACTAGCTAGGTGGATAAAAAACTGGCTGGGCAACAGGAGACAGAGAGTAGCAGTGGAAGGGAGTTTCTCAAAATGGAGACGTGTGACCAGTGGTGTTCCACAGGGAATTGTGCTGGGACCACTGTTGTTTGTGATATACATAAATGATTTGGAGGAAAGTATAGGTGGTCTGATTAGCAAGTTTGCAGACGACACTAAGATTGGTGGAGTAGCAGATAGTGAAGGGGACTGTCAGAGAATACAGCAGAATATAGATAGACTGAAGAGTTGGGCAGAGAAATGGCAGATGGAGTTCAATCAGGGCAAATGCGAGGTGATGCATTTTGGAAGATCCAATTCAAGAGTGAACTATCCAGTAAATGGAAAAGTCCTGGGGAAAATTGATGTACAGAGAGATTTGGGTGTTCAGGTCCATTGTTCCCTGAAGGTGGCAACGCAGGTCAATAGAGTGGTCAAGAAGGCATACGGCATGCTTTCCTTCATCGGACGGGGTATTGAGTACAAGAGTTGGCAGGTCATGTTACAGTTGTGTAAGACTTTGGTTCGGCCACATTTGGAATACTGCGTGCAGTTCTGGTCGCCACATTACCAAAAGGATGGAGATGCTTTGGAGAGGGTGCAGAGGAGGTTCACCAGGATGTTGCCTGGTATGGAGGGCGCTAGCTATGAAGAGAGGTTGAGTAGATTAGGATTATTTTCATTAGAAAGACGGAGGTTGAGGGGGGACCTGATTGAGGTGTACAAAATCATGAGAGGTATAGACAGGGTGGATAGCAAGAAGCTTTTTCCCAGAGTGGGGGATTCAATTACTAGGGGTCACGAGTTCAATGTCAAAGGGGAAAAGTTTAGGGGGGATATGCGTGGAAAGTTCTTTAGGTAGAGGGTGGTGGGTGCCTGGAACGCGTTGCCAGCGGAGGTGGTAGACGCGGGCACGATAGCGTCTTTTAAGATGTATCTAGACAGATACATGAATGGGCAGGAAGCAAAGAGATACAGACCCTTAGAAAATAGGCGACATGTTTAGATAGAGGATCTGGATCAGCGCAGGCTTGGAGGGCCGAAGGGCCTGTTCCTGTGCTGTAATTTTCTTTGTTCTTTGTTCTATTCTCCCCACTCTCTGGAGAAAGAACTTTCTCCTGAATTCCCCATTAGATTTATCAGTGACTCTTTTATAATTATGGCGGGTGTTTCTGGTCTCACCCACCAGAGGAAACATTTTCTCTATCTAATCCTTTCGTGGGGAACTTTAATTATCCAAACATAGACTGGGATAATAGTAATGTAAAGGGCAGTGAGGGGAAAGAGTTCCTAGAGCGTGTTCAGGAAAATTTTCTACAGCAGTATGTTTCTAATCCAAGTGTTTAGGAATGAGATAGACCAACAGGATCAAGTATCAGTCGGAGATCATTTAGGGGAAAGTGAATCATTGTATTATAAAGGTTTAGGCTGACTATGGAAATGGATAAAGAATAATCCAGAGTAAGAATAATTAACTGGGGGAAGGCCAACTTCAATGGGATAAGAATGGAGCTGGGGCGAATAAATTGCAGTCAAAAGTTGGCAGGAAAACCAGTAGCTGAACAATGGGCTACCTTCAAAGGTAGTTTGGGCACAGTCAAGGTATTTTCCCTCGAAGGGGAAAAGTTGAGCAAACAAATCCAGAGCTCCCTGGATGACAAAAGAGATAGAGATTAAGATAAAGAAGAAAAAGTGTGCTTATGACAGATGCCAGGTAGAAAATACTATTGAGAACCAGGCTGAATATAGAAGGTCCAGAGGGGAAGTGAAAAAACAAATAAGAGAAGCAAAGAGAGAGCATGAAAAGAGACTGGCAGCTAGCATTAAAGGAAATCCCAAAGTTTTCTATTGGCATATAAATAGTAAAAGGGTGGTAAAAGCAGGAGTGGGGCCGGTTAGGGACCAGAAAGGGGATTTACACATGGAGGCAGAGGGCATAGCTGAGGTATTAATACTTTGCATCTGTCTTTCCTAAGGACAAATATGCAACCCAGGCAATGTTGAAAGAGGAGGTAAGTCAGACACTAGAGGGGTTTAAAATTGATGAGGAGGAAGTATTAGATAGGCTGTCTGTACTTAAAGTGGATAAAGCACCAGAGCTGGATGAGATGCATCCAAGGATACTGAGGGAAGTGAGGGTGGAAATCGCAGAGGCACTGGCCATAATTTTTCAGTCTTCCTTAAACTCGAGGTTGGTGCCAGAGGACTGGAGAATTGTAAACATTACACCCTTGTTCAAAAAAGGATGTAAAGATAAATCCAGCAACTACAGGTCAGTCAGTTTAACTTCCATGGTGGGAAAACCTCTAGAAAAATTAATTCGGGACAAAATCAATAGTCACGTGGACAAATGCAAGTTAATTCAAGAAAGCCCGCATGGATTTCTTAAGGGTAAATCATGTTTAACTAACTTGCTGGAGTTTTTTGAGGAGGTAACAGAGAGGGTTGATGAGGGCAATGCTGTTGATGTGGTGTACATGGACTTTCAAAAGGTGTTTGATACAGTGCCACATAAAAGGTTATTGCACAAAATAGGAGCTCAGGGTATTGGGGGTAATGTGTTGGCATGGATTGAGGATTGTCTAACACACAGAAATCAGAGAGTTGGGATCAATGGGTCTTTTTCAGGTTAGAAAGTCGTAACCAGTGGGCCTCAACTATTTACTATCTATATTAATGACTTGGAGGAAGGGACAGAGTGTAGTGTATCCAGGTTTGCTGATGATACAAAAATAGGTGGGAAGGCATGTTGTGATGAGGACACAAAGAACTGCAAAGATATAGATAGGTTAAGTGAGTGGGCAAAAACTTGTCAGATGGAGTTCAATGTGGGAAAGTGTGAGGTAATTCACTTTGGTACGAAGAATAAAAAGGCAGATTATTGTTTAGATGGAGAAAGACTACAAAATACTGCAGTACAGAGGGATCTGGGTGTTCTTGTGTATGAAACAGAAAAGGTTAGCATGCAGATTCAGCAAGTAATTAGGAAGGCAAATGGAATTTTGGCCTTTATTGCTATAGGGTTAGAGTTTAAAAACACGGAAGTCCTGTTACAACTGTACAGGGTGTTGGTGAGGTCACACCTGGAGTACTGTGTACAGTTTTGGTCCCTGTATTTAAGAAAGGATATACTGGCATTGGAGGCAGTTCAGAAAAGGTTCACTCGGCTGATTCCTGGGATGAAGGGATTGTCTTACCAAGAATGGCTAAACAGGTTCGGCCTTTATTCATTGGAGTTTATAAGAATGAGAGGTGATCTTATTAAACATATAAGATTTTAAGGGGGTTTGACAGGGTAGATGTTGAGAAGATGTTTCCACTGATGTGGGGGAATCTCGAACTAGGGGACATAATTACAGAATAAGGGGGCACACATTTGAAACTGAGATGCGAAGGAATTTCTTCTCTCAGAGGGTGGTGAATCTCTGGAATTCTGTACCTCAGAGAGTTGTGGAGGCTAGGTCACTAAAGGTATTTAAGGAGGAGGTAGAGAGATTTTTGAAATCTCAGGGAGTCGAGGGTTATGCGGAGCAGGCCCGAAAGAGGAGTTGAGGCCTGGTACAGATCAGCCATGATCTTATTGAATGGCGGGGCAGGCTTGAGGGGCTGAATGGCCTACTCCTGCTCCTATTTCTTACGTCCTTATGTTTCACACAGCAGACCTGTGAGCAAACTTGGAGCTCATGGAATAAAAGGGGTGACCTGATCGAGGTGTACAAGATTATGAGGGGCATGGACAGGGTGGATAGGGAGCAGCTGTTCCCCTTAGTTGAAGGGTCAGTTACGAGGGGACACAAGTTTAAGGTGAGGGGCAGGAGGTTTAAGGGGGATTTGAGGAAGAACTTTTTTACCCAGAGGGCGGTGACGGTCTGGAATGCCCTGCCTGGGAGGGTGGTAGAGGCGGGTTGCCTCACATCCTTTAAAAAGTACCTGGATGAGCACTTGGCACGTCATAACATTCAAGGCTGTGGGCCAAGTGCTGGCAAATGGGATTAGGTAGACAGGTCAGGTGTTTTAATGCATCGGTGCAGACTCGATGGGCCGAAGGGCCTCTTCTGCACTGTGTGATTCTGTGAAAAGGGATGGTAGCAACATGGATAGGGAATTGGCTGAGTGACAGGCAACAAAGAGTCGTGGTTAATGGATGTTTTTCAGGCTGGAGGAAGGTTTGTAGTGGAGTTCCCCAGGGATCTGTGTTGGGACCCTTGCTTTTCCTGATATATATTAATGACCTAGACCTTGGTGTACAGGGCACAATTTCAAAGTTTGTAGATGATATGAAACTTGGAGCAATTGTGAACGGTAAGGAGGATAGTGTGGAACTTCAAAAGGACATAGATACGTTGGTGAAAAGGCAGACAGGTGGCAGATGAAATTCAATGCAGAGAAATGTGAAGTGATTCATTCTGGTAGGAAGAACATGGAGAGACAATATAGAATAAAGGGTACAATTCTAAAGGAGTGCAGGAGCAGAGAGACCTGGGTGTGTATGTGCATAAGTCATTGCAGGTGGCAGGACAGGTTGAGAGAGCAGTTAATAAAGCAGAAAGTATCCTGGGCTTTATTAATAGGGGGAGAGAGTACAAGAGCAAGGAAGTTATGTTGAAATTGTATAAGACACTAGTTCGGCCTCAGCTGGAGTATTGTGTCCAGTTCTGGGCACTGCACTTGAGGAAAGACGTGACAGCATTGGAGAGAGTGCAGAAGAGATTCATGAGAATGGTTCCAGGGATGAGGAATTTCAGTTATGAAGATAGATTGGAGAAGTTAGGATTGTTTTCCTTGGAGAAGAGAAGGCTGAGAGGTGATTTGATAGAGGTATTCAAAATCATGAGGGGTCTGGACAGAGAAGATAGAGAGAAACTGTTCCCACTCGTGAAAGGATCGAGAATGAGAGGGCACAGATTTCAAATATTCGGTAAGAGAAGCAAAAGTGACATGAGGAAAAACTTTTTCACACAATGAGTGGTTAAAGTCTGGAATGCGCTGCCTGAGAACGTGTTGGAGGCAGATTCAATTGAAGCATTCAAAAGGGAATTAGACAGTTATATAAAAAGGAAGAATGTGCAGGGTTATGGGGAGAAGGCAGGGGAATGGGACTGAGGGAATAGTTCTTTAACATAGCTTCTCTACTTCTCAGTTTTATCTGTGTAGAAATGAAGTCAGTGCTTTATTTGCTGTTTTCAATGGGCTTATTACACTG
This sequence comes from Heterodontus francisci, assembly GCF_036365525.1. Classification (NCBI taxonomy): domain Eukaryota; kingdom Metazoa; phylum Chordata; class Chondrichthyes; order Heterodontiformes; family Heterodontidae; genus Heterodontus; species Heterodontus francisci. Next base: position 3,375,403 of record NC_090371.1, on the reverse strand, counting down.
TAACGCCACTTTTCCCAATCTGATTGACCAAGAATGATGTTGAGCTTTGAGTATGATGTGAGAGTGCTGCTGGGCTCTCTCCAGCCTGACCCAGAAGCTAAAACAAACACAAAATGCTGGAAATACTCAGCAGGTCAGGCAGAATCTGTGGAGAGAGAAACAGAGTTAACGTTTCAGATCTGTGAGCTTTCTGAAGCTAGTTCTGTTTCCTGGCCTCTTTTGCCCTTCCTTACTCTGTGTCTGCATTGCCACTGATTGATTCTCCATGTCTCTTCTTTGCATCCTCCAAACTGCTGACAGAGGACCAGCTTGGAGGTACAGTAACCAGTTGTCATCACCCCACACTCAGGCTCCCCTCCCCAACCTCCCATTCCCCCCGCCCCTGCTTCTCCCTCCACTCCAGTACACCCAGCACCTCCCCAACTACCTTCTACAAACAGTGCTTCGAGTACAGATTTGTCTCTCTTTCCCTCTCCCAGGCACACCGCTATCTCTGTCCCTTGGCCTGAAGGGTGTGAAAATGGGGATTGCAGCAGGAGAACAAGCATGGAGTAGAGGGTCTGCTCTTATCAGGGGCAAGGGCATTAAAGGTGGTTTGGAGAGAGGGTGAACAGATGGACAGCTGCAGCTATCACTCACCATATCTTCCTGTCTGTCTACTCGGTCACTGGAGACAAACCGTCGATCTGTGTCACCTAGTCCTTGTGCCATTAGTTAATGGGAATGGTTTTTCCTTGTCTAACTTGTCTAAACCGGTCATAATTTTGTTCACTTCGATTAAATCTCCCATCAATCTCCTTTACTCCAAGGAGAACAAACCCAGCTTTTCCAACCTAACCTTGTAACAAAATCTCCATCCCTGGATCCATTCTGGTAAATCTCCTCTGCACCCTCTCAAGGACCCTCCCATCCTTCCTAAAGTGTGGTGACCAGAACTGGACGCAATATTCCAGTTGGGGCTTAACCAGAGCTTTATAAAGGTTCAGCATAACTTCCCTGCTTTTGTTCTCAATGGCTCTATTTTTGAAGCCCAAGATCCCAGATGCTTTACGAACCACCCTCTCGATATGTCCTGCCTCCTATAAATTGATGCACACTGATCCCCAGGTCTGTCTGTCCTTGCACACTCTTTAGAACTGTAACATTAAGTATATATTGCTCTCTCTCTCTCTCTTGCTCCCCCAGTCTCACTCTTTCTCCCAGTCTCGATCTCCCTCGCTCTCTCCCCCGGTGTCGCTCTCGCTCTTTCCCAGTCTCGCTCTCTCGCTGTCCCCCAGTCTCGCTCTCTCCCCCAGTCTCGCTCTCTCCCCCAGTCTCGCTCTCTCCCCCAGTCTCGCTCTCTCCCCCAGTCTCGCTCTCTCCCCCAGTCTCGCTCTCTCCCCCAGTCTCGCTCTCTCCCCCAGTCTCGCTCTCTCCCCCAGTCTCGCTCTCTCCCCCAGTCTCGCTCTCTCCCCCAGTCTCGCTCTCTCCCCCAGTCTCGCTCTCTCCCCCAGCCTCGCTCTCTCCCCCAGCCTCGCTCTCTCCCCCAGCCTCGCTCTCTCCCCCAGCCTCGCTCTCTCCCCCAGCCTCGCTCTCTCCCCCAGCCTCGCTCTCTCCCCCAGCCTCGCTCTCTCCCCCAGCCTCGCTCTCTCCCCCAGCCTCGCTCTCTCCCCCAGCCTCGCTCTCTCCCCCAGCCTCGCTCTCTCCCCCAGCCTCGCTCTCTCCCCCAGCCTCGCTCTCTCCCCCAGCCTCGCTCTCTCCCCCAGCCTCGCTCTCTCCCCCAGCCTCGCTCTCTCCCCCAGCCTCGCTCTCTCCCCCAGCCTCGCTCTCTCCCCCAGCCTCGCTCTCTCCCCCAGCCTCGCTCTCTCCCCCAGCCTCGCTCTCTCCCCCAGCCTCGCTCTCTCCCCCAGCCTCGCTCTCTCCCCCAGCCTCGCTCTCTCCCCCAGCCTCGCTCTCTCCCCCAGCCTCGCTCTCTCCCCCAGCCTCGCTCTCTCCCCCAGCCTCGCTGCTCTCTCCCCCAGCCTCGCTGCTCTCTCCCCCAGCCTCGCTGCTCTCTCCCCCAGTCTCGCTGCTCTCTCCCCCAGTCTCGCTGCTCTCTCCCCCAGTCTCGCTGCTCTCTCCCCCAGTCTCGCTCGCTCTCTCTCCCTCCCCCAGACTCGCTCGCTCTCTCTCCCTCTCCCCCAGACTCGCTCTCTCTCCCTCTCCCCCAGACTCCCTCCCTCTCTCTCGCTCCTCCCCAGCCTCTCTCTCTCCCGCAGCCTCTCTCTCTCTCTCTCCCGCAGCCTCTCTCTCTCTCTCTCCCGCAGCCTCTCTCTCTCTCTCTCCCGCAGCCTCTCTCTCTCTCTCTCTCCCGCAGCCTCTCTCTCTCTCTCTCTCCCGCAGCCTCTCTCTCTCTCTCTCCCGCAGCCTCTCTCTCTCTCTCTCCCGCAGCCTCTCTCTCTCTCTCTCTCCCGCAGCCTCTCTCTCTCTCTCTCTCTCCCGCAGCCTCTCTCTCTCTCTCTCCCCCAGACTCCCTCTCTCTCTCTCCCCCAGACTCCCTCTCTCTCTCTCCCCCAGACTCCCTCTCTCTCTCTCCCCCAGACTCCCTCTCTCTCTCTCTCCCCCAGCCTCTCTCTCTCTCTCTCCCCAGACTCCCCCTCGCTCGCTCTCTCCCCCAGCCCCCCCCCTCTCTCTCCCCCAGCTTCGCTCCCTCTCTCGCCTGGCCTCGCTCTCTCTCTCCCCCAGCCTCGCGCGCGCGATCGCTCGAGCTCACACTCTTCCCCTGCCTCCCGCTCGCTCGCGCTCTCCCCCTGCCTCCCGCTCGCTCGCGCTCTCCCCCTGCCTCCCGCTCGCTCGCGCTCTCCCCCTGCCTCCCGCTCGCTCGCGCTCTCCCCCTGCCTCCCGCTCGCTCGCGCTCTCCCCCTGCCTCCCGCTCGCTCGCGTTCTCCCGCTGCCTCCCGCTCGCTCGCGCTCTCCCGCTGCCTCCCGCTCGCTCGCACTCTCCCCCTGCCTCCCGCTCGCTCGCGCTCTCCCCCTGCCTCCCGCTCGCTCGCGCTCTCCCCCTGCCTCCCGCTCGCTCGCGCTCTCCCCCTGCCTCCCGCTCGCTCGCGCTCTCCCCCTGCCTCCCGCTCGCTCGCGCTCTCCCCCTGCCTCCCGCTCGCTCGCGTTCTCCCGCTGCCTCCCGCTCGCTCGCGCTCTCCCGCTGCCTCCCGCTCGCTCGCACTCTCCCCCTGCCTCCCGCTCGCTCGCGCTCTCCCCCTGCCTCCCGCTCGCTCGCGCTCTCCCCCTGCCTCCCGCTCGCTCGCGCTCTCCCCCTGCCTCCCGCTCGCTCGCGCTCTCCCCCTGCCTCCCGCTCGCTCGCGCTCTCCCCCTGCCTCCCGCTCGCTCGCGCTCTCCCCCTGCCTCCCGCTCGCTCGCTCTCTCCCCCTGCCTCCCGCTCGCTTGCTCTCTCCCCCAGTCGAGCTCTCACTCCACTCTGCCTCGTCTCTCTGCAGTGTTGAATGTTTCCTGTTCCTGGTGTCTGGTTCTGTCTGTTGTGCGCTAACTCTCTTATCTTCTGCAGGGACTGGCTCGGTGCAGGTGACCGGTGGGCCTGGTCCGATCCAGATCAAGGACTCCCCGTTCCTCCTGGAGCACATTGAGGCTCTGCGACTCTCTGTCAAACAACTCAAGAACGAGAACAACCAATTAAAGGTGCAAACTCCTCCCGATCCCGTAGAGGAGCGACACGCGGAACTGGGTGGGATCAGGAATCGGGGACGGGCTGGTGATGGCGCATAGGGGTGGGAGGGATGACGGGGGAGATTGTTGTGGGGGGGTTAAGGGAGGGGTTAATGTGTTGGGGGAGGGTCAGTGGGGAACATGGGGCAGGGTGATGGGGCGATTATGGGTGGGTGATGGAATTGTGGGGAGGCATAACGGGGTGGGGGGGCTGCTGAAGGAGGGGATTGTGGGGGGAGGGGCTGACTGGTGTTTGGGGGTCAGTGGAAATGGCTGATGGGATAATCAGTTAGGGGGGGTGTGAGATGTTTGCTGAGAGTTTCACGTACACACTGTCACAACTGTCTCTCTCTCTCCCCCTCCTTCTCTACCCCCCCTCCCCTTTCACCCCTCCCCCCCCTCCTCTCTCCCCCCCCATCCTCCCCTCACCCCCCCATCCCCTCTCCGCTCCTCCCCCCCTCCCCCACCTTCCCCCCCCTCCCCTCTCCCGCCCCTCTTCCCCTTCCCCCTTTACCCCTCTCTCCCACCTTCCCCTCTCTCCCACCTTCCCCTCTCCCCCACCTTCCCCTCTCCCCCCTCCTCCTCCCCCCCACCTTCCCCTCTCCCCCCTCCTCCTCCCCTCTCCCCCCTCCTCCTCCCCTCTCCCCCCCTCTCCCACCCCTCCTCCTCCCCTCTCCAACCCCTCCTCCTCCCCTCTCCCACCCCTCCTCCTCCCCTCTCCCACCCCTCCTCCTCCCCTCTCCCCCACCTCCTCCTCCCCTCTCCCCCACCTCCTCCTCCCCTCTCCCCCACCTCCTCCTCCCCTCTCCCCCACCTCCTCCCCTCTTCCCCACCTCCTCCTCCCCTCTTCCCCACCTCCTCCTCCCCTCTTCCCCCCCTCCTCCTCCCTTCCTCCCCTCTCCCCCCATCCTCTTCTCCCCCATCCTCTTCTCCCCCCTCCTCTTCTCCCCCCTCCTCTTCTCCCCCCCCATCCTCCCCTCTCCCCCCATCCCCTCTCCGCTCCTCCCCCCCTCCCCCACCTTCCCCCCCTCCCCTCTCCCGCCCCTCTTCCCCTTCCCCCTTTACCCCTCTCCCCCACCTTCCCCTCTCCCCCCTCCTCCTCCCCTCTCCCCCCCTCTCCCACCCCTCCTCCTCCCCTCTCCCACCCCTCCTCCTCCCCTCTCCCACCCCTCCTCCTCCCCTCTCCCCCACCTCCTCCTCCCCTCTCCCCCACCTCCTCCTCCCCTCTCCCCCACCTCCTCCTCCCCTCTCCCCCACCTCCTCCTCCCCTCTCCCCCACCTCCTCCTCCCCTCTTCCCCACCTCCTCCTCCCCTCTTCCCCCCCTCCTCCTCCCTTCCTCCCCTCTCCCCCCCTCCTCTTCTCCCCCCTCCTCTTCTCCCCCCTCCTCTTCTCCCCCCCTCCTCCCCTCTTCCCCCCCCGTCTCTCTCTCCCCCCTCTCCGCCCCTCACCCCGGTGGCATCAGGCTGCACAGATGAAAGCAGACTTAGCTGCACTGCCCCCAATTCATGTCCCGAAGTTGTCCTTGACCAGGGAGGCACAGGCAGAGGATGCGACGATCGGAGCTCTGAGCAGGAAGACCTGTCAGCTCCTGGAGAACCTACAGCACATCAGCGCCCGGGTCAGAGTGGTCGATATCACGCACCGAGGGCCAGGTGAGTTGGGGTAAGGGAGGCGATCGTGTGTATAAAGTGTGAACGATCTCCTCAGCAGGTGTGAGGTGCTTTAGCGATTTCTGTTTGTTTTAGGTTCTGCCCCAGAAGGAAAAGCAAATCCAACTGCACAACTCCTGCAGCATCTGGTCAGACTGAGAGAGCTCAGCGAGAGTGTCGACCGCATCAAGGTACAGGGAGGGAAAGGGTTAATCCCACTCCATCAGCGAGGGAGGGAGAGGGTTAATCCCACTCCATCAGCAAGGGAGGGAGAGGGTTAATCACACACCATCAGCGAGGGAGGGAGGGGGTTAATTACACTCCATCAGGGAGGGAGGGGGTTAATCCCACCATCAGGGAGGGAGGGGATTAATCTCACTCCATCAGCGAGGGAGGGAGGGGGTTAATTACACTCCATCAGCGAGGGAGGGAGAGGGTTAATTACACTCCATCAGCGAGGGAGGGAGGGGGTTAATCTCACTCCATCAGCGAGGGAGGGAGGGGGTTGATTGGGGGGGTCGGTGAGGGGGTGAATGCCATCCTGCATTGAGTTCTCCTCTCCTCTCCAGGATGAAGTGGATCGAGTGTCTGTGACCCGCGCTGGGGCCCGAGTTTCCTCCGATTTTGCAACGTTCCCACATCCAGCCTTTACCAAGGTGAGATTTCTCCAGGACTCCCAGCCCTTCCCGCTTCCTCTTCATAAAACATATGAATTAGGAGCAGGAGTAGGCCACTCAGCCCCTCGAGCCTGCTCCGCCATTCAAGATCATGGCTGATCTGATTGTAACCTCAACTTCACATTCCCGCCTACCCCCAATAACCTTTCACCCCCTTATCAAGAATTTATCGACCTCTGCCTTAAAAGTATTTAAAGACTCTGCTTCCACCACCTTTTGAGGGAGAGAATTCCAAAGACTCACCACCCTTTGAGAGAAACCATTTCTCTTCATCTCTGTCTTAAATGGGCGACCCCTTATTTTTAAACAGTGACCCCTGGTTCTAGATTCTCCCACAAGGGGAAACATCCTTTCCACATCCACTCTGTCAAGACCCCTCAGGATCTTATGTTTCAATCAAGTCGCCTCTTACTCTTCTAATCTTCAGCGGATACAAGCCGAGCCTGTCCAACCTTGCCTCGTAAAACAGCCCACCCATTCCAGGTATTAGTCTAGTAAACCTTCTCTGCACTGCCTCCAATGCATTTACATCCTTCCTTAAATAAGGAGACCAGTACTGTACACAGTACTCCAGATGTGGTCTCACCAATACCCTGTATAACTGAAGCATAACCTCCCTACATTTGTATTCAATTCCCTTCAAATAAATGAGAACATTCTATTAGCTTTCCGAATTACTTGCTGTACCTGCACTCTAACCTTTTGTAATTCATGCTGTAGGACACCCAGATCCCTCTACATCTCAGAGCTCTGCAATCTCTCACCATTTAGATAATATGCTTTTTTATTCTTCCTGTCAAAATGGACAATTTCACACTTTCCCACATTATACTCCATTTGCTGGATCTTTGCCCACTCAACCTATCTATATCCGTTTGTAGCCTCCTTCTGTCCTCTTCACAACTTACTTTCCGACCTATCTTTGCGTCATCAGCAAATTTAGCAACCATACCGTCGGTCCCTTCATCCGAGTCATTTATATAAATTGTAAAAAGTTCAGGCCCCAGTACAGATCCCATGGGCTCCAGGGCAATTTGGATCCAAAATTGGCTTATTGGCAGGAGGCAGAGGGTGATAGTTGAGGGTTGTTTTTGTGATTGGAAGCCTGTGACCAGTGGTGTACCACAGGGATTGGTGCTGGGACCCTTGCTGTTTGCAGTGTACATTAATGATTTAGACGTGAATATAGGAGGTATGATCAGTAAGTTCGCAGATGACACGAAAATTGGTGGTGTTGTAAATAGTGAGGAGGAAAGTCTTAGATTACAGGGCGATATCGATGGGCTGGTAAGATGGGCACGCTACTCGTTACATCTTGTCAACCAGAAAATGACGCACTTATGCCTACTCTCTGTTTCCTGTCAGCTAGCCAATCTTCTGTCTATGCCAAAATGTTACCCCCTACACCATGAGCTTTTATTTTCTGCAATAGCCTTTGATGTGGTACCTTATCAAATGCCTTCTGGAAATGTAAGAAAGAATCTCTCAGATTTTCCGCTTTGGTTACTGTTGGGGGAGATGGCTTCTCGGGACTGCAGCATGAGCCAAGTCTGTGGCACCATGTGTGGCTCAGCTGCACAGGAGGGGAGGAAAAGGAGTGGAAGAGCTAGCGTTAGGGGATTCTATCGTAAGGGGAACAGATAGGCGTTTCTGTGGCCGCAAATGTGACTCCAGGATGGTATGTTGCCCCCCTGGTGCTAGGGTTAAGGATGTCATGGAGCGGCAGCAGAGCTGTGGCAAATGGAATTGAATCCTGAGAAGTGTGAGGTGATGCATTTTGGGAGGACTAACAAAGCAAGGGAATATACAATGGATGGTAGGACCCTAGGAAGTACAGAAGGTCAGAGGGACCTTCTTGTACTTGTCCATAGATCACTGAAGGCAGCAGCACAGGTAGATAAGGTGGTTCGGAAGGCAGATGGGATACTTGCTTCTATTAGCCGAGGCATAGAATATAAGAGCAGGGAGGTTATGATGGAGCTGTATAAAACGCTAGTTAGACCACAGCTGGAGTACTGTGTACAGTTCTGGGCACCACACTATAGGAAGGATGTGATTGCACTGGAGAGGGTGCAGAGGAGATTCACCAGGATGTTGCCTGGGCTGGAGCATTTCAGCTGTGAAGAGAGATTGGATAGACTGGGGTTGTTTTCCTTGGGGCAGAGAAGGCTGAGGGGGACATGATTGAGGTATACAAAATTATGAGGGGCATTGATAGGTTAGATAGGAAGAAACTTTTTCCCTTCGTGGAGGTGTTAATAACCAGGGGGCATAGATTTAAGGGGCAGGAGGTTTAGAGGGGATTTGAGGGAAAACAATTCACTCAGAGGGTGGTTGGAATCTGGAACACACTGCCTGAAGGTGTGGTAGAGGCAGGAACCCTCACAACATTTAAGAACTATTTAGATGAACACTTGAAATGCCATAGCATACAAGGCTATGGGCCAAGTGCTGGAAAATGGGATTAGAATAGTTAGGTGCTTGATGGCTGACATGGACATGATGGGCCGAAGGGCCTGTTTCTGTGCTGTATAACTCTGTCTCTGAGTACATTCACCAGTTCCTCTTTGTCCACAGCACATGTTACTTCTTCAAAGAAATCCAATAAATTGGTTGAACATGATTTCCCTTTCACAAAACCATGTTGACTCTGCCTGATTACCTTGAATTTTTCTAAATGCCCTGCTATAACATCTTTAATAATAGCTTCTAACATTTTTCCAAAGACAGATGTTAAGCTAACCGGCCTGTAGTTTCCTGCTTTCTGTCTCCCTCTTTTTGAATAAAGGAGTTACATTGGTTATTTTCCTATCTAATGGAACCTTCCCCAGATCTAGGGAATTTTGGAAAATTGAAACCACAGCAACAACTATCTCACTAGCCACTTCTTTTAACACCCTAGGATGAAGTCCATCTGGTCCTGGGGATTGTCAGCCCGCAGCTCCAACAATTTGTTCAGTACCACTTCCCTGTTAATTGTAATGAGTTCCTCCCTCCCTTCCATTTCCTGATTTACAGCTAATACTGGGATGTTACTTATCTCCTCCATGGTGAAGACCGACGCAAAATACAGGTTCAATTCATCTGCCATCTCCTTATTTTCCATTATTAATTCCCCAGACCCACTTTCCATAGGACTAATGTTCACTTTGTTAATTTTTCTTTTTTAAATAATATAGAAACTCTTACTATCTGTTTTTATAATTGTTGCCAGCTTTCTCTCATACTCTAATTTTTCCCTCCTTATTAATCTTTTAGTCGTTCTTTGCTGCTTTTTATATTCTGTCCAATCTTCTGACCTGCCTCCCAGCTATACACAATAATATGCTTTTTCTTTAAGTTTAATACAGTTTTTATGACCAGGTGAGGCAGGGGTCTAGGGCTCCCCTCTCAGCCTTTCCTGGTTTGGTCATAACAGGGTTTAATTTTTAAAGCACTGTGTTTTTTAACTTCCTTCAGTGAGTCCTTGCTCACTGCTCTCTAATTGTAATTGCAAAGAAATCAACCAGACAGGTTTTCTCAGATTTAAACAAGAAAGGTGTAAGTTTATTCACCTTAAAACTCTAATTCAGTTAAACTACTAAAAATATGTGACGCGACCACGCTCCCATGCATACGCAATAAACACACACGCAAACAGAGACAGAGGAGGAGAAAGAAGGGGAAAGGTTTGAAGTAATAGCTGGAGTTCAGTTATTGGTTTTGGATTGGATGTAAAGTCTTTGATTGAAGTCAAGTCTTGCAGTTCTCATTGGCGCCCTGTGCACACTTTCAAACTTGTTTCGCTGGACCTCTTTCTTGAGGCTTAAGTTACTCCCGTGGTCCCTGGAAGAGAGAGAGGTGCTGTCTTCTTCAAGTTCAGTTGCAGTCTCTTCCCAAACCGTTCTGTGAACATAATGCAATTAACTGCCTGTGCGGAGTTTGCAAGTTCTCCCTGTGACCGTGTGGGTTTCTGCCGGGTGCTCCGGTTTCCTCCCAGACACTTGCAGGTCGATAGGTAAATTGGCCATTGTAAATTGCCACTAGTGTAGGTAGGTGGGAGGAGAATGGTGGGGATGTGGTAGGGACTATGGGATCAATGTAGGATTAGTATAAATGGGTGGTTGTTGGTCGGCACAGACTCGGTGGGCCGAAGGGCCTGTTTCAGTGCTGTATCTCTAAATAAAATAAATAAAAATTAAAAATAAACTCCAGGTTGGTTAGCAGGTTAGTCATGTGACTAGCTCCCTGTTTTAAAAACAGCCTCTTCTGCAAGGTTTGTGAATTCCTTCAGGCTCTCCAGATTCAATGTGGGGGTGGAATGCTGGCTCCATGAGTCTCAGTGTCTCGATCATCTCTATTGACAAAAATCTATCTGGCTAATTGAATCACGGAATACTCCCATTTTCTTCTACATGCACTTGTCTTTTGGAATGCAAATGTGCAGCCATGTTTTCAGCCACTGTTGTGGTCTTTTTAAGGATTGTATAAGATTAAAAGAAAAAGCCTATAAAGTTGCCAGAAATAGTAGCAAACCTGAGGATTGAGAGGATTTTAGAATACAGCAAAGGAGGACGAAGAAACTGATAAAGGGAGACTAGAATATGAACGTAAGCTAGCAAAAAATATAAAAATGGTCTGTGAAAGCTTCTACAGGTATGTAAAAAGGAAACGCTTGGCTAAGACAAATGTGGGTCCATCACAGGCAGAATCAGGAGAATTTATAATGGCAAATAGAGAAATGGCAGAGAAGCTAAATGATTACTTTGTGTCTGTCTTCACTGAGGAAGATACAAGAAATATCCCAGAATTAGAGATCTAATTCTAACGCAATGGGAGTGGTGGTCTGAGGTGCATTTGTTTTAATGCAAGAAGTGTAGTAGGTAAGGCAGATGAACTTAGGGCTTGGATTAGTACCTGGGAGTATGATGTTATTGCTATTACTGAGACTTGGTTGAGGGAAGGGCATGATTGGCAACTAAATATCCCAGGATATCGATGCTTCAGGCGGGATAGAGAGGGAGGTAAAAGGGGTGGAGGAGTTGCATTACTGGTCAAAGAGGATATCACAGCTGTGCTGAAGGAGGGCACTATGGAGGACTCGAGCAGTGAGGCAATATGGGCAGAACTCAGAAATAGGAAGGGTGCGGTAACAATGTTGGGGCTGTACTACAGGCTTCCCAACAGCGAGCGTGAGATAGAGGTACAAATATGTAAACAGATTATGGAAAGCTGTAGGAGCAACAGGGTGGTGGTGATAGGAGATTTTAATTTTCCCAACATTGACTGGGATTCACTTAATGTTAGAGGTCTAGATGGAGCAGAATTTGTCAGGAGCATCCAGGAAGGTTTTCGAGAGCAGTATGTAAATAGTCCAACTCGGGAAGGGGCCATACTGGACCTGGTGTTGGGGAATGAGCCCGGTCAGGTGGTTGACGTTTCAGTAGGGGACTACTTTGGGAATAGTGATCACAATTCCGTAAGTTTTAGAATACTCATGGACAAAGACGAGAGTGGTCCTAAAGGAAGAGTGCTAAATTGGGGGAAGGCCAACTATACCAAAATTCGACAGGAGCTGGGGAATGTAGATTGGGAGCAGCTGTTTGAAGGTAAATCCACATTTGATATGTGGGAGGCTTTTAAAGAGAGGTTGATTAGCGTGCAGGAGAGACATGTTCCTGTGAAAATGAGGGATTGAAATGGCAAGATTAGGGAACCATGGATGACAGGTGAAATTGTTTCAAAGAATGACAGGTGATCTCATTGAAACCTACAAAATACTGAAAGGGATAGACAGGGTAGATGCAGGTAAGATGTTTCCCCTGGTTGGGGAGTCTAGGACCAGGGGACACAATTTCAAAATAAGGGGGAAGCCACTTAGGACAGAGATGAGGAGAAATTTCTTTACTCAGAGGGTTGTGAATCATTGGAATGATACTAACAGGGTGATTTTCTGGACTGGGAGAAAAGAACAGGGGAGAGGAATCATTGGAAATGTAGCTGTGGAAGCTCAGTCATTGAGTATGTTTAAAGCAGAGATGACAGATTTCTAAATACCAATGACATAAGGGGATAGTGTGGGGAAAAAGGCATTGAAGTGGATGATCAGCCATGATTGTATTGAATGGCGGAGCAGGCTTGATGGGCTGAAGGGCCTACTTCTGCTCCTGCTGCTATGTTACTATGTGTTGCCCAAAGGGGTTTAAAGTTTCTTCACTATCAGCCTGCAATACGTTGGGAATGGACATCCCAATAAACGTGATTTTTGGGAGGTTTGCAGTTTGCACATTTCCGTGACTGCTTCGGGCGGCTTTGTTCCTGTTGAAGTCTGCAGTGGGGAGGGTTAGATTTAATTAGCTCTGGTTTGGAGTTCTGATCATGGGAGTTGGCAGTGGGTGGATCCACTCTGAACTCTTTCAGTGCTCTGGTGAGTCGTGATGGTTGTTTCCCTTTGCTCCTGACTGTGGAAGAGGATTCTTTGCTAATCTTCCCTTTGTCCTCTGGGACACTCCTGCTTGCCAGGTATTTGCCCAGATTCCACGGCACTCCCCTGCCGCACTTCGACGAGGTGAACAAAGAACAGTACAGCACAGGAACAGGCCATTCGGCCCTCCAAGCCTGCGCCGATCTTGATGCCTGCCTAAACTAACACCTTCTGCACTTCCGGGGCCCATATCCCTCTATTCCCTTCCTATTCATATATTTGCCAATATGTCTGTTAAATGTCGCTATCGTATCTGCTTCCACCACCTCCCCTGGCAGCAAGTTCCAGGCACTCACCACCCTCTGTGTAAAAAAATTTGCCTCGCACATCCCATCTAAACTTTGCCCCTCGCACCTTAAACCTATGTCCCCTAGTAACTGACTCTTCCACCCTTGGAAAAAGCTTCTGACTATCCACTCTGTCCATGCCGCTCATAACTTTGTAAACCTCTATCATGTCGCCCCTCCACCTCCGTTGATCCAGTGAAAACAATCCGAGTTTTTCCAACCTCTCCTCATAGCTAATGCCCGCCAGACCAGGCAATATACTGGTAAACCTCCTCTGTACCCTCTCCAAAGCCGGCTCCTGGTAGTGTGGCGACCAGAATTGCACGCAATATTCTAAGTGTGGCCTAACTAAAGTTCTGTACAGCTGCAGCATGACTTGCCAATTTTTATACTCTATGCCCCGACCGATGAAGGCAAGCATGCCGTATGCCTTCTTGACTACCTTATCCACCTGCGTTGCCACTTTCAGTGACCTATGGACCTGTACGCCCAGATCTCTCTGCCTGTCAATACTCCTAGGGGTTCCGCCATTTACTGTATACCTCCCACCTGCATTAGACCTTCCAAAATGCATTACCTCACATTTGTCCGGATTAAACTCCATCTGCCATTTCTCCGCCCAAGTCTCCAACCGATCTATATCCTGCTGTATCCTCTGACAATCCTCATCATTATCCGCAACTCCACCAACCTTTGTGTCGTCCGCAAACTTACTAATCAGACCAGCTACATTTTCCTCCAAATCATTTATATATACTACAAAGAGCCAAGGTCCCAGCACTGATCCCTGCGGAACACCACTAGTCACATCCCTCCATTCAGAAAAACGCCCATCCACTGATACCCTCTGTCTTCTATGACCGAGCCAGCTCTGTATCCATCTTGCCAGCTCACCTCTGATCCCGTGTGACTTCACCTTTTGTACCAGTCTGCCATGCGGGACCTTGTCAAAGGCTTTACTAAAGTCCATATAGATAACATCCACTGCCCTTCCTTCATCAATCATCTTTGTCACTTCCTCAAAAAACTCAATCAAATTAGTAAGACAGGAACTCCCCTTCACAAAACTATGCTGTCTCTCGCGAATAAGTTCGTTTGTTTCCAAATGGGAGTAAATCCTGTCCCGAAGAATCCTCTCTAATAGTTTCGCTACCACTGACGTAAGGCTCACCGGCCTATAATTTCCTGGATTATCCTTGCTACCCTTCTTAAACAAAGGAACAACATTGGCTATTCTCCAGTCCTCTGGGACCTCACCTGTAGCCAATGAGGATGCAAAGATTTCTGTCAAGGCCCCAGCAATTTCTTCCCTTCCCTCCCTCAGCATTCTAGGGTAGATCCCATCAGACCCTGGGGACTTATCTACCTTAATGCTTTGCAAGACACCCAACACCTCCTCCTTTTTGATAATGAGATGACTGAGACTATCTGCACTCCCTTCCCTAGACTCATCATCCACCAAGTCCTTCTCTTCGGTGAATACTGATGCAAAGTACTCATTTAGCACCTCGCCCATTTCCTCTGGCTCCACACATAGATTCCCATCTCTGCCCTTGAGTGGGCCAACCCTTTCCCTGGTTACCCTCTTGCTCTTTATATATGTATAAAAAGCCTTGGGATTTTCCTTAATCCTGTTTGCCAATGACTTTTCATGACCCCTTTTAGCCCTCCTAACTCCTTGCTTAAGTTCCTTCCTACTGTCTTTATATTCCTCAAGTGCTTCATCTGTTCCTAGCCTTCCAGCCCTTACAAATGCTTCCTTTTTCTTTTTGACTAGGCTCACAATATCCCGTGTTATCCAAGCTTCCCGAAACTTGCCAAACTTGTCTTTCTTCCTTACAGGAACATGCTGGTCCTGGATTCTGTTCAACTGACGTTTGAAAGACTCCCACATGTCAGATGTTGATTTACCCTCAAACAGCCGCCCCCAATCTAAATTCTTCAGTTCCTGCCTAATATTGTTATAATTAGCCTTCCCCCAATTTAGCACCTTCACCCAAGGACTACTCTTATCCTTATCCACAAGTACCTTAAAACTTATGGAATTATGGTCACTGCTTCAGAAATGCTCCCCCTACTGAAACTTCGACCACCAGGCCGGGCTCATTCCCCAATACCAGGTCCAGAATGGCCCCATCCCTAGTTGGACTATCTACATACTGTTTCAAGAAGCCCTTCTGGATGCTCCTCACAAATTCTGCCCCATCCAAGCCCCGAGCGCTAAGTGAGTCCCAGTCAATATTGGGGAAGTTAAAATCACCCACCACCACAACTGTTACCTTTACATCTTTCCAAAATCTGTCTACACAGATTTGCTCCTCTACCTCCCGCTGGCTGTTGAGAGGCCTGTAGTAAACCCCCAACATCGTGACTGCACCCTTCCTATTCCTGAGCTCCACCCATATTGCCTCGCTGCATGACCCCTCTGAGGTGTCCTCCTGCAGTACAGCTGTGATATTCTCCTTAACCAGTAATGCAACTCCCCCACCCCTTTACATCCCCCTTTTACATCCTGGAGTTGGAGGAGGTAGGGGAGGTCCTAAATGAATACTTTGCTTCAGTATTCACTGGTGAGAGGGACCTGGTCGTTTGTGAGGACAGCGTGGAACAGGCTGATATGCTCGAACAGGTTGAGGTTAAGAGGGAGGATGTGCTGGAAATTTTGAATGATATGAGGACAGATAAGTTCCCGGGGCCAGACGGGATATACCCAAGGATATTACGGGAAGCGAGGGAAGAGATTGCTGCGCCTTTGGCGATGATCTTTGCGTCTTCACTGTCCACTGGAGTAGTACCGGATGATTGGAGGGTGGCAAATGTTGTTCCCTTGTTCAAGAAAGGGAATAGGGATAACCCTGGGAATTATAGACCAGTCAGTCTTACGTCGGTAGTGGGCAAATTATTGGAGAGGATTCTGAGAGACAGGATTTATGATTATTTGGAAAAGCATGGTTTGATTAGAGACAGTCAGCATGGCTTTGTGAGGGGCAGGTCATGCCTCACAAGCCTTATTGAATTCTTTGAAGATGTGACAAAACACATTGGTGAAGGAAGAGCAGTGGATGTGGTGTATATGGATTTTAGCAAGGTGTTTGTTAAGGTTCCCCATGGTAGGCTCATTCAGAAAGTAAGGAGGCATGGGATTCAGGGAAAGTTGGCTGTCTGGATACAAAATTGGCTGGCCAATAGAAGTCAGAGGGTGGTAGTAGATGGAAAGTATTCAGCCTGGAGCTCAGTGACCAGTGATGTTCCACAAGGATCTGTTCTGGGACCTCTGCTCTTTGTGATTTTTATAAATGACTTGGATGAGGAAGTGGAAGGCTGGGTTAGCAAGTTTGCCGATGACACGAAGGTTGCTGGAGTTGTGGATAGTGTGGAAGGCTGTTGTAGGTTGAAACGGGACATTGACAGGATGCAGAGCTGGGCTGAGAAGTGGCAGATGGAGTTCAACCTGGAAAAGTGTGAAGTGATTCATTTTGGAAGCTCGAATTTGAATGCAGAATACAGGCTTAAAGACAGGATTCTTGGTAGTGTGGAGGAACAGAGGGATCTTGGGGTCCATGTCCATAGATCGCTCAAAGTTGCCACCCAAGTTGATAGGGTTGTTAAGAAGGCGTATGGTGTGTTGGCTTTCATTAACAGGGGGATTGAGTTTAAGAGCTGCGAGGTTATGCTGCAGCTCTATAAGGCCCTGGTTCGACCACACTTGGAATATTGTGTTCAGTTCTGGTCGCCTCATTATAGGAAGGATGTGGAAGCTTTAGAGAGGGTGCAGAGGACATTTACCAGGATGCTGCCTGGACTGGAGGGCATGTCCTACGAAGAAAGATTGAGGGAGCTAGGGCTTTTCTCATTGGAGCGAAGAAGGATGAGAGGTGACTTGATAGAGGGGTACAAGATGATGAGAGGTATAGATAGAGTGGATAGTCAGAGACTTTTTCCCAGGGTGGAAAGGGCTATCACCAGGGGGCATAATTTTAAGGTGATTGGAGGAAGGTTCTTTACACAGAGAGTGGTGGGTGCGTGGAATGCGCTGCCAGCGGTGGTAGTAGAAGCAGATACATTAGGGACATTAAGCGACTCTTGGATAGGTACATGGATGATAGTAGAATGAAGGGTAGGTAGTTAGTTTCATCTTAGAGTAGGTTAAGGGTTCGGCACAACATCGTGGGCCGAAGGGCCTGGCCTGTACCGTGCTGTACTGTTCTATGTTCTATCCCGCCTGAAGCTTCTAAAGCCTGGAACATTTAGCTGCCAATCCTGCCCTTCCCTCAACCAAGTCTCTGTAATAGCAACATCATATTTCCAAGTACTAATCCAAGCTCTAAGTTCATCTGCCTTACCTGTTATACTTCTCGCATTGAAACAAATGCACTTCAGACCACCAGTCCCGCTGTGCTCAGCAACATCTCCCTGCCTGCTCTTCCTCTTAGTCCTACTGGCCTTATTTACTATGTCCTCCTCATTTATTTCACTAGCTGTCCTACTGCTCTGGTTCCCACCCCCCTGCCACACTAGTTTAAACCCTCCCGAGTGACGCTAGCAAACCTTGCAGCCAGGATATTAGTGCCCTTCCAGTTTAGATGCAACCCGTCCTTCTTGTACAGGTCCCATCTGTCTCTGAAGAGAGCCCAATGGTTCAGATATCTGAAACCCTCCCTTCTACACCAGCTGTTCAGCCATGTGCTTAGCTGCACTATCTTCCTATTTCTAGCCTCACTGGCACGTGGCACAGGGAGTAATCCCGAGATTACAACCCTAGAGGTCCTGTTTTTTAACTTACTACCTAACTCCCTAAACTCCCCCTGCAGGACCTCATCACTCTTCCTGCCTTTGTCATTGGTACCGATGTGTACCACAACCTCTGGCTGTTCACCCTCCCCCTTCAGAATCTCCCTGTCCGTTCAGAGACATCCTTGACCCTGGCACCAGGGAGGCAACATACCATCCTGGAGTCTCTTTCACGTCCACAGAAGTGCCTATCTGTGCACCTGACTATAGAGTCCCCTATAACTATTGCTCTTCTGCGCTTTGTCCCTCCCTGCTGAACAATAGTGCCAGCCGTGGTGCCACTGCTCTGGCTGCTGCTGCTGCTTTCCCCTGATAGGCCATCCCCCCCAACAGTATCCAAAACGGTATGCTTATTACAGAGGGGGATAGCCACAGGGGATTCTTGTAATGACTGCCTGTCCCTTCTAGCGGTCACCCATCTATCTGCCTGCACCTTGGGTGTAACCACTTCTCTAAAACTCCTGTCTATGATGCTTTCTGCCACCTGCATGCTCCTAAGTGCATCCAGTTGCTGCTCCAACCGATCCATGTGGTCTGTGAGGAGCTGTAACTGGGTACACTTCCTGCAGATGTAGTCGCCCGGAACACTGGAAGCGTCACGGACCTCCCACATCTCACAGGTGAAGCACTTCAGCCCTCTAACTGACATTTCTAGCACTAATTAGTTAATGAATATAAAATAAATAAATACTTACTAAATCCTTACTAAATTATGATACACTTAACTATATGGTCCCTAGAGCTAGATTTCTACAATAAATATTAAATGCTAACTAAATATAGTAATCTTCTCCCTCTGGTTTCGTTACTCTACTTATTAATTAGTTAACAATTAGGTGAGGCATCATCCTCATAGATTCTCTGCACTCTTGACTTTCTTTCTCACAGGTTTTTGCAAATGCTGTCAGCAGCTCTGGTGGGGTGCTTCTATTGTCTGCATTTACATAGGAAGTTGTGGGGTCTAATCTTTCCAATATTTTGGGGTTGGATGACCGGACTGTAGAGGTTTTCATTTGGGAATCCTCTCAGATTTCCTTTATCCTGTCCTCTTTGTCCCGGTTTCCCTTTTCCTCCAATTTTTTGTCAGCCCTGTACCTGTCTGTCCCCTTTTGTTCTCGGCAGTGGTCCCTTACAATTCACCAGCCCTCTGCTGGAAGATTTCCCAAAAGCCAATACAGGAATTAGGGGTGCAGATTTCACTGCAGGTTGGAGTTTCCCCTAAACCTGGCACATGTGGCAATTCATAAAGTACTCCACCACATCTTTCGGCCAGTCAAAGGCTGCCTTATGCGGGCTTTGATTTTTTTTGTATACCAATATGTACAGCCACTGTAATCTCAAGGGCCATTCTTAATATTTCTCTGCAGCACCACTAACTGGTGAACCACTGTCCACTCTTTGTCCTCAGGTCAGTGAGGAGAACTCCGCTTCCTCATCAGTATCTCATTCTTTAAATAGTAGCAATCAGGGACTCCCTGTGCTTCACTTTCAGACTGGGTAGCCTGTGCTAACTCTTTCAGTACTGGGTCGGCTCGCTGAGTCTCAGCTAGGGAAGATTCATTTAATCCATTCCCTGGGTCTTCTAACTTTCCAAAGAAAGTCTCAGACAGACAGACCTCATGGTCACCTGCCTGCAGTGTCAATGCAGTCTCCTCTGGGGGAGCTGGTTTGATCATGGCCTGATCGACTACACATTCAGGGGAACTGCAGGAGACCATCTCCTGCCACTGCCCTGTCTCTCTGACCTCCTGCGCGCTCTCTTTTACCACTGGAGAAGCTACCACCTTCATCCCTGCCTGATCATTACCTAGGAGTAGGTCAGCCCTGTCCACAGGTAAACTAGGGACAATCCCTGCGGTCACCGGTCCTGAAACTAGGTCGCACGGCAAGTGCACCCGGTGTAAAAGTACAGGCGTACACTGCTCTCCAATACCATTCACTACCATTCTGGTGTTTACTACACTCTGGGGGAAGGTCAGGCCTTTTCCCAGTAAAAGGGATCTGGTGGCACTTGGCCCCTGTATCCCTGAGGAGTACTATGGGCTTGCTTGCCCCCTTTGAGGGGTATGGGGTTACTCTCCCTTCAGGCACAAAATCCTGATAACCTTCAGGAATCCTATTAAATTTTCCTGCACCTACAGCAGTATGTTTCCTGGGCCTTACTACTGTTACAGTTAAAGCCACAGCTTGTTCTGCTGTGCTTTCCATCAGAGTCCCTTCTCCGTCACTGAGCGGGTGTGGCCTGATTAACCCGACAGGCTTTCCCCGTAGTTTCCAGCAGTCAGCTCTTAGATGACCTGCTTTATTACAATGGAAGCACACAGGTCTCCAGGTCTCAATGTTGCTCACAGCACCTTCCTTTATGGCTGGAGGAGGGCCTCCTAGGTGTCCTGCTTTTCTTTCTCTCCCAGGATTGCTTGGGCTCCTATCACCTTCCCACCCTTTGTCCTTTTTGGATTTGTGGGAGTGACTAGGAAAAGTTTTTCCCTGGGGAACCGACTTGTATAGTAGAGCAAACTCATCAGCCAGCACTGCTGCCTGCCAGGCTCTATGAACTTTTTGTTCCTCTACATGAGTCTTTATGGAGAGGGGGACAGAGTTTTTAAATTCCTCTAGCAAAATTACCTCTGAGGTTTTCATAGCTGGGCTGCTCTTTAAGAGCCCTCAAACACTGGTCAAAAACCAGCTGATTACTTCTCTCAAACTCCAGGTAAGTTTGATCAGCCTGCTTCCTGAGGGTTCAGAACTTCTGGCAGTAGGCTTCCGGTACTAGCTCATATGCCCCAAGGATAGCATTTTTTGTCAGTTCATAATTTGATGAACTCTCATCTGGCAACAGGGAATAAACCTCATGGGCTTTTCCTTTTGCAACAGAAGAGTCCAAGTCTCAGCCGGTCACTTTAGCTGCCTTGCCAGTTTCTCAAAAGATACAAAAAATTCTTCCACATCTCCCTCATTGAATTTTGGGATCAGTTGGGAAAATTTTAACCATTCCGTACACAGCCCCACACTTGTATTTTCCATGCTTTCACAGGGCTTACTCTGTCACCCCCTAGCTAACTCAAGCTGCCTCTTACTTCACGTTCCTTCTAGACGGTTCTTTCTTTCCCTCCCTCTCTCCCCTAAATCAAGTTTCCTCTGTTCCAATTGTATCTTTGCTCGCAATACCTTGTCGGAGTCGATCTCTAACCCTGTTTCTGCTTCTTCAGATTCCAGGGAAAAATGGTTAGCCACTAGTCTTAGGAGTTCAGACTTTCTAGCCTCGGTATGTACAGTGATGCCACACAGCTCAGCCATATTTCTCAACTCCTCAATAGACAGTGCCTTTAACTTATCCCAAGTTACTTCACCCTGACTTCGGGAGTTACTGGCTTCAGTCGCAGACATGTTAGTTTTCTCTTTCTGATTAGGATCAATTTGACTTCCCACTTCCAATTTCTCGTTTTTCTGTGGGTCCAATCCGGGACACTAGCCCCCAAATTTCTGTTACGACCAGGTGAGGCAGGGGTCTAGGGCTCCCCTCTCAGCCTTCCCTGGTTTGGCCATAATGGGGTTTAATTTTTAAAACAGTGTTTTTAGCTTCCCTTCAGTGAGTCCTTGCTCACTGCTCGCTAATGGTAATTGCAAAGAAATCAACTAGACAGGTTTTCTCAGATTTAAATAAGAAAGGTGTAAGTTTATTAACCTTAAAACACTAATTCAGTTAAGACTACTAAAAATACACGATGCGACCACACTAACATTCATACGCGATAAACATACATGCAAATAGAGACAGAAAAGGAGAAAGAATGGGAAAGGTTTGAAGTAATAGCTGGAGTTCAATTACTGGTTTTGGATTGGATGTAAAATCTTTGATTGAAGTTAAGTCTTGCAGTTCTCGTTGGAGCACAGTGCACACTTTCAAACTTGTTTCGCTGGACTTCTGTCTTGAGGCTTAAGTTACTTCCATGGGTCCCTGGAACTTTGAAGGGGAGAGAGGTGCTCTCTTCTTCAAGTTCAGTTGCAGTCTCTTCCTCCTTATTTTGGAATTGTGAGCACAATTAGTTAACTCCAGGTTGGCCAGCAGGTTAGCCATGTGATTAGCTCCCTGTTTGAAAAACAGCCTGTTCTGCGAGGTTTATGGATTCCTTCAAGCTCACCAGACACTCTATTGACAAAAATCCATCTGGCTAATTGAATCAGGAAATACTCCCATTGTCGTCTTCACGCAACTGTCTTTTGGAATGCAAATGTGCAGCCATGCTTTCAGCCACTGTTGTCTTTTTAAACAACTTATTTCAAGTCCAGTAACAGTTCAAAAATAATGTTCCATGTCGCGAAAATAATATCTCAGTTTGGCAGGTGTGGTTTTCATCACAATATCTTGAACTTTTTTAGTTAACCACGGATGGTGGGTCCTCCACTTGCAATTTTTCTTTCTCATTGGAAATCTATTCCATGTATTCTGAAATATCCCTTTAAATGTCTGCCATACGAACTAGGAGCAGGGGTAAGCCACTCAGTCCTTTGAGCCTGCTCTGCCATTCAATAAGTTCATGGCTGAACTGTCACTGCATCTCTATTGACCTGTCCCTTAACCTACTTTGCCAGTTCACTGTAGCTCGCTCTGCTTTCATGCTCTCATAATTGCCCTTATTTAAGTTTAAAATACTAGTCTTAAAGCTACTCTTCCCTCCCTCAAACTGAATATAAAATTCAATCATATTATGATCACTGCTGCCTAGGGGCACCTTCACTGTGAGGTCATTAATTAATCCTATCTCATTGCACCAATACCAGGTCTAGTATAGCCTGCTGTCCGGTTGGCTCCAGAACATACTGTTGCAAGAAACTATCCCGAAAACATTCTATGAACTCCTCATCTCAGCTGCCTTTGCCCATCTGATTTTTCCAGTCTGTATGTAGATTAAAAACCCCCATGATTATCTCCATGCCTTTCAGACAAGCACCCATTATTTCTTCCTTTATACCCCGTCCGACAGTGTGGTTACTGTTAGGGGGCCTGTACACCACTCCCACAAGTGACTTCTTGCCTTTATCATTTCTCTTGTCAACCCAAAGCGCTTCTACATCCTGGTTTCCTGAACTTAGGTCATCTCTCTCTATTCTGCTAATACCATCATTAATTAACAGAACCACCCCTCCACCTTTTCTTAGTTTCCTGTCCTTCCTAAATGTCATGTACCCTTCAATATTCAGGTCCCAATTTATGTCATCCATTTTACCTGCAATACTTCTGGCATTAAAGTAGAGGCCTTCCATCCTGGTCTGACTCCCTTGAAACTTACTTCCGCTGTATTCCCTCTGACTTGTTCGCTTTCCTGTGTTTAGCTGTGTCCCTATTCTGCTAGGAGTCTGCATCCGCTCCCCCTGCCAAATTAGTTTAAACTCCTCCAACAGCACTAGCAAACCCGCCAGCAAGGATGTTAGTTCCCCTCTGGTTCAGATGTAGACCGTCCCTCTTTTACAGGTCCCACCTCCCCCAGAAACGGTCCCAGTGGTCCAGGAATCTAAAACCCTCCCTCCTGCACCAACTCTTAAGCCACACATTGATCTGTGCTATTCTCCTATTTCTATACTCGCTAGCACGTGGCACTGGGAGTAATCCAGAGATTACAACCCGAGAGGTCCTGCTTTTTAGTCTACTGCCTAACTCCCTGAATTCTTGATGCAAGACCTCATCCCTCTTTCTACCTATGTCATTGGTACCAACATGTACCATGACCTCTGCCTCATCACCCTCCCCATTCAGGATGCCCTGCAGCTGTTCAGGCACCAGGGAGGCAACACACCATGCTGGAGTCACGTTGACGGCCACAGTAGCACCTATCTGTTCCCCTGACTATAGAATCCCCTATTACTATTGCTCTTCCTCTCTTTCCCCCTTCCTGTGCAGACAGGCTGCTTGCGGTGCCAGAAGCTTGGCTCTGTCCGCACTCCCTAGAGGAACCAGCCTCCAAAATGGAATACCGACTTTCAAGCGGGACCCCAGGGGACTCCTGAAGTACCTGCCTGATTCTCTTGGACTGCCTGATGGTCACCCATTCCCTTCCTTCCTCAAGTCCCTTCAGCTGCGGTGTGACCACCTCTCTATATGTGCTATCCACAATGCTCTCAGACTCACGGATGCTCCACAGTGTTTCCAGCCGCTGTTGCAGCTCTGAAACCCGAGCTTCCAGGAGCTGCAGCTGGACACACTTCCTCCACACGTGCTGGTCCCGGGACTGGAAATGTTCCCGGAATCCCACATGCAGCCAGAGGAGCAAACCACGGCTTCAAGCTCTCCTGCCATGACTAAACCCTTTAAATTTAAAACTTTAGAAGATTATAATTTTTTAAAAAAACTAAGTCTTGCTAAAACAATGACTTACAATTCAATCCACTATGAAAAATACCCACCAGGACTTACTCACCAGTCAGCTGTGCTCTTTGGAGACTCTCGGCTCCCCTCACTCTGAGGACAGGTAGGAAATGAAAGGAGCTCCTCGCTCCCTCCTCACCGAACTTCCTCAGTCACCAAACTTCCACTTTAACACTCTAATGCAACCCAAGTCAGCACTCCAGTGCAAACAAGGAATTGCGCTATCAGTACATCTGTTTTGTTCTGTTTCAAATGCTACTCACATTCAGATACAGAGTCAATTGGGGGTGGCACAGTGGTTAGTACTGCAGCCTCACAGCTCCAGTGACCCGGGTTTGGTTCTGGGTACTGCCTGTATGGAGTTTGCAAGTTCTCCCTGTGACCGCGTGGGTTTCCTCCGGGTGCTCAGGTTTCCTCCACAGCCCAAGACTTGCAGGTTGATAGGTAAATTGGCCATTGTAAATTGCTCCTCGTGTAGGTAGGTGGTAGGAGAATTGTGGGGATGTGGTAGGGAATATGTGATTAATGTAGGATTAGTATAAAATGGGTGGTTAATGGTTGGCACAGACTTGGTGGGCCGAAGGGCCTTTTTCAGTACTGTATCTCTCTATGACTCTAATTTTGTAACCTCTAGCCTTGTCTGCTGATTTACTCTAAGATTTGTAATCACTGTCCCTTTCTGTCACTGTCTGTTTATCATTTCCCATATTAATACCTTTCTCACTTGCTTTGTCTCTACTCTTTGATTTACCACATCTTCCCAAATCTGATCCCTTGCCGCCACTATTTAGTTTAAAACCCTCTCTACTTCCCTAGTTATGCAGCTCACTAGAACACTGGCCCCAGCACAGTTCAGGTGTAGACCGTCCCAAAGGTACAGCCCCCACTTTCCCCAGTACTGGTGCCAGTGCCCCACGAACTGGAACCCACTTTTTCCACACCAGTCTTTGAGCTACGCATTCATCTCTCTAATCTCATTTGCCCTACTCCAATTTGCATGTTGCTCAGGTAATAATCCAGAGATTATTACCTTTTGAGGTTCTGCTTAATTTAGTGTGTATCTCCTCAGACTGACTATGTAGAACCTCCTTCCATGTTCTATCCATATCATTGGTACCTACATGGACCACGACGACTGGATCCTCCTCCTCCCACTGTAAGTTTCTCTCCAACCCTGAGCAGATGTCCCAAACCCTGGCACCGGGCTGGCAACACAGCCATCTGGAATCTCGCTCTTTGCTGCAGAGAACAGTGTCAATCCCCCTCATTGTTACTGCCCCCTACTACCACTACTTTTCTATTTGCTCCCCCCACTTGAACGACTTCCTGTACCACGGTCAGTCTGCTCATCCACACTACAGCCCTCGCTTTTGCCAATATAAGCTGCAAGAACCCCAAACTTATTGCTCAGTTGCAAGGGCTGAGGCTCCTCCACTCCCACCTTCTCAGTCCCCTTACCTGCCTCACTCGCAGTCACACCCTCCTGTCCCTGACTACTGACCAAAACAGATGCCCCTATCCTGAAGGGTGTGAATGCCTTCTGAAACAGTGTGTCCAGTTAACTTTCCCCCTCCCTGATGCATCGCAGTGTCTGCAGCTCGGCATCCAGGAGCTCCCATATAACTGCAGCCACAACACATCACTTGTCCTGCCATCTTTATTGTGTTAATTTAATTAAATTTATTTTTCTTAATTTATAGTTCCCCTCCTTACCGAACTCCCTCTCTCACCAAACTCCCTTCTTCACACTCTGTGCCGTCCAGCAGCACTCAGTGCACACCCAATTGCTCTTTACCCAGTTCCTCTTCACCCGCTTCCTCTTCATCCGTTTCCTGCAGTAATTATCCAGCTTTGCCTCACCAACTCATTCACTGTAACTACCCATTAAAATTGAGCCAGAATATATGTTACAAATAGGCTCTCGTCTGCTTGGGATCTTCAGGGTGGTGGGTACAGGTCTGCCAGGGGTGGGAGAGTGGAGTTGATGGTGTTTGCGGGATTTACAGAGGTTTCAATATGGAAGCAGCACCAATCCGGAATCTGTGGCGAAGCTCCCTTTGTGCCCTGTGAACATTAATCTTTCAGTGTGGCACTAGCTGTACCATGAGGGGTAGTGAGACTGACTGCATAGCTCTGTGGAGAGCTGGCACGGGCTTGATGTGCCAAATGGCCTCCTACTGTGCTGTAAATGTCTATGACTCTCTGTAGCCCAGATCAGGATTGGTTGCAGATTCACTTCCCTGAAGGCTATCGGTGAGCCTGTTAGGTTTGTAATCACAATCCAACAAGTTTTCTGGTGCAGGTTATAAATAATCAGATTTATTGAATGTAATTTTTACAAACTTACACTTTTGGGATTTGAACCTTTGATCTCTGGGTTAAGTCCAGTATCAGAATAAAGCTTTTCGAATTCAACAGCAAAGCTGCAGTGTTGGTTAATTTTACATTTTTTGTATTAACTAGCATGGTTTTGATCAGAATGATGTGATGAAGTGTTTAAAATGGTGAAAGGATGGGACAGGTGGATAGAAGCAGATGATTTCCAGTAATTGAGGGTCTACAACGAGAGGCCAGAGATAGAAGATTAAATGGAAGTGATTGAGGACAGAGCAGGAGAGAGTTGTGAGGCTGTGGGATTCACTTCCAGAGTTAGTGGTTGAGACAGAAACTGTGGATTAGAGACTGGGAGGAAGGAGCAGGGAATGGGAACAGGGTAGATCAATGTCATTAGGACTATTTGCTGGAGTGGTCAGTAAATCCTGACGCAGTCTGAATGGCCTGTTTGTGTCTTGTAAGCTGTTTCATTGCTGACCTGTAACTGATGTCTTGTTTCCTACCACAGGCTAAGGAGGAGCAGAGGATGGATGCGATTTGTGTGGGTAAAGTCACTCTGCCATGTCCACCCGGTGAAGGTCAGCTTCACCGTATCGTCCTGCTCCGGGATCAGCTCTATGACCTGCACAGCCGCCTCATCTCCTAGGAACCTGGGCCAGGGCCCCTCGTCATCAGGACACTAATCTAATCTTCAACCCAGGAGTACCCAACCTGCTAATCTCGCTAATTCCTAACCACTGCCTCATTTATTACTAAGTGTGTGACCCAGAGGCAGTTTAGATAAAGCTCTGTCTACACACTGCCCCTGTCGGGAATTAACCCCTCGCAGCCTACAGCTCCAAGAACTGTTCCCTCAGCTCAGTGTGTACTCTGTCATTATAGTGACATTCTATCCATAGATCAGACCCAGTCAGTGCCACAGTTATTCAACTCTCCCCCTCATTGTATCCTTCCCAATAGTTTGGCTAATCGTCCTGGGGGGGGCCTCGCACACTGCTCTCGGATCACAGTCTGATTGGGCTCCTGACTTCACCTCCTAGTCAATGGTCACTGACCTCCCTACAACATTCCCAGCTCACTTCCCGAAGTTTTCCCAGCTCACTTCCCGATAAGCTTTCATAGCTCACTTTCCGATTAGCTTTCCCAGCTCACTTCCCGAAAAACCTCGCGAGCAATTTATCAAGAAGAGGATACAAACTCTGTGGACAGCACATTAGTAACGCACTCTCCATCTGCCCATCCACTCTCTCCATCCCTCCCTTGTCTCAATTCCCCCCCGCGTCTCCATCCCCCCCACCCCTGTCTCCATCCCCCCCACCCATGTCTCCAACACCCCCCCCCCCCATCTCCGTCCTTGTTTGATGCTGGATGTGTTGACTGGGTCTAATGGTGAGTTTCTGTGTGTTTGAGCAGTTTCTCTGTACAGTCTGTTGCATGTTTATTGAAGTTAGTTGTATTCAGTCAGTCTGTCCGGAGCACCTGCTCA
Organism: Heterodontus francisci; assembly: GCF_036365525.1. NCBI lineage: Eukaryota > Metazoa > Chordata > Chondrichthyes > Heterodontiformes > Heterodontidae > Heterodontus > Heterodontus francisci. Next base: position 3,347,673 of record NC_090371.1, on the reverse strand, counting down.
TCACACCAACTCATTAATAAATGTTCGCCTGTTGCCTGGGTTGTCTTCAAATCAATTCTCTCTGCTTTTCCTTTTGTTGAGACATAGTTACTTGGAGCAGTCCATGATTCAGGGATCAGCCCACACCTTCCCACACTCAGCCCACCTAGTGCTGAACCGCGCCCTCCCCTGGCATTGCCTCCCCCCCTTTCCCAGCGTTGACACACACCCCCCCCACATCAGTAGTGGGGAAAATGCTAGAGTCTATTATAAAGGATGTGATAGCAGAACACCTGGAAAACATAAATGGGATTGGACAAAGTCAGCATGGGTTTACGAAAGGGAAATCATGCTTAACAAATCTACTGGAGTTTTTTGAGGATGTAACTAGTAGAATAGATAAGGGAGAACCAATGGATGTGGTGTATTTGGATTTTCAGAAAGCTCCCACATAAGATGTTAGTGTGCAAGATTAAAGCACATGGGATTGGGGGTAATATACTGGCATGGATTGAGAATTGGTTGACAGACAGGAAACAAAGAGTAGGAATATATGGGTCTTTTTCTGAGTGGCAGGCAGCGACTAGTGGGGTACCACAGGGATCAGTGCTTGGGCCCCAGCTATTCTTGGGTGAGGGAACTAAATGCAACATTTCCAAGTTTGCAGACGACACAAAGCTGGGGGAGGGGGGGGAATGTGAGCTGTGAGGAGGATGCAAAGAGCTCCAATGTGATTTGGGCGAGTGGGCAAATGCATGGCAGATGCAGTATAACGTGGATAAATGTGAAGTTATCCACTTTGGTTGTAAAAACAGAAAGGCAGATTATTATCTGAATGGTGATAGATTGGGAAAGGGGGAGGTGCAATGAGACCTGGGTGTCCTTGTACACCAGTCGCTGAAAGCAAGCATTCAGGTGCAGCAAGCAGGCGAATGGTATGTTGGCCTTCATTACAAGAGGATTTGAGTACAGGAGCAAGGGTGTCTTACTGCAGTTATACAGGGCCTTGGTGAGACTACATCTGGAGTATTGTGTGCAGTTTGAGTCTCCTTATCTGAGGAAGGATGTTCTTGCCATGGAGGGAGTGCAAAGAAGATTTACTAGGCTGATTCCTGGGATGGCAGGATTGATGTATGAGGAGAGATTGGGTCGACTATATTCACTAGAGTTTAGAAGATTGAGAGGGGATCTCATAGAAACCTATTAAATTCTAACAGGACTAGACAGGCTAGATGCAGGCAGGATGTTCCTGATGGCTGGGGAGTCCAGAACCAGGGATCACAGTCTCAGGATACAGGGTATGCCATTTAGAACCAAGATGAGGAGAAATGTCTTCAATCAGAGAGTGGTGAACCTGTGGAATTCTCTACCGCAGAAGGCAGTGGAGGCCAAGTCATTAAATATATTCAAGAAGGAGATAGATATATTTCTTAATGCCAAAGGGATCAAGGGATATGGGGAGAAAGCGGGAACAGGTTACTGAATTAGATGATCAGCCATGAGCTTTTCCGAAAGGCGGAGCAGGCCCAAAGGGCCAAATGCCCTACTCCTGCTCCTATTTTCAATGTTTCTATGATGTTCTCACAGCCGTCCGATGGGGGAAGGAAGGTTCTTCAGCAGTAGAACAGTAACAGTCCGTAGTCTAATCCAGAAGTTGAAATTGTTGTTCCTTCTCCAGCAATGAATTTCAACAATTAACAACTTGCAATCACTTTTTTATTAATCAATTTGGCTTTAGAATTTTTGAGGGATAAAAGATTGTCACCATCTAAATTCTCTTCCTTCAATTTAAATGGTCTGAAAGGACTCCTTTCAGGTGCTAACACGTGCTGTCTGTTTCTCTCTTAACTGTCTCTCAAAAGTCAGCTTTTCAATTAGTTTCAAACTTCATTCAGTAACACTGTATCTCGATGCTCAGTCCGAATGGCTATATCCTGGGCAACGAGAATGCTTTCTTTGATTCAGCTGCTGTAGCCTGCTGCCTTACAGCAGTACTGCTCCCTTTCCAGCCTTAAAGGCACACCGCATTCTTCCCGAAAAAAAAACTACAGCAACATTACAACCCTCAGTTGACCCTGCAAAGTCCTCCTTACTCATCTCTGGGGGCTTGTGCCAAAGTTGGGAGAGCTGTCCCACAGACTAGTCAAGCAACAGCCTGACATAGTCATACTCACGGGATCATACCTTACAGATAATGTCCCAGATGCCACGGTCACCATCCACCGGGTATGTCCTGTCCCACCAGCAGGACAGGCCCAGCAGAGGTGGCGTCACAGTGGTATACAGTAGGGAGGGAGTTGCCCTGGGAGTCCTCAACATCGACTCTGGACCCAATGAAATCTTATGGCATCAGGTCAAATATGGGCAAGGAAACCTCCTCATTACCACCTACTGCCCTCCCTCAGCTGATGAGTCAGAACTCCATATTGAACACCACTTGGAGGAAGCACAGGGTCACAAGGGCGCAGAATGTACTCTGGCTGGGGGACTTCAATGTCCATCACCAAGAGTGGCTCGGTAGCACCACTACTGACCGAGCTGGCCGAGTCCTAAAGGACATAGCTGCTAGACTGGGTCTGTGGCAGGTGGTGGGGGAACCAACACGAGGGAAAAACATACTTGACCTCACCAATCTGCCTGCTGCAGATGCATCTGTCTATGACTGTATTGGTAGGAATGACCACCGCACAGTCCTTGCGGAGACCAAGTCCCGCCTTCACATTGAGGGGACCGTCCGTCGTGTTGTGTGGCACTATCACCGTGCTAAATGGGATAGATTTCAAACAGATCTAGCAATGCAAAACTGGGCATCCATGAGGTGCTGTGGGCCATCAGCAGCAGCAGAATTGGACTCAACCACAATCTGTAATCTCATGGCCCGGCATATCCCCACTCTACCATTACCATCAAGCCAGGAGACCAACCCTGGTTCAATGAAGAGTGCAGGAGGGTATGCCAGGAGCACCACAGGTGAAGCTACAACCCAGGACTACTTGTGTGCCAAACTGCATAAGCAGCATGCCATAGACAGCTAAGCGATCCCATAACCAATGGATCAAACCTAAGTTCTGCAGTCCTGCCACATCCAGCTGGGAATGGTGGTGGACAATTAAACAACTAACTGGAGGAGGAGGCTCCACAAATATCCCCATCCTCAACGATGGGAGAGCCCAGCACATCAGTGCTAAAGGCAAGGCTGAAGCATTTGCAAATATCTTCAGCCAGAAGTGCCGAATTGATGATCCATCTCAGCCTCCTCCTGAAGTCCCCAACATCACAGATACCAGACTTCAGCCAATCTGATTCACTCAATGTGATATGAAGAAACAACTGAAGGCAGTGGATACTGCCAAGGCTATGGGCCCTGACAATATTCCAGCAATAGTACTGAAGATCTGTGCTCCAGAACTTGCCGCGAAATCAGTCAAGTTGTTCCAGTACAGGTACAACACTGGTATTGACTTGGCCTTGTGGAAAATTGCCCACGTATGTCCTGTACACAAAAAGCAGGACAAATCCAACCCGGCCAATTACCGCCCCATCAGTCTACTTTCAATCATCAGTAAGGTGATGGAAGGTGTCGTCGACTGTGCTATCAAGCGGCACTTGCTTAGCAATAACCTGCTCAGTGACGCTCAGTATGGGTTCCGCCAGAACCACTCAGCTCCTAACCTCATTACAGCCTTGGTTCAAAATTGGACAGAAGAGCTGAACTCCAGAGGTGAGGTGAGAGTGACTGCCCTTGACATCAAGGCAGCATTTGACTGAGTATGGCATCAAGGAGCCCTAGCAAAACTGGAGTCAATGGGAATCGGGGGGAAAACACTGCTGGTTGGAGTCATATGTAGCACAAAGGAAGATGGTTGTGTAAAATAAAAGCAAAATATGCAGATGCTGGAAATCTGAAATAAAAGCAGTAAGTGCTGGAAATACTCAGCAAGTCAGGCAGCTGGGGAGAGAGAAGCAGAGTTAACATTTCAGGTCTGTGACCTTTCATCAGAACTGGCAAAAGTTAGAAAAGAATTAGGTTTCAAGCAAGTGAAGGGGTGGTGGGTGATGCTGGGAAGAGAACAAAAGGGAAGGTGTGTAGTAGGCCAGAGGGCAAGAGAGATTAAATAACAAAACTGTCCTGGGACAAAGGAAAAGAGTGTGTTAATGCTTGTAGTGAAAGACAAAACATTAGTCATAGCGGAATAATGAGCAGCTCTGTCTACATGAAAAGCAGGCACATGGTTTAAAACTAAAATAAATTTAAGAAAAGACCAGTCGTGCTCTGGCATTATTGAACTCTATGTTCAGTCTGCAAGCCTGTAGAGTGCCTAATCAAAAGATCAGGTGCTGCTCCTCGAGCTCGCGTTGATGTTCACTTGAACACTGGAGCAGGCCAAAGACAGAAATGTTGGCATGAGAGGTGGGGGGGTTGTGTTGAAATGGCAAGCAACCGGAAGATCGGGTTCATGCTTTCAGACTAAGTGGAGATGTTCTGCAAAGTGGTCACACAATGTGCATTTGGTCTCCCCAGTGTAGAGGTGACCACATGGTGAGCAGCAAATGCAGTTTACTAAATTGAAAGAAGTACAAGGGGATGATGGAGGAGTGAATCAGGGTGGCGCGGAGGGAACGATCCCTTTGGAATGTAGACGGGGAGGGGAAGGGAAGATGTGTTTGGTAGTGGCATCACGTTGGAGGTGGTGGAAATGGCGGAGGATGGTTGTAGTTGTTGGAGCTCCAGGACATCACTGCAGGAGTTCCTCAGGGTAGTGTCTGAGACCCAACCATCTTCAGCTGCTTCATCAATGACCTTCCTTCAATCATAAGGTCAGAAGTGGGGATGTTCGCTGATGATTGCACAATGTTCAGCACCATTCGTGACTCCTCAGATACTGAAGAAGTCCATGTAGAAATGCAGCAAGACCTGGACAATATCCAGGCTTGGGCTGATAAGTGGCAAGTAACATTCACGCCACACAAGTGCCAGGCAATGACCATCTCCAACAAGAGAGAATATAACCATCTCCCCTTGACATTCAATGGCATTACCATCGCTGAATCCCCCACTATCAACATCCTGGGGGCTACCATTGACCAGAAACTGAACTGGACCATCCACATAAATGATGTGGCTACAAGAGCGGGTCAGAGGCTAGGAATCCTGAGGCGGGTTACTTACCTCCTGACTCCCCAAAGCCTGTCCACCATCTACAAGGCACAAGTCAGGAGTGTGATGGAATACTCTTCACTTGTCTGGATGGGTGCAGCTCCAACAACACTCAAGAACTCGACACCATCCAGGACAAAGCAGCCCGCTTGATTGGCACCCCATCTACAAACATTTACTCCCTCCACCACCGACGCACAGTGGCAGCAGTGTGTACCATCTACAAGATGCACTGCAGCAAGGCACCAAGGCTCCTTAGACAGCAACTTCCAAACCCACGACCTCTACCAACTAGAAGGACAAGGGCAGCAAATACATGGGAACACCACCACCTGCAAGTTCCCCTCCAAGTCACACACCATCCTGACTTGGAACTATATCGCCGTTCCTTCACTGTCGCTGGGTTAAAATCCTGGAACTCCCTTCCTAACAGCACTGTGGGTGTATCTACCCCAAATGGACTGCAGCGTTTCAAGAAGGCAGCTCACCACCACCTTCTCAATAGCAATTAGGGGTGGGCAATAAATGCTATCCTAGCCAGCGATGCCCAAATCCCGTGATTAAATTTTTTTAAACCCTCTCAAGAGCCCTGACATCCTTCCTAAAGTGTGACCAGAACTGGACACAATATTCTCACTGTGGAGAGCTTTACAAAGGTTCAGCATAACTTCCCTGCTTTTGTACTCAATGCCTCTATTTATGAAGCCCAAGATCTGATATGTTTTACTAAACGCTCTCTCAATATGTCCTGCCACCTTCAAAAATCGATGCACATGCACCCCCAGGTCCCTCTGTTCCTGCACACTCTTTAGAACAGTGAAAAGTCACTGACCTGAAACGTTAATTCTGTTTCTCTCTCCACAGATGCTGCCAGACCTGCTGAGTATTTCCAGCATTTCTTGTTTTTGTTTCGGGTTTCCAGCATCTGCAGTATTTTGCTTTTACATAAAGTATATATTGCCTCTCCCTATTCCTTCTGCAAAAATGCATCACCTCACATTTATCAGTATTAAATTCCATTTGCCACCTCTCTGCCCACTCTAGTAGCCTATGTATATCCTGTTGCAGGCAGCTCACTCTCACCTCCAAGCTTGGTGGTATTTTGAAATCTGAAATTTGAATGTCTGTTCCAAGATCCTAATCAAATGGGTGGTTGTTGGTCGGCACAGACTCGGTGGGCCGAAGGGCCTGTTTCAGTGCTGTATCTCTAAATAAATAAATAAATCTATATCTCGCAAAAAAAGCAGTGGTCCCAGCACTGACCCTTGGGGAACACCACTGTCCACCATCCTCCAGTCTGAAAAACAACCATTTACCATGACTCACTGTTTTCCATCCTTAAGCCAATTTTTATCCAATTGGACACTGACCCTCCTATTCCATGAGCCTCAATTTTGGTTACCAGCCTTTTATGTGGTACTTTAGCAAAGATTTTCTTAAATTCCATATAAACAACATCAACCTTCAAAAAATTCAATTAGATTAGTTCTTTATTGTTCTTTCATGAGATGTGGGTGTTGCTGGCTAGGCCAGCATTTATTGCCCATCCCTAACTGCCCTTGAACTGAGTGGTTTGCTAGGCCATTTCAGAGGGCAGTTAATAGTCAACCACATTGCTGCGGGTTTGGAGTCACATTAGGCCAGACCAGCAGACTTCCTTCCCAAAAGGACATTAGTGAACCAGATGGGCTTTATACAACAATCAATGATAGTTTCAGGCACTATTACTGAGACTAGCTGTCAATGCCAGACATTTTTTAATTAATTAATCTCATTAATGAATTGAATTTAAAAACCACCAGCTGCCATGGTGGAATTTGACCCACGTCCCCAGGGCATTGGTCTGAGCCTCTGGATTACTAGTTCAGTGACATTATCACTATGCCACCTTGTCCCTGTAGTCAAGCACAATCTGCCTTTTATAAATCCGTGCTGGCTCTCCCTAATTAACTCAAACCTCTCCAAGTGTCTTTTGATTTTTTCCCCTAAAATCTTACCCACCACTGATGTTAAACTAACTGGCCTGTCGTTACTAGGACTGTCCTTACACCCTTTCTTCAACGTCACATTTGCCACTCTCCACTCCTCTGGCACCTCCCCTGTATCTAGGGAAGATTGGAAGATTATGGAGAGCCCTTCTGCTGTCTCCACCCCCACTTCCTTTAGCAACCTGCGATGCAAGCCATCTGGACCAGGTGACTTATCTACCCTAAGCATAGCCAGCCTTTCCGGTACCTCCTGCCTATCAATTTTCACCCCAGCCATTACGTCTACTATTTCCACTTCTACCGATATTTTGTCAGTATTCTCTTCCATAATAAACACCGATACAAAATACTCATTAAATATATTAGCCTTGCCCTGTGCCTCTAAGTCTATATTACCCTCTTTGTCCCTGACAGGCCCGTCCTGCTTCTCACTACCCGCTTACTATTTACATGCTGGAAGATTTTTGGGTTCCCTTTTATGCTGACTGTCATTTTATTCTCATATTCTCTCTTTGATTTTCCTCTTCACCTCCCCTCTCATCTCACTGTATTTGGCCTGGTTGTTTCCTCATATTCTCTACCCCTTCGTCATCTGCAGTTATACAGGACCTTGGTAAGACCACATCTGGAGTATTGTGTGCACTTTGGGTCTCCTTATCTGAGGAAGGATGTTCTTGCTATGGAGGGAGTGCAAAGAAGATTTAGTGGGCTGATTCCTGGATGGCAGTATTGACATATGAGGAGAGATTGGGGTCGACTAGGCCTATATTCACTAGAGTTTAGAAGAATGAAACGGGATCTCATAGAAACCTTTAAAATTCTAACAGGACTAGACAGGTTAGATGGAGGGAGGGTGTTCCCGATGGCTGGGGAGTCCAGAACCAGGGGTCACAGTCTCAGGATATGGGGTTTGCCATTTCGAACCGAGATGAGGAGAAATTTCTTCACTCAGAGGGTGGTGAACCTGTGGAATTCTCTACCGCAGAAGGCAGTGGAGGCCAAGTCATTAAATATATTCAAGAAGGAGATAGATATATTTCTTAATGCCAAAAGGATTATGGGGGAGGAAAAGCAGGAACAGGGTACTGAATTAGACGATCAGCCATGATCTTTTTTGAATGGCGAGCAGGCCCAAAGGGCCGAATGGCCTACTCCTGCTCCTATGTTTTCTGTGTTTCTATCCAAGGAGCCCTGGGTTTTGTTCCCCTTTTTGCCCTTGTTGGAATGTTCCTAGCCTGTAACTGAAACATCTCCTCCTTAAAGATAACCCATTGTTCCATTATAGTTCCTGTCAGTCTTTGCTTCCATTTTACCCTGGCTAGATCCCCTTGAAGTTAGCCCTCTTCCAAATTCAAAGATTTTCTTTAGATTGTGCCTTGCTCTTCTTTGGTTGGATAAACTCGGATTGTTTTCACTGGAACGACGGAGGTGGAGGGGTGACATGATAGAGGTTTACAAAGTTATGAGCGGCATGGACAGAGTGGATAGTCAGAAGCTTTTTCCCAGGGTGGAAGAGTCAGTTACTAGGGGACATAGGTTTAAGGTGAGAGGGACAAAGTTCAGAGGGGATGTGCGAGGCAAGTTCTTCACACAGAGGGTGGTGAGTGCCTGGAACTTGCTGCCGGGGGAGGTGATGAAAGCAGATACGATAGCGACGTTTAAGAGGCATCTTGACAAATACATGAATAGGTTGGGAATAGAGGGATACGGTCCCCGGAAGTGCAGAAGGTTTTAGTTTAGGCAGGCATCAAGGTCGGCGCAGGCTTGGAGGGCCGAATGGCCTGTTCCTGTGCTGTACTGTTCTTTGTTCCTGCTAATTTAAACCTTATGATCTGCCTGAGTGAATTTGGAAATTTGGTGCACGTGGTAAGTTCTGGAAAGTTATTGTCCAGTTTAAATTTTAGATGAAGTGTCAGGTTTTAAATCTGCTGCTTAGGTAAATAGCCTTGTTAAACAAGAAGCAGCCAGCAGTGACAGTTATCTGTTAATCAGTTGGAAGTAGTTAGGTTCAATAGGTGTTAACTATTGTCGCAGAAAGCTGAGCTAGTGAGTCTTCAGAATCCTTATATAAAGCAGACATGTTTCTTAGCCAAAAAGAGTGAGGGGATGCACTGAGAGGAGACATCTGCCCGAGTGAAGTTGGAAATTTGGTGCCTGTGGGAATTTGGTGCTGAGGGAAAACGAGGGGCTCATTTTCCTCTTTTTTTCGCCTTCTTCCTCTGGTTCCAAGGTAGGTGAGTGCAATTTTCCATTTCTTCACTGTGTGAATTCTTAACTAATTGACAAATTAAAAAATAAGGTTGTACAGAGATGGCAGGGCCGGTGGTGTGCTGCAACTACAGCATGTGGGAATCTGTGGAATGCTCTACAATCCCGGACAACCATGTCTGCAGTAAGTGTCTGCAGCTTGCACGGCTTCAGCTCAGAATTGCTGAGCTCGAGACTGAGTTGCAGACATTGTGCAGCATCAGGGAGGGGGAGAGTCACCTGGATGCTTTGTTCCAGGAGGCAGTCACACCGCTTAGAGCAGGGAGGCCATTAGAGATGGCCAATGGTCAGGGGCAGGAGGGTGTGACTGTGAGTGAGGGAGGTAGGGGGAGTCAGCATGTAGGGATGGAGGAGCCTCAGCCTCTGACCTTGTCCAACAGGTACGAGGTCCTTGCTATCTGTGTGGATGAAGAGAAGGACTGCAAGGTGGATGAGCGGACTGACCATGGCACAAGATGTCATTACAGTGGGGGGAGTGAAGAGGAGTGTGGAAGTGATGGGAGACACTATAGTCAGGGGGATAGATACTGTTGTGTGTGCTGTGACTAGGAGCTCTGATGGCTGTGTCGCCTGCCTGGTGCCAGGGTTAAAGACATCTCCTCGTGACTGGAGTGGGAGAGGGAGGATCCGGTTGTCGTGATCCATGTGGGAACCAATGACATAGGCAGAACCAGACATTATGTTCTGCTTATTGAATTTGAAGAGTTAGGGTCCGAACTAAAATGCAGAACATCAAAGGTAATCATCTCCGGATTGTTACCTGAGCCACACACAAATTGGCACAGGGTCAAGCAGATTAGAGAACTAAACCCGTGGCTCAAAGAGTGGTGTGGGAAGAAGGGGTTTTGATTTTTGGGGCACTGGCTTCAGTACTCAGAGAAAAGGGAGCTATTCTGTTGGGATGGGCTTCACTTGAACTGGGCTGGGACCAGTGTCCTGGCCAATAGCATAACTGGGGCTGTGGACAGGGCTTTAAACTAACAGAGTGGGGGGGAGGGTTTGGTTAAAGGGAAATTTAGAAATCCAAAGAGGTCAGGGCATCGGAGCAGGATAGTGATGTGGGTAACTCCCGACAGAATGGGACAGAGAGTTTAACTAAAATTGTACATTGGCAAATAAGGTCCTTGCATAGAGGTAAAAAATGAAATTAAAATTCCTTTATCTATCCAAGTCTTGCTGCATTTCTACACAGACTGCTTCAGTAGCTGTGGAGTCACGAATGGTGCTGAACATTGCGCAATCATCAGCGAACATCCCCACTTCTGACCTTATGATTGAAGGAGGGTCATTGATGGAGCAGCTGAAGATGGTTGAGGGTTCAGCATAACCTCCCTGCTCTTATATCCTATACCTCAGCTAATAAAGGAAAGGATTCCATATGCCTTATTAACCACCTTATTGACCTGTCCTGCTACCTTCAGGGATCTGTGGACATTCACTCCAAGGTCCCTCACTTCCTCGACACTTCTCAGTATTTTCCCATTAATCATGTATTCCTTTGCCTTGTTTGACCTCTCCAAATGCATCACACCTCACACTTCTCCAAGTTGAATTCCATTTGCCACTTTTCTGCCCATCCAACCAGACCATCAATATCTTCCTGCAGCCTGTAGCTATCCTCCTCGCTATCTACCACACGGCCAATCTTTGAACCGAATGGCCTGCTTCTCCACTGTAACAATGCTATGATCAGTATCATGAAACTGCAATTTCATAGCATGACTACAATATTAATAACTACCCTCCCTCACAAAGCATTTGATAATGTGTCAATTCACCTTTTTGATTAAACTGTATGAACAGAGATTTCAACAATAAAGATAAAGACACAGATGATCAAATACTATGTGAAACATGACAGATAATATGCTACTGGGAAAATAGATTCTTGTGGTATGCAGATCGTCATAGTTGGTAAATTGGGTTAAATTAAGATGTTGGATTCACACTCAATTATTCTGGGAAACTGGAAAGAAATTCCGGCAGCGAAACCAAAAGCAATTGCTGTGTAGTCTGGATATGCTTTTCCTGCAAATGCTGCGATCTTTTATGTGTATTTAACACCACAACAAGTTAGTAATTGAAAGGGAAAGAGTTGAAGAGTGAATGGCAACTTGTCAAATGTGGAGGAGAGCTTGGTTGTCATAGCAACCTTAACATTCAGCACAATCACCAGAACAGGAAACCAGTCAGCTCCATCAACATCTGCAAAGAGAACAGACAGATTTGATGCTCCAGGTGCAACTCTCTCAGAAACAAAAACATTCATGGTGTTCAAACTGTTCGAAAAGCATCAGACCTCGAAATGTTAAATGATTCTAACGTTGTGTGCCCAAAATACCAACAGTTGTCAAGCTATCCGCTCCACCTCAGCAACAGGCCAGATGAGGAGAAATTCATGGAGCTCTTTGAGGGTCTCCAGACCAACTCCACTTTGAAACTGATGGAAACTGGTTTCTTTATGGGACTCGGACCCCCTTCCATTAACCGACAATTGTGCAATTTTCTCTGTTTCTCACCTCCCTTCAAAATGACATTCTGCAAACTCGTCAGAGGATGAACTAGCAGAATAGATAAGCGGGAACTGGTGGATGTGGTATATTTAGATTTTCAGAAAGCTTTTGACAAGAGGTTAGTAAACAAAATTAGAGCACATGGGATTGGGGGGAATACACTGCAATGGATTGAGAACTGGGTTAACAGACAGAAAACAGTAGGAATAAATGAGTCATTTCAGGTTGTCAGGCTGTGAGTCGTGGGGTACCACAAGGATCAGTGCTTGGGCCCCAGCTATTCAATGATTTGGATGTGGGGATTAAATGTAATATTTCCAAGTTTGCAGATAGCACAAAACTAGGTGGAAGTGTTGAGTTGTGAGGAGGATGCAAAGACGCTTGAAGGGGATTTGGAGAAGCTAAGCGAGTGGGCAAAAATTTGGCAGATGGAATACAATTAATTATATTAATTTAGAGATACAGCACTGAAACAGGCCCTTCGGCCCACTGAGTCTCTGCTGACCATCAACCACCCATTTATACTAATCCTACATGAATCCCACATTCCAAACACATCCCCACCTTCCCTCCCCTACCACCTGCCTATACTAGGGGCAATTTACAATGGCCAATTTACCTATCAACCTGCAAGTCTTTGGCTGTGGGAGGAAACCGGAGCACCCGGCGAAAACCCACGCAGTCACAGGGAGAACTTGCAAACTTCACACAGGCAGTACCCAGAATAGAACCCGGGTCACTGGAGCTGTGAGGCTGCGGTGCTAACCACTGCGCCGCCCTCACTGTGCCACAATGTGGAGAAATGTAGGGATAGGTGTAATGGTATTATCACTGGACTAGTAACCCAGAGACCCAGGGTATTTCTCTGGGGACATGGGTTCGAATCCCACCACAGCAGAAGGTGGAATTTGAATTTAATTAATAAATCTGGAATTAAAAGCTAGTCTAATGATGGCCATGAAACCATTGTCGATTGTTGTAAAAACCCATCTGGTTCACTAATGTCCTCTTGGTAAGGAAATCTGCTGTCCTTACCTGGTCTGGCCTACATGTGACTCCAGACCCACAGCGATGTGGTTAACTCTTACATGCCCTCGAAATGGCCCAGCAAGACACTCAGTTGTACCTCACCGCTACGAAGTTAATAAAAAGGAATGAAACCGGACGGACCACCCAGCATCGACCTAGGCACCGGAAACGACAACGGCAAACCCAGCCCTGTCGACCCTGCAAAGTCCTCCTTACTAACATCTGGGGGCTTGTGCCAAAGTTGGGAGAGCTGTCCCACAGACTAGTCAAGCAACAGCCTGACATAGTCATATTCACGGAATCATACCTGACAGACAACGTCCCAGACTCTGCCATCACCATCCCCGGGTATGTCCTGTCCCACCGGCAGGACAGACCCAGCAGAGGTGGTGGCACAGTGGTATACAGTAGGGAGGGAGTTGCCCTGGGAGTCCTCAACATCGACTCCGGACCCCATGAAGTCTCAGAGCATCAGGTCAAACATGGGCAAGGTAACCTCCTACTGATTACCACCAACTGCCCTCCCTCAGCTGATGACTCAGTACTCCTCCATGTTGAACACCATTTGGAAGAAGCACTGAGGGTGGCAAGGGCACAAAAAGGACTCTGGGTGGGGGACTTCAATGTCCATCACCAAGAGTGGCTCAGTAGCACCACTACTGACCGAGCTGGCCGAGTCCTAAAGGACATGGCTGCTAGACTGGGTCTGCAGCAGGTGGTGGGGGAACCAACACGAGAGAAAAACATACTTGACCTCGTCCTCACCAATCTGCCTGCTGCAGATGCTTCTGTCCATGACTGTATTGGTAGGAGTGACCACCGCACAGTCCTTGTGGAGACGAAGTCCAGCCTTCACATTGAGGAGACCGTCCATCGTGTTGTGTGGCACTATCACCGTGCTAAATGGGATAGATTTCAAACAGATCTAGCAATGCAAAACTGGGCATCCATGAGGTGCTGTGGGCCATCAGCAGCAGCAGAATCGTACTCAACCACAATCTGTAACCTCATGGCCCGGCATATCCCCCACTCTACCATTACCATCAAGCCAGGTGACCAACCCTGGTTCAATGAAGAGTGCAGGAGGGCATGCCAGGAGCAGCACCAGGCATACCTCAAAAAGAGGTGTCAACCTGGTGAAGCTACAACACAGGACTATCTGCGTGCCAAACTGCGTAAGCAGCATGCGATAGACAGAGCTAAGCGATTCCATAACCAACGGATCAGATCTAAGTTCTGCAGTCCTGCCACTTCCAGTCATGAATGGTGGTGGACAATTAAACAACTAACTGGAGGAGGTGGCTCCACAAATATCCCCATCCTCAATGATGGGGGAGCCCAGCACATCAGTGCGAAAGATAAGGCTGAAGTATTTGCAACAATCCTCAGCCAGAAGTGCCGAGTTGATGATCCATCTCGGCCTCCTCCTGAAGTCCCCAGCATCACATGCCAAAGACTTGCCCGTTGATAGGTAAATTGGCCATTAGCAATTGCCCCTAGTATAGGTAGGTGGTAGGGAAATATAGGGACAGGTGGGGATGTGGTAGGAATATGGAATTAGTGTAGGATAAGTATAAATGGGTGGTTGATGGTCGGCACAGACTCGATGGGCCGAAGGGCCCGTTTCAGTGCTGTATCTCTAAACTAAAGCTAATCACAGATGCCAGGCTTCAGCCAATTCAATTCACTCGCGTGATATCAAGAAACGACTGAAGGCACTGGATACTGCAAAAGCTATGGGCCCTGACAATATTCTGGCAATAGTACTGAAGACCTGTGCTCCAGAACTTGCCGCGCCCCTAGCCAAGCTGTTCCAGTACAGCTACAACACTGGCATCTACCCTGTAATGTGGAAAATTGCCCAGGTCTGTCCTGTACACAAAAAGCAGGACAAGTCCAACCCAGCCAATTACCGCCTCATCAGTCTACTCTCAATCGTCAGTAAAGTGATGGAAGGTGTCGTCGACACTGCTATCAAGCGGCACTTGCTTAGCAATAACCTGCTCAGTGATGCTCAGTTTGGGTTCCGCCAGGGCCACTCAGCTCCTGACCTCATTACAGCCTTGGTTCAAACATGGACAAAAGAGCTGAACTCCAGAGGTGAGGTGAGAGTGACTGCCCTTGACATCAAGGCAGCATTTGGCCGAGTATGGCATCAAGGAGCCCTAGCAAAACTGGAGTCAGTGGGAATCAGGGGGAAGACACTCCGCTGGCTGGAGTCATACCTAGAGCAAAGGAAGATGGTTGTGGTTGTTGGAGGTCAATCATCTGAGCTCCAGGACATCACTGCAGGAGTTCCTCAGGGTAGTGTCCTGGGCCCAACCATCTTCAGCTGCTTCATCAATGACCTTCCTTCAATCATAAGGTCAGAAGTGGGGATGTTCGCTGATGATTGCACAACGTTCAGCACCATTCACGACTCCTCAGATACTGAAGCAGTCCATGTAGAAATGCAGCAAGACCTGGACAATATCCAGGCTTGGGCTGATAAGTGGCAAGTAACATTCGTGCCACACAAGTGCCAGGCAATGACCATCTCCAACGAGAGAATCTAACCACCCCCCCTTGACATTCAACAGCATTACCATCGCTGAATCCCCCACTATCAACATCCTAGGGGCAAGAAACTGAACTGGAGTAGCCATATAAATACCATGGCTACAAGAGCAGGTCAGAGGCTAGGAATCCTGAGGCGAGTAACTCACCTCCTGACTCCCCAAAGCCTGTCCACCATCTACAAGGCACAAGTCAGGAGTGTGATGGAATACTCTCCACTTGCCTGGATGGGTGCAGCTCCAACAACACTCAAGAAGCTCGACACCATCCAGGACAAAGCAGCCTGCTTGATTGGCACACCATCTACAAACATTCACTCCCTCCACCACCGACGCACAGTGGCAGCAGTGTGTACCATCTACAAGATGCACTGCAGCAATGCACCAAGGCTCCTCAGACAGCACCTTCAAAACCCGCGACCTCTACCAACTAGAAGGACAAGGGCAGCAAATACATGGGAACACCACCACCTGCAAGTTCCCCTCCAAGTCACACACCATCCTGACTTGGAACTATATCGCCGTTCCTTCACTGTCGCTGGGTCAAAATCCTGGAACTCCCTTCCTAACAGCACTATGGGGATACCTACCCCAAATGGACTGCAGCGGTTCAAGAAGGCAGCTCACCACCACCTTCTCAAGGGCAATTAGGGATGGGCAATAAATGCTGACCTGGCCAGCGACACCCACATTCCATGAATGAATAAAAAAAAAGTGAGGTTATCCACTTTGGTCAGAAAAACAGAAATGGTGAGAGGCTGGGAAGTGTTGCACTTCAAAAGAACTTAGGTGTCCTTGTTCATGAGTCACAGAAAGCTAACATGCAGGTACAGCAAGTAATTAAGAAAGCAAATGGTATGTTGGCCTTTACTACAAGAGGATTTGAGTATTGGAATAAAGATCTCTTGCTGCAATTTTATAGAGCCTTGGTGAGACCGTACCTGGAGTATTGCATGCAGTTTTGGTCTCCTTACCAAAGATACACTTGTCATAGAGGGAGTGCAACAAAGGTTCACCAAACTAATTCCTAGGATGGAGGGGTTGTCCTAGGAGGAAAGAGTACATAGACTGGATCTTTATTCTCTGGAATTTAGAAGAATGAGAGGTGATCTCATTCAAACATACAAAATTCTTACAGGGCTCGACAGGGTTGATGCAGGAAGGATGTTTTCCCTGGCCGGGGAGTCAAGAACCGGGCACACAGTCTCAGAATAAGTGGCAGGCCATTTAGGGCAGAGATGAGGAGGAATTTCTTCACTGAGTGGTGAATCTTTGGCATTCAGTGTCACAGAGGGCTGTGGAGGCTCAGTCATTGAATATGTTTAAGACAGAGATCGATAGATTTCTACATATTAAAAGCATCAAGGGATACGGGGATAGTGCAGGAAAATGGTATTGAAGTAGATCAGCCTGATCTCACTGAATGGTGGAGCAGGCTCAAAGGGCTGAATGGCCTACTCCTGCTCCTTGTTCTTGTATGTTCTAGTGTGTGTTCTGTGTCACTGCAGAAAGGTGAAAGGTCAGCCTGGAATCCCACTCTGTCAGTGCAAGTGTGGCATGTGTAATTCTCAGCAGCTCTATGTTTGTGTCTGCTCTTTCCCCAGTGCTCTGTCCAGGCTGCTATACACTGACCGTCAGCTACCAGTAGCTTGCTATTGATGTGTTGACGATCCCTGGTTTAGAAGAATGAGAGGTGATCTCATTGAAACATATCACATTCTTCAGCAGCTTGTCAGGTTAGAGACTGTGAGGGTGTTTCGCCTGGCTGGGGAGTCGGTAACGGGGTGGGGGGGGGGGGTGGTGGGGGTCACGGAATAAGGGATCAGCCATTTGGAAGTATCGAAAATGGATGCATGATGTTGTGGGTGGATTGATGATGTGCTGGCCGTATTATCAGATTGTGCTGTAGTGGGTTACTTTCAGAGATATCATAGATTGATGCAAACTTACAGTCTAGGAGGAGGTCATTCTGTCCATTGTGTCTATTGAAGCTCTCC
Organism: Heterodontus francisci; assembly: GCF_036365525.1. Lineage (NCBI taxonomy): Eukaryota > Metazoa > Chordata > Chondrichthyes > Heterodontiformes > Heterodontidae > Heterodontus > Heterodontus francisci. The sequence continues at coordinate 3,330,186 of NC_090371.1, read as the reverse complement.
AAACTCATCCCACTTTCCATCTGGCACTCCATAACCCAACGTTTGAGATGAGGAGAAATTTCTTCACTCAGACATTTTCGTTTTTTTCAAAAATGCACATTGAATACTAGCCTTTAAGCTGGAGGACTAGAATACAAGGGGTAGCAGTCATGCCTCAGCTATACAAAGCCCTGGTTAGACCACACTTGGAGTTACTGTGAGCAGTTCTGGGCATCACACCTTAGGAAGGACACGTTGCCCTTGGAGGAAGTGCAGTGTAGATTTACCAGAATGATAACTGGACTCCAGGGGTTAAATTATGAGGACAGATTACACAAATTAGGGAGGTATTCCCTGGAATTTAGAAGATTAAGGGGTGATTTGATTAACTTTTCAAGATATTAAGGGAAACAGATGGGGGTAGATGGAGAAAAACTATTTCCAGTGGTTAGGGAGTCTAGGACTAGGCGGCAGAGTTTAAAGTTAGATCAGGAGTGAAATTAGGAAATACTTCTTCACATAAAGGGTGGTCAAAGTTTGGAACTTTGGGAGAGGGGAGAGGAGGGGGAGCTGTGGGGGGAGAGGAGGGGGAGCTGTGAGGGGAGACGAGCGAGAGCTGTTGGACTGGTCTGTGGGGGGACAACAGCTGTAACTGAGGCTGAAAACACTGATGCTGCCACATGGCCTCAATTGAACGAGATGAAAGAGGTTTCTTTCCCTCTGTTCCCATGTCCCTCCCTCCCCTGAGTGCACCCCCCGCCGAGTTCCCTGAACCCCGTCCCCCACTCCCCTGGGCTCCCTGAACCCCCCCCCCCCCCTTAACCCCCTCGCCCCGAGTACCCTGAACCCCCCTCCCCCGAGTACCCTGAACCCCCCCTCCCCTCCCCAAGCTCCCTGAACCCCCTCTCCCTCCCACGAGCTTCTTAAACCCCCTCCCCCCACAAGTTCCCTCAAACCCCCCTCCCACCCTGAGCCACATACTGGTGCTGGTGAGCCGAAGATTGTTACCATGGAAGTCAGTGATTGTTTGGTCAGGAGTTAAACAGAAACACATGGAGTTGTGCCCAGACAGGTTGTGCCACACTGTACCAGTATCTGTTTTGCTTAAAATAAACATAGCAATTGCCCGAAGGCTCAGAAAATATTATACATTACCTAGACTCCTGCTTTACAGGTTGAAATACTTGCTGCAAGTTTATCCAGTGAGCAGCTGGAAGGTTCTGAGTTATTAATATACATTCCTATATCAAAGACGTTGTGCTCTACCTTCGATGGAATGGCTCACTGCAGACTAGTGTGGAGTGTACCGGTCTTGACGTCCTGGCTGGCACTGGATCATGAGTCCAGGCCTCCGGTAATCTTTGAAATGTCTCTCCTTGATGTAATATTTTAATCCGGTAGGTCAGATTTTACAAACTAAAATATTAACTGATTTAAGACCACTTCATATTTAGCGATGTCACATGAATTAAGAAATTAAAATATATTCACGATGACTAAGAATGTTAAAAAGACAAGCCTAAAGGCATTGTATCTCAATGCGCGGAGTATTAAACAGGAAATTAGAGATGCATGCGATAAGGATGCAACTGTAATTATGGGTGAGTTTAATCTACATACAGATTGGGTAAACCAAATTAGCAATAATACTGTAGGAGTAATTCCTGGAGTGCGCAAGTGATGGTTTTTTTGGACCAATATGTTGAAGAACCAACTGGAGAACAGGCCATCCTATACTGGGTATTGTGTAATGAGAAAGGATTAGTTAATAATCTTGTTGTGCGGGGTCCCTTGGGGAAGAGTGACCATAACATGATAAAATTCTTCATTAAGGTGGAGAGTGAGAGAGTTGATTCCGAGACTAGGGTCCTGAATCTAAATAAAGGAAGCTATGAATGCGTGAGGCACAAGTTGGCTACGATAGACTGGGGAACGTTACTTGAAGGGTTGACAGTGGATAAGCAATGGCTAGCATTTCAAGAGCGTATGGATGAAATACAACAATTGTTCATTCCTGTCTGGCGCAATAATAAAACAGGAAGGGTGGCCCAACCGTGGCTTACTAAAGAAATTAGGGATAGTATTAGATCCAAGGAGGAGAAATATAAAATGGCCAGAACACGCAGCAAACCTGAGGATTGGGAGCAGTTTAGAATTCAGCAAAGGAGGACAAAGGGATTGATTAAGGAGGGGAAAAGAGAGTATGAGAGCAAACTTGGAGAACATAAAAACTGACTGTAAAAGCTTCTATAGGTATGTGAAGAGAAAAAGATTGTGAAGACAAATGTGGGTCCCTTACAGTCAGAAACAGGGGAATTTATAATGGGGAACAAAGAAATGGCAGAACAATTAAATACATATTTTGGTTCTGTCTTCACAAAGGAGGACACAAATTACCTCCTAGAAATGTTGGGGAACATAGGGTCTAATGAGATGAAATCAGTATTAGTGGAGAAATGGTGTTAGCGAAATTGATGGGATTGAAGGCCGATAAATCCCCAGGGCCTGATAATCTACATCCCTGAGTACTTAAGGAAGTGGCCCTAGAAATAGTGGATGCATTGTTAGCCATTTTTCAAAATTCTATAGACTCTGGAACAGTTCCAACAGATTGGAGGATAGCTAATGTAACCCCACTATTTAAAAAAGGAGGTAGAGAGAAAACAGAGAATTATAGACTGGTTAGCCTGACATCAGTAGTGGGGAAAATGCTAGAGTCCATTATAAAAGATGTAATAGCAGAGCACTTGGAAAACAATGACAGGATCAGACAAAGTCAACATGGATTTATGAAAGGGAAATCATGCTTGACTAATCTACTGGAATTATTTGAGGATGTAAGTAATAGAATAGATAAGGGAGAACCAGTGGATGTGGTGTATTTGGACTTTCAGAAGAGATTAGCGTGCAAAATTAGCATGCCGAAGGGCGGCACAGTGGTTAGCACCGCAGCCTCACAGCTTCAGCAACCCAGGTTCAGTTCTGGGTATTGCTTGTGCGGAGTTTGCAAGTTCTCCCTGTGACCGCATGGATTTCCGCCGGGTGCTCCGGTTTCCTCCCACAGCCAAAGACTTGCAGGTTGATAGGTAAATTGGCCATTGTAAATTGCCACTAGTGTATTTAGTTTTTAGAGGTACAGCACTGAAACAGGCCCTTCGGCCCACCGAGTCTGTGCCGACCATCAACCACCCATTTATACTAATCCTGCACTAATTCCATATTCCTACCACATCCCCATCTGTCCCTATATTTCCCTACCAGCTACCTATACTAGGGGCAATTTATAATGGCCAATTTACCTACCAACCTGCAAGTCTTTTTTTGGCTGTGGGAGGAAACCGGAGCACCCGGAGAAAACCCACGCAGACACAGGGAGAACTTGCAAACTCCACACAGGCAGTACCCAGAATTGAACCCAGGTCGCTGGAGCTGTGAGGTTGCGGTGCTAACCACTGCGCCACTGTGCCGCCCCGGTGGTAAGAGAATTGAGGGAAGGTGGGGATGTGGTAGGGAATATGGGATTAATGTAGGATTAGTATAAATGGGTGGTTGATGGTCAGCACAGACTCGGTGGGCCAAAGGGCCTGTTTCAGTGCTGTAACTCTCTATGACTCTAAAATTAAAGCACATGGGATTGGGGGTAAGGTACTGACATGGATAGAGAACTGGTTGGCAGACAGGAAACAAAGAGTAGGAATAAACAAGTCTTTTTCCAAGGAGCAGGCAGTGACTAGTGGGGTACCACAGGGACCCCAGCTATTCACAATATAGATTACTGATATAGATGATGGAATTAAATATAATATATCTAAGTTTGCAGATGACACAAAGTTGAGTGGGAGTGTGAGCTGTGAGGAGGATGCAGAGAAGCTCCAGTGTGATTTGGACAGGTTGAGTGAGTGGGCAAATACATGGCAGATACAGAATAATGTGGATAAATGTGAGGTTATCCACTTTGGTTGTAAAAACAGAAAGGCAGATTATCTGAACGGCAACAGATTGGGAAAGGGGTCAGTGCAGCGAGACTTGGGTGTCCTTGTGCCATGGTAAGCCATTTAGGACTGAGATGAGGAGGGATTTCTTCACCCAGAGAGTGGTGAACCTGTGGAATTCTCGACCACAGAAAACAATTGAGGACAAATCATTAAATATATTCAAGCGGCACAGTGGCGCAGTGGTTAGCACCGTAGCCTCACAGCTCCAGCGACCCGGGTTCAATTCCGGGTACTGCCTGTGTGGAGTTTGCAAGTTCTCCCTGTGTCTGCGTGGGTTTCCTCCGGGTGCTCCGGTTTCCTCCCACATGCCAAAAGACTTGCAGGTTGATAGGTAAATTGGCCATTGGAAATTGCCCCTAGTATAGGTAGGTGGTAGGGAAATATATAGGGATAGGTGGGGATGTGATAGGAATATGGGATTAGTGTAGGATTAGTGTAAACGGGTGGTTGATGGTCGGCACAGACTCGGTGGGCCGAAGGGCCTGTTTCAGTGCTGTATCTCTAAACTAAACTAAACTAAGAGTTAGATATAGTTCTTAGGGCTAAAGGGATCAAAGGATATGGGGAGAAAGCAGGAACAGGGTACTGAGTTTGGATGATCAGTCATGATTGTATTGAATGGCGGTGCAGGCTCGAAGGGCCGAATGGCCTACTCCTGCTCCTATTTTTCTATGTTTCTATATATCAACTATTAAGTACTAATGCCCAGCTTTGCATATAAAAATGCCTCTTAATTTCATTAATTATCCATAAACTCGGAGGCCACATTAAACTAAAAGCAGCAATTTATCAGACCTGACAATTAATTAAATATATTCCAAATTCAGAGCATAATTTGTTGTCTTTTCCCTGTAAAACTCTTAATTTACCTTAAAGACTCCTTTACTTTACATTCTTTATTCAGTATGTTTTGAGGTAGGCACAAGAAGTCTTGCCAACCCCTAACGGGATGCAGTCAATTCAATTGTAAACTGTGCAATTAAAGAAAAGGGTCAAGTTCCTATTAATGCAGATTGAAGCTGTTAAACTGCTTTTGTTGCCAAGAATACAAAGTACGAAGGAAAACCAAGAGATAAACCAAAACACAAAAAGGTTAAGTTTGTGTCCATGAAAAATAAAACTCATTAAAAACATCTTGAACATCTTGTTAGATAACAGTGCAGCAACTAATTACATTGTAAATATTTCATGAAGATTAAAACGGCAAAGACCTTCAACACCCCAGGAAAGGACAAGAAAGGGCTAACCGGAAAATTATGAGCCTGGGGCTGAGTTCTGCTACAATGTACACATGAACTGTTTATTGATTAGTACACAGTAAGTTGAAATACCAATTAGAGGTAGGAAGTACATTTCAAAAGATCTGCGGTTTCCAGTGTTTCACTAACACAACTGTAACGCAAAACTGTTAGAGTGTGTCGGGCCCGGCCCGGCCCGGCCCGGCCCAAGCTCGAACTCGGTTGGGTCCCGTCGGGTTCGGATTGGGTGGCGATACTCTAATCTATAAACCATTTTACTGCATCTTTAAATGAAACAACAAACTGTGCAAATTATCAGGAGGCAAATTTTCTAAATAGAAAACTTGGCAAAGAAACTTTCAGACCCTGCTGAAACTGCCCCTCCCCCAGCACCCCTTCTCCCTGCCCCCCCCACCCCCAACATCCCCTCTTCCTCCCCATCCTAACACCCCTTCCCCCTACCCCACACAAAGCCCTGAACCAACACACATATAACCTGTGACCCCTAACTTCCCTCCCACACACAAAATGTCCCAAGACTCCTGAACCCACAGACCCCCACCCCAACTTCCACAAGATTCCCCCCTCACCCCCAGCCCTCACCACACAGCCCCCTCCACCTCAATCAGCAGTGGCCCAGTCTGTAGTGGGGTTGGCCGTATGGTGCTGGAATCCTTCTGTGCAACAGTCGACGTCTCATTACCAGATTGTTAGTCTCATGGGCCCCAGGACGTGTAGTCTGGGCCACTGAACGGAATCTCCCGACGTGCCGTCTCACCAAATCCTCGCCATACCACTCAAAGGCAGCTGCAACACAAGGAACATGCGTCAGCACACGCCAGGAGAGCACACGCCTGCCTGCATCATAACAGGGACACACCACTCCCTACACAAAGCAACAGCCTAGAATTAACAGAACTGTGTTTAAAGGAACATAGAAAATTTCTGACACAGGAGGCCATTCAGCCCATTGTGTCGATGCTGGCAACAAGTAGCTATCCAGCCTAATCACACCATCCAGCTCTTTGTCCATAGCTCTGTAGGTTACGGCACCTCAAGTGCATATCCAGGTGTCTTTTAAATGTGATGAGGGTCTCTGCCTCAACCACCTTTTCAGGCATTGAGTTCCAGATCCCACCATCTACTGGTGAAAATATTTTTCAACTCCCCTCTAATCCTTCCACCAATTACTTGAAATCTATGCCCCCTGATTATTGACCTCTCTGCTGAGGGAAATAGATCCTTCCTATCCACTCTACCTAGGCCCATCATCATTTAATACACCTCAATTAAATCTCACCTCACCCTCTGTTCTGAGGAAAGAGACGAGTTCTGTGAGGATGCAACAAGCAGGGTGGATAAAGGGAACCAGTAGATGTAGTGCATTTGGATTTACAAAAGGCATTCGATAAGGTGCCACATAAAAGGTTACTACACAAGAGCTAATGATGTTGAGTGTAATAGTTAGCCAATTCTCTATCCTTACCAATATACCAGGAAACAGAGAGTCAGGATTAAAGGGGCACGTTCAAGTTTGCAAACTGTAACTAGTGGAGTTCCCCAGAGATCAGTGCTGGAGTTTTAACTATTTACAATCTGTATCAATGACTCGGATGAAGGGACAGAATGTATTGTAGCCAAATTTCCTGACAACACACTTGTGCGGCGTGAAAGTGACTTGCTTCCACTCGGCACTTCTGGCTGAAGATTGTTGCAAATGCTTCAGCCTTATCTTTCTCACTGATGTGCTGGGCTCCCCCATCATTGAGGATGGGGATATTTGTGGAGCCACCTCCTCCAGTTAGTTGTTTAATTGTCCACCACCATTCATGACTGTATGTGGCAGGACTGCAGAACTTAGATCTGATTCGTTGGTTGTGGGATAGCTTACCGTATCGATCGCATGCTGGTTCTGCTGTTTGGCCATGCAAGTAGTCCTGGGTTGTACCTTCACCAGGTTGACACCTCTTTTTGAGGTATGCCTGGTGCTGCTCCTGGCATGCCCTCCTGCACTCTTCATTGAACCAGGGTTGGTCTCGCAGCTTGATGGCAATGGTAGAGTGGGGGATTTACCGGGCCATGTGGTTACAGATTGCAGTTATAGAGTCACAGAGTTATACAGCACAGAAATAGACCCTTCGGTCCATCGTCTCCATGCCGGCCATCATGCGCCTGGCTGTTCTAACAATTGGCCCATAGCCTTGTATGCTATGGCGTTTCAAGTGCTCATCTAAATACTTCTTAAATGTTGTGAGGGTTCCTGCCTTTACCACCTCTTCAGGCAGTGTGTTCCAGATTCCAACCACCCTCTGGGTGAAAATTCTTTTCCTCAAATCCCCTCTAAACCTCCTGCCCCTTACCTTAAATCCATGCCCCCTGGTTATTGATCCCTCCGCTAAGGGAAAAAGTTTCTTCCTATCCACTCTATCTATGCCCCTCATAATTTTGTATCCCTCAATCACGTCCCCCCTCAGCCTTCTCTGTTCTAAGGTAAACAACCCTAGTCTATCCAGTCTCTCTTCATAACTGAAATGCTCCAGCCCACGCAATATCCTGGTGAATCTCCTCTGCACCGTCTCCAGTGCAATCACATCCTTCCTATAGTGTGGTGACCAGAACTGTACACAGTACTCCAGCTGTGGCCTAACTAACGTTTTATACAGCTCCATCATAACCTCCCTGCTCTTACATTCTATGCCTTGGCTAATAAAGGCAAGTATCCCATATGCCTTCCTAACCACCTTATCTACCTGTGCTGCTGCCTTCAGTGACCTATGGACAAGTACACCAAGGTCCCTCTGACCTTCTGTAATTCCTAGGGTCCTACCATCCATTGTATATTCCCTTGCCTTGTTAGTCCTCCCAAAATGCATCACTTCACACTTCTCAGGATTAAATTCCATTTGCTACAGCTCTGCCCATCTGACCAGCCCATCTATATCGTCCTGCATTGAAAAGGTGCCACATAAAAGGCTAATATGCAAGATAAGGGCTCATGGAGTTGGTGGTGATATATTAGCACGGATAGAGGAATGGGTAATGGACAGGAAGAAAAGAGTAGGGATAAATGGGGCATTTTCAAGTTGGGAGGCTGTGACTAAAGGCCTGCTCAGGTCAGGAAAAAGAGAGAACCCGACCCGAACCCGATCAATCCACAGTGGACCCAGCCCGAGTCCCTCCAATTTCGTCCCAAGCCCAACCCGACCCAAGCCCAACCCGACCCCATCCCTTCGTCCCAGACTCCCAGCTCAGGTGTTTTTTTATTTTTCATCCTTACCGACAGAGCACTTATCATGTGTGTCCGGCCAGACTTGACCCAAGCACGACCTGGACTCAGCCCGACCTGACCCGAACCCGAAAGCCGGACCCAGAAGAGGGGCCTGACCCGACCCGAACGCGGCACATATTGTCGGGTCCCATCGGGTTCGGGTCAGGTAGCTGGCCTTTAGCAGTGACTAGTGGAGTGCCACAAGGATCAGTGCTGGGCCCTCAGCTATTTACAATCTATATTCATGACGAAAAGACAGAGTAACTTGGAGAGAACACACCTCACATACTGTGTACAGTTTTGGTCTCCTTATCTAAGGAAGGATATACTTGCCATAGAGGGAGTGCAATGGAGGTTCACCAGACTGATTCCTGGGATGGCAGGATTGTCTTATGAAGAGACATTGAGGAAACTGAGCCTGTATTCTCCAGAGTTCAAGAATGAGAGGTGATCTCATTGAAACTTGTAAAATTCTTACAGGACTCGACAGGGTAGATGTGGACAGGATATTTCCTCTGACTGGTGAGTCTATAACAAGGGGACACAGTCTGAGAATAAGGGGCAGGCCCTTTAAGAGTGAGATGAGGAGAAATTTCTTCATTCAGAGGGTGGTGAATCTGTGGACTTCTCTACCCCAGAGGGCTGTGGAAGCTCAATCATTCAGCATGTTCAGAGATCAAGAGATTTCTGGATACTAATGACATTGAGGAATGTGGGGATAGCACAGGAAAGTGGTGTTGAGGCAGATGATCAGCCATGATCTAGCTGAATGACGGGGCAGGCTAGACGGGCTGGATGGCCTACTGCTGTTGCTATGTTTCTATGTTCCTAACCTATCCAAGTTTGTTGAAGATACAACGTTAGGTGGGAATGTAAGCTGTGAGGAGCACACAGAGGCGCTGCAAAGAGATATAGACAGATTTAGTGAGTAGGCAACAAGATGGCAAATGAAGGATATGTCGGGAAGTGTGGAATTATTCATTTTGGTCGTAAGAACAGAAAAGCCTTTTTTTTAAAATTTGTTTGTGGAATGTGAGTTTGCTGACTAGGCCAGCATTTATTTATTGCCCATCCCAAATTGCCCTTGAACTGAGTGGCTTGCTCAGCTATTTCAGAGGGCCTGTAAGAGTTAACCACATTGCTGTGGGTCTGGAGTCACATGTAGGCCAGACCAGGTAAGGACAGCAGATTTCCTTCCTTAAAGGACATTAATGAACTAGATGGGTTTTTACAACAATTGACAATGGTTTCATGGCCATCATTAGACTAGCTTTCAATTCCAGATTTATTAATTGAATTCAAATTCCACCATTTGCCGTGGTGGGATTCGAACCCATGTCCCCAAATCATTAGCCTGGGCTCTAGATTACTAGTCCACCTTTTTACAAAGGTGTGAAATTTCTAAATGTTGATGTTCAGAGAGACTTGCTGGCACTCGTACAAGGTACACAGAAAGTTAGCATGCAGGTACACAAGCAATTAGGAAGGCAAATGGCATGTTGGTCTTTATTGCAAGGGGATTGGAGCACAGGAATAAGTATTGTGACAACTGTACAGGGTTTTGGTGAGACCACACCTGGAATACTGTGTGCAGTTTTGGTCTCCACATTTAAGAAAGGATATACTTGCACTGGAGGCAGTGCAGTGAAGATTCACTAGATTGGTCCCTGGGATGATGGACAGGTACTTGAATGAGCAAAGCATAGAGGGATATGGAATTAATGCAGGCAGGTGTGATTAGTATAGATAGGCATTATGGTCGGCATGGACACTGTGGGCCGAAGGGCCTGTTTCTATGCTGTACGACTCTATGAGGGGGTTGTCCTATGATGAGAAGCTGAGTAAACTGGGCCTGTATTCTCTGGAGTTTAGAAGAATGAGAGGCGAATTAATTGAGTCATACAAGATTCTGAAGGGGCTGGATAGGGTAGACACAGAGATTATTTCCCCTGGTTGGGGAATCTCAAATATGGGGACACAGTCTCAGGATAAAGGGAAAAGGGATAAGGGGCCGATCATTTAGGACTGAGATGAGGAGAAATGTCTTCACTTAAAGGGTTGTTACCCCAGAGGGTTGTGGGTGCTCCGTCGTTGAATGTATTTAAGGCTCGGATAGACAGACTTTTGATCTCTTAGGGAATTAAGGGATATGAGGGGTGGGTGGGAAAGTGAAGTTGAAGCAGATGATCAGCCATGATTGTATTAAATGGTGGAGCAGGCTCGAGGGGCCAAATGGCCTATTCCTGCTCCTGTTCTTATGTGTCCTAATTTTGTGTAATAACCTCTTGTGTGGCACCTTATCGAATACTATTTGAAAATCCAAATACACTACATCCACTGGTTTCTCCCATATCCATCTTACTTGGGGAGGTGGTGGCGTAGTGGTATTGTCACTAGACTAGTAACCCAGAGCACAGGCTAATGCTCTGGAGACATGTGTTCGAATCCCACCACAGCAGATGGTGAAATTTGAATTCAATTAATAAATCTGGTATTGAAAAGCTAGTCTAATGGTGACCATGAAACCATTGTTGATTGTTATAAAAACCCAATTGGTTCACTAATGTCCTTTAGGGAAGGAAATCTGCCGTCCTTACCTGGTCTGGCCTACATGTGACTCCACACCCACAGCAATGTGGTTGACTCTTAACTGCCCCCTGAAATGGCCGAGCAAGACACTCAGTTCAAGGGCAATTAAGGATGGGCAATAAATGCTGGCCTGGCCAGCGATGCCCACATCCCATGAACAAATTTTTTAAAAACTAGTTACATCCTCAAAAACCTTAACAGATTTGTCATTCACGATTTCTCCTTCATAAATCCGTGTTGACTTTGCTTACTCAGGTAATCATTTTCTAAGTGCCCTGTATTCACATCCCTCATAATAGATTCTAACCTTTTTCCTACTACTAATGTTAGGCTAACTGGCGTATTGTTCCCCGTTTTCTCTCTTCCTCCTTTCTTAAATAGTCAGATTAAGTTTGCTACTTTCCGATCCTTGGGAATTCTGGAAGATCAAAACCAATGTATCCTCTTTTAAAACTCTAGGATGCAGGTCATCAGGACCAGGGGATTTGTCACCACTTAGTCCCTTGCTTCTCCATTATTTCCAGAATGTCCTTTGTGGCTTTTTTCATGAAGACAGTATTTGTTTAATGTCTCTGCCAGTTCCTTATTTCCCATTATAATTCCACCTGTCTCTGCCTCTAATGGACCCACATTTACTTTCACTAATCATTTCCTATTTACCAACCTGTAAAAATGTTTACAATCTGTTTTTATGTCTCCTGCTAGGCTACTCTCATATTCTCTTTTCTTAGCAATTTCTTGGTCCTCCTGTTCTGAAATTTAAAATCCTCCCAATCCTCAGACTTACTACTCTTTCTGGCAACATTATAAGCCTTTTACTTTGATCTAATACTTTCTTTAACTCCTCTAGATTAGATTAGATTAGATTAGAGATACAGCACTGAAACAGGCCCTTCGGCCCACCGAGTCTGTGCCGACCATCAACCACCCATTTATACTAATCCTACACTAATCCCATATTCCTACCAAACATCCCCACCTGTCCCTATATTTCCCTCCCACCTACCTATACTAGTGACAATTTATAATGGCCAATTTACCTATCAACCTGCAAGTCTTTTGGCTTGTGGGAGGAAACCGGAGCACCCGGAGAAAACCCACGCAGACACAGGGAGAACTTGCAAACTCCACACAGGCAGTACCCGGAATCGAACCCGGGTCCCTGGAGCTGTGAGGCTGCGGTGCTAACCACTGCGCCACTGTGCCGCCCTCTAGTTAACACTAACACCCTGAATTTGGTGTCATTCACAAATTTTGAAATTGTAGTTTTGATTCCCGATTCCAAACAATTTATGTAACTGGTGAACAGCAGTGTTGCCAGCAATGAACCCTGTGGAACACAATTTCACACCTTTTTGCAGTCTGAGTAATGACCTTTAACCCTCACTCTCTGTTTAGCCAGCTTGCTATCCATTCTGCTCCTTGTTACCGACTCTTTGCCATACCTCATCAAAAAGACTTTTCGAAAATCCAAATATATTTATATAAAATATTACTGCAGCTACCAGTGAGAGGCCAGCCGTGTGAGCAGAGCGAGATGGCAGGTCCCCTGTTCCCACAAGCTCAGTGTTCACTACACTGTCACACTCCTTCCTTCATTGAGAAATATTGTACACTGCTAGTGCACAGCTGGAGCCTCAGTGATTGTGCACAATAAACGTCAGCTGGGTAAATCTACAATGTACCGTTCAAGGTTGTGTTGCTGTTAAAGCTGGTGTATCCAGGACAGTGGTTACCCCATCTAGATTCAGTGCAGTCACGGATGAAGTCTGTTTCAACAGCATTGCTGTTACGAGATTCTGAACTCCCTCGCTGGGAGAATGGAGCAGCGACCCCACGCATACTCACTGGAAGACCCCTCGCCATAACCCCCACTGGTACCGAGGCTGTGAATAGAACTTAGGATGTTAGTGGTAACATGTGAACACCACCCCTCCCCATTTATTCCCCCCCCCACCTCAAGTTCACCCCTTCCATCCCTTCACCCCCTCCACCCCCATTTGTACCTCTCCCATTCACCTCCTCCACCCCCAATCATATGAACATACAAATTAGGAGGCCGCCGCCACTCGGCCCCTCCAGCCTGCTGCAACTTCAATAAAATCATGGCTGATCTGATTGTAACCTCAACTCCACATTCCCACTGATAATCTTTCACCTCCCCTCCTTGCTCATCAAAAATCTATCCACCTCTGCCTTAAAAATATTCAAATATTCTGCTTCCACTGTCTTTTGAGGAAGAGAATTCTAAAGACTCACCACCCTCAGAGCTCTGCAATCTCTCACCATTTAGATAATATGCTTCTTTTTTTATTCTTCCTGCCAAAATGGATAATTTCCCACATTATACTCCATTTGCCAGGTCTTTGCCCACTCACTTAACCTATCTATATCCCTTTGTAGCCTCCTTATGTCCTCTTCACAACTTACTTTCCTACCTATCTTTGTGTCATCAGAAAATTTAGCAAACATACCTTCAGTCCCTCCTACCAAGTCATTGATATAAATTGTAAAAGGTTCAGGCCCCAGCACAGATCCCTGTGGCACACCACTCGTTACATCATACTAACCAGACAATGACCCATTGATGCCTACTCTCTGTTTCCTGTTAGCTAGCCAATTTTCTATCCGCGCCAATATGTTACCCCCTACACCATGAGCTTTTATTTTCTGCAAAATCTTTGATCTTCTGGAAATCCAAGTACAGTACATCCACCAGTTTCCCTTTATCTACAGCACATGTTACTTCTTCAAAGAACTCCAATAAATTGGTTAAACATGATTTCCCTTTCACAAAACCATGTTGACTGCCTGATTACCTCAATTTTTTTCTAAATGCCCTGCTAGAACGTCTTTAATAATAGATTCTAACATTTTCCCTATGAAAGATGTTAAGCTAACTGGCCTGTAGTTTCCTGCTTTCTATCTCCCTCCCTTTTTGAATAAAGGAGTTACATTCACTATTTTCCAATCTAACAGAACCTTCCCCCTAATCTAGCGAATTTTGGAAAATTAAAACCAATGCATCAACTATCTCACTAGCCACTTCTTTTAAGACCCAAGGATGAAGTCCATCAGGACTCGGGGACTTGTCAGCCCACAGCTCCAACAATTTGTTCAGTACCACTTCCCTGGTGATTGTAATTTTCTTGAGTTCCTCCCTCCCTTCCATTTCCTGATTTACAGCTGTTTCTGGGATGTTACTTGAAGACCGATGCAAAATACCTGTTCAGTTCATCTGTCATCTCCTTATTTTCCATTATTAATTGCCCAGACTCACTTTCAATAGGACCAACGCTCAATTTGTTGACACTTTTTAAAAATATCTGTAGAAACTTTTACTATCTGTTTTTAAATTTCCAGCTAGGTTTCTCTCGTTCACTAACTTTTCATCCTCATCAATCCTTTAGTCATTCTTTGCTTTTTAAAAAAAAAAATATATATTCTGTTCAATCTTCTGACCTGCCACCCATTCTTGCATAATTATATGTTTTTTCTTTAAGTTTGATATTATCTAGTTAACCACGGATGGTGGGTCCTCTCCTCGGAATTTTTCTTTCTCGATGGAATGTATCTATTCTGTCTATTCTGAAATATCCCCTTTAATGTCTGCCACTGCATCTCTATTGACCTATCCCTTAACCTACTTTGCCAGTTCACTTTAGCTAGCTCTGCTTTCATGCCCTCACAATTGCCCTTATTTAAGTTTAAAATACTAGTCTTGGACCCACTCCACTCTCTCTCAAACTGAATGTAAAATTCAATCATATTATGATCACTGCTGCCTCGGGGCATTGTCACTATGAGGTCATTAATTACTCCTATCTCGTTGCACCAATACCAGATCTAGTATCGCCTGCTTTCTGGTTGGCCCCAGAACGTGCTGGTCGAAGAAACTATCCAGAAAAAATTCTATGAACTATTCATCTAGGCTACCTTTGCCAATCTGATTTTTCCAGTCTAAATGTAGATTAAAATCCCCCATGATTATCACTGTACTTTTCTGACAAGCACCCATTATTTCTTCCTTTATACCCCGTCCTACCTTCTGGTTACTGTTAGGTGGCCTGCACACCACTCCCACAAGTGACTTCTTGCCTTTATCATTGCTCATCTCGACCCAAACCGCTTCTACCATCCTGGTCTCCTGAAGTTAGGTCATCGCTCCCTAGTGCGCTAATACCATCATTAATTAACAGAGCCACCCCTCCACCTTTTCCTAGCTTCCTGTCCTTCCGAAATTTCATGTACCCTTCAATATTCAGGTCCCAATCTATGTCGTTCTGCAGCCATGTCTCTGTAATGGTTATCAGATCATATTTATTTATTTCTATTTGCGCGATCAGTTAATCTGTTTTATTTCGAATGCTAGTTCCTTTAGTTTCGTTCTTCTATTATATTTGTAACATCGAGCCTTGACTCCTGATTTGCACTTAGATTTATAATCAATGTCCCTTCCTGTCACAGTCTGCTCATCATTTCCCATATTAATACCTTTCTCTCTTGCCTTGTCCCTACTTTGATTTATCACATCTTCCCAAATTTCTATTCTCTGGCCCTTCACTACCCCTCCCCATTCACCCTCTCCCCCCTTCCCCCCTCTATGCCTTGCTCCCCTCCAGCTGATGTGATTCTGGAAGGGCTCTGATACCTTGTACTCCCCTATGTGACAATGCCACGCCCCACGCGTCTGCAATGTGTTCAAGCAGCATGATGGTGATGCTGCGGTGCACGACTTTGTTCCAGTGAATTCCATCTGCCGCTCGGTGCTGTAGCTGGAATCGGAATCCGTAGTGCAAGTCCAACACATCAAACCCATGAGCATCAGCCAACACTGCACTGTAGAAATTGGCTTCAATCACATCGCAACGTAGAGTTGCATCCAGATACTGCAACTGCATCAGAAAGACAGCACAGGTATGACAGATGGACAGATATACATCACTGGGAGCTCAATCCACACACACGCACACTCACGCAGACAGAGACAGCACTTACCTTCCAGGAGAGCAGCGGACCTGCAGGAGGAATACGGAGCGGGGAGCAGTTAAATAAAGCCCGAGGATCGCGACCTACTGCACTTACCTTCCAGGAGAGCAGTGGATAGGAGTGGACCTGGGAAGAACACGGAGCAGGAAGCCGTTAAATAAAGCCAGAGGATCGTGGACTACAGCACTTACCTTCCGGGAGAGCAGCAGACCTACGTGAAGAACACGGAGCGAGGAGCGGATAAATAGAGCCCGAGGATTGTGGCCCAACGCACCTACCTTCCAGGAGAGCAGCGGAGAGGAGCAAACCTGTGGGGAGAACATGGAGCGAGAAGCGTATAAATGGAGCCTGAGGATCACGCTCTAGAGCACTTACCTTCCGGGAGAGCAGTGGACTTGCAGGAAGAACACGGAGCGAAGAGCGGATAAATAGAGCCCGAGGATTATGGCCCAACGCACCTACCTTCCGGGAGAGCAGTGGAGGGGAGTCCAGGAGCGCCGGAGTTTGAAAAAAAAAGCAAACAGTGACAATCACAGGAAAGCTGCAAGGTGATTGGTTGCTGAGTAACTGCTGGAAGGGAGCATCAGTAAATAGCTGGGTTAGTACATTACTGTTAGGGTGCGTGTGTAAATAGCTGGGTTGTAGTGGTCAACAACTGGCAGACTAAAAACGAGTAAAATAGTAAGTATTAATAATAAGCAACAAGTGAGTAGCTGGTATTATATTTTTTACAGTAAGATTTTTTTAACTAGTGAACTGTATTGATTTTTAGTAGGATTTATCTGTACTGGTATTGGTAAAGCTTTTTTTTAGCAGTACCAAAGGGTCAACTAATGCATAAAGGAATGGCAGGGTTGCTTCAACCTTGAGAGTGCACCTCCTCTGCTATGTGGGAGATCCAGGATGCTTCCCAGATCCTGGATAACCATTTGTGCAGGAAGTGTTGTCAATTGCAGCAACTTGAGCTCCAGGTTTTGGAACTTGAGCGGCAGCTGGCGACACCGCGGTGCATTCATGAGGATGAGAGCTATGTGGATAGCTTGTTTATAGATGAGGTCACCCCACATCTTAAGAGCATGCAGGCGGAGAGGTGTTCACACTGCAGTCTATATTATTGCATTGTGTACTGATGGGTGTTTACTCTGCAGTCTACACTATTACACTGTGTACTGATGGTGTTTACACTGCAGTCTACACAATTACACTGTGTACTGATGGGGGTTTGCTCTGCAGTCTACACTATTACACTGAGTACTGATGGTGTTTACACTGCAGTCTACACTATTACACTGTGTACTGATGGTGTTTACACTGCAGTCTACACTATTACACTGTGTACTGATGGTGTTTACTCTGCAGTCTACACGATTACACTGAGTACTGATGGTGTTTACTCTGCAGTCTACACAATTACACTGTTGTTTGATGGTGTTTACACTGCAGTCTACACAATTACACTGTGTACTGATGGGGGTTTGCTCTGCAGTCTACACTATTACACTGAGTACTGATGGTGTTTACACTGCAGTCTACACTATTACACTGTGTACTGATGGTGTTTACACTGCAGTCTACACTATTACACTGTGTACTGATGGAGTTTACACTGCAGTCTACTCTATTACACTGTGTACTGATGGGCGTTTACTCTGCAGTCTACACAATTACACTGTGTACTGATGGTGTTGACACTGCAGTCTACACTATTACACTGTGTACTGATGGAGTTTACACTGCAGTCTACTCTATTACACTGTGTACTGATGGAGTTTACACTGCAGTCTACTCTATTACACTGTGTACTGATGGGTGTTTACTCTGCAGTCTACACAATTACACTGTTGTTTGATGGTGTTTACACTGCAGTCTACACTATTACACTGTGTACTGATGGGTGTTTACTCTGCAGTCTACACTATTACACTGTGTACTGATGGAGTTTACACTGCAGTCTACTCTATTACACTGTGTACTGATGGGTGTTTACACTGCAGTCTACACTATTACACTGTGTACTGATGGTGTTTACACTGCAGTCTACACTATTACACTGTGTACTGATGGTGTTTACTCTGCAGTCTACACAATTACACTGTGTACTGATGGGTGTTTACACTGCAGTCTACACTATTACACTGTGTACTGATGGTGTTTACTCTGCAGTCTACACTATTACACTGTGTACTGATGGAGTTTACACTGCAGTCTACACTATTACACTGTGTACTGATGGAGTTTACACTGCAGTCTACACTATTACACTGTGTACTGATGGTGTTTACACTGCAGTCTACACTATTACACTGTGTACTGATGGTGTTTACACTGCAGTCTACACTATTACACTGTGTACTGATGGTGTTTACACTGCAGTCTACACTATTACACTGTGTACTGATGGTGTTTACACTGCAGTCTACACTATTAGACTGTGTACTGATGGTGTTTACACTGCAGTCTACACTATTACACTGTGTACTGATGGAGTTTACACTGCAGTCTACACTATTACACTGTGTACTGATGGTGTTTACACTGCAGTCTACACAATTACACTGTGTACTGATGGTGTTGACACTGCAGTCTATATTATTACACTGTGTATTGATGGGTGTTTACACTGCAGTCTACTCTATTACACTGTGTACTGATGGTGTTTACACTGCAGTCTACACAATTACACTGTGTATTGATGGGTGTTTACTCTGCAGTCTACACTATTACACTGTGTACTGATGGTGTTTACACTGCAGTCTACACTATTACACTGTGTACTGATGGTGTTCACACTGCAGTCTATATTATTGCATTGTGTCCTGATGGGTGTTTACTCTGCAGTCTACACTATTACACTGTGTACTGATGGGTGTTTACTCTGCAGTCTACACTATTACACTGTGTACTGATGGGTGTTTACTCTGCAGTCTACACTATTACACTGTGTACTGATGGAGTTTACTCTGCAGTCTACACAATTACACTGTGTACTGATGGTGTTTACTCTGCAGTCTACACAATTACACTGTGTACTGATGGTGTTTACACTGCAGTCTACACTATTACACTGTGCACTGATGGTGTTTACTCTGCAGTCTACACTATTACACTGTGTACTGATGGAGTTTACACTGCAGTCTACACTATTACACTGTGTACTGATGGTGTTTACACTGCAGTCTACACAATTACACTGTGTACTGATGGTGTTTACTCTGCAGTCTACACTATTACACTGTGTACTGATGGTGTTTACACTGCAGTCTACACTATACACTGTGTACTGATGGTGTTTAACATTGCAGTCTACACTATTACACTGTGTACTGATGGGTGTTTACACTGCAGTCTACACTATTACACTGTGTACTGATGGTGTTTACACTGCAGTCTACACTATTACATTGTGTACTGATGGGTGTTTACACTGCAGTCTACACGATTACACTGTGTACTGATGGAGTTTACACTGCAGTCGACACTATTACACTGTGCACTGATGGGTGTTTACTCTGCAGTCTACACTATTACACTGTGTACTGATGGCGTTTACTCTGCAGTCTACACTATTACACTGTGTACTGACGGAGTTTACACTGCAGTCTACACTATTACACTGTGTACTGATGGGTGTTTACACTGCAGTCTACACTATTACACTGTGTACTGATGGGTGTTCACACTGCAGTCTACACTATTACACTGTGTACTGATGGTGTTGACACTGCAGTCTACACTATTACACTGTGTACTGATGGGTGTTTACACTGCAGTCTACACTATTACACTGTGTACTGATGGAGTTTACACTGCAGTCTACTCTATTACACTGTGTACTGATGGGCGTTTACTCTGCAGTCTACACAATTACACTGTGTACTGATGGTGTTGACACTGCAGTCTACACTATTACACTGTGTACTGATGGAGTTTACACTGCAGTCTACTCTATTACACTGTGTACTGATGGAGTTTACACTGCAGTCTACTCTATTACACTGTGTACTGATGGGTGTTTACTCTGCAGTCTACACAATTACACTGTTGTTTGATGGTGTTTACACTGCAGTCTACACTATTACACTGTGTACTGATGGGTGTTTACTCTGCAGTCTACACTATTACACTGTGTACTGATGGAGTTTACACTGCAGTCTACTCTATTACACTGTGTACTGATGGGTGTTTACACTGCAGTCTACACTATTACACTGTGTACTGATGGTGTTTACACTGCAGTCTACACTATTACACTGTGTACTGATGGTGTTTACTCTGCAGTCTACACAATTACACTGTGTACTGATGGGTGTTTACACTGCAGTCTACACTATTACACTGTGTACTGATGGTGTTTACTCTGCAGTCTACACTATTACACTGTGTACTGATGGAGTTTACACTGCAGTCTACACTATTACACTGTGTACTGATGGAGTTTACACTGCAGTCTACACTATTACACTGTGTACTGATGGTGTTTACACTGCAGTCTACACTATTACACTGAGTACTGATGGTGTTTACTCTGCAGTCTACACTATTACACTGTGTACTGATGGTGTTTACACTGCAGTCTACACTATTACACTGTGTACTGATGGTGTTTACACTGCAGTCTACACTATTAGACTGTGTACTGATGGTGTTTACACTGCAGTCTACACTATTACACTGTGTACTGATGGAGTTTACACTGCAGTCTACACTATTACACTGTGTACTGATGGTGTTTACACTGCAGTCTACACAATTACACTGTGTACTGATGGTGTTGACACTGCAGTCTATATTATTACACTGTGTATTGATGGGTGTTTACACTGCAGTCTACTCTATTACACTGTGTACTGATGGTGTTTACACTGCAGTCTACACAATTACACTGTGTATTGATGGGTGTTTACTCTGCAGTCTACACTATTACACTGTGTACTGATGGTGTTTACACTGCAGTCTACACTATTACACTGTGTACTGATGGTGTTCACACTGCAGTCTATATTATTGCATTGTGTCCTGATGGGTGTTTACTCTGCAGTCTACACTATTACACTGTGTACTGATGGGTGTTTACTCTGCAGTCTACACTATTACACTGTGTACTGATGGGTGTTTACTCTGCAGTCTACACTATTACACTGTGTACTGATGGAGTTTACTCTGCAGTCTACACTATTACACTGTGTACTGATGGTGTTTACTCTGCAGTCTACACAATTACACTGTGTACTGATGGTGTTTACACTGCAGTCTACACTATTACACTGTGCACTGATGGTGTTTACTCTGCAGTCTACACTATTACACTGTGTACTGATGGAGTTTACACTGCAGTCTACACTATTACACTGTGTACTGATGGTGTTTACTCTGCAGTCTACACAATTACACTGTGTACTGATGGTGTTTACTCTGCAGTCTACACTATTACACTGTGTACTGATGGTGTTTACACTGCAGTCTACACTATTACACTGTGTACTGATGGTGTTTAACATTGCAGTCTACACTATTACACTGTGTACTGATGGGTGTTTACACTGCAGTCTACACTATTACACTGTGTACTGATGGTGTTTACACTGCAGTCTACACTATTACATTGTGTACTGATGGGTGTTTACACTGCAGTCTACACGATTACACTGTGTACTGATGGAGTTTACACTGCAGTCGACACTATTACACTGTGCACTGATGGGTGTTTACTCTGCAGTCTACACTATTACACTGTGTACTGATGGCGTTTACTCTGCAGTCTACACTATTACACTGTGTACTGACGGAGTTTACACTGCAGTCTACACTATTACACTGTGTACTGATGGGTGTTTACACTGCAGTCTACACTATTACACTGTGTACTGATGGGTGTTCACACTGCAGTCTACACTATTACACTGTGTACTGATGGTGTTGCCACTGCAGTCTACACTATTACACTGTGTACTGATGGGTGTTTACACTGCAGTCTACACTATTACACTGTGTACTGATGGTGTTTACACTGCAGTCTACACTATTACACTGTGTACTGATGGAGTTTACACTGCAGTCTGCACTATTGCACTGTGTACTGATGGTGTTTACACTGCAGTCTACATTATTACACTGTGTACTGATGGTGTTTACACTGCAGTCTACACTATTACACTGTGTACTGATGGTGTTTACACTGCAGTCTACACTATTACACTGTGTACTGATGGGAGTTTACATTGCAGTCTACACTATTACACTGTGTACTGATGGTGTTTACACTGCAGTCTACACTATTACACTGTGTACTGATGGGTGTTTACTCTGCAGTCTACACTATTACACTGTGTACTGATGGAGTTTACACTGCAGTCTACTCTATTACACTGTGTACTGATGGGTGTTTACTCTGCAGTCTACACTATTACACTGTGTACTGATGGGTGTTTACTCTGCAGTCTACATTATTACACTGTGTACTGATGGGTGTTTACTCTGCAGTCTACTCTATTACACTGTGTACTGATGGGTGTTTACTCTGCAGTCTACACTATTACACTGTGTACTGATGGGTGTTTACTCTGCAGTCTACACTATTACACTGTGTACTGATGGAGTTTACATTGCAGTCTACTCTATTACACTGTGTACTGATGGGTGTTTGCACTGCAGTCTACACTATTACACTGTGTACTGATGGAGTTTACACTGCAGTCTACTCTATTACACTGTGTACTGATGGGTGTTTACTCTGCAGTCTACACTATTACACTGTGTACTGATGGGTGTTTACTCTGCAGTCTACACTATTACACTGTGTACTGATGGGTGTTTACTCTGCAGTCTACACTATTACACTGTGTACTGATGGAGTTTACACTGCAGTCTACACTATTACACAGTGTACTGATGGGTGTTTACTCTGCAGTCTACACTATTACACTGTGTACTGATGGAGTTTACACTGCAGTCTACACTATTACACAGTGTACTGATGGGTGTTTACTCTGCAGTCTACACTATTACACTGTGTACTGATGGGTGTTTACTCTGCAGTCTACTCTATTACACTGTGTACTGATGGGTGTTTACTCTGCAGTCTACACTATTACACTGTGTACTGATGGGTGTTTACATTGCAGTCTACACTATTACACTGTGTACTGATGGTGTTTACACTGCAGTCTACACTATTACACTGTGTACTGATGGAGTTTACACTGCAGTCTACTCTATTACACTGTGTACTGATGGTGTTCACACTGCAGTCTACACTATTACACTGTGTACTGATGGGTGTTTACTCTGCAGTCTACACTATTACACTGTGTACTGATGGAGTTTACATTGCAGTCTACACCATTACACTGTGTACTGATGGAGTTTACATTGCAGTCTACTCTATTACACTGTGTACTGATGGGTGTTTACACTGCAGTCTACTCTATTACACTGTGTACTGATGGAGTTTACACTGCAGTCTACTCTATTACACTGTGTACTGATGGAGTTTACACTGCAGTCTACTCTATTACACTGTGTAATGATGGGTGTTTACACTGCAGTCTACTCTATTACACTGTGTACTGATGGAGTTTACACTGCAGTCTACACTATTACACTGTGTACTGATGGGTGTTTACACTGCAGTCTACTCTATTACACTGTGCACTGATGGGTGTTTACTCTGCAGTCTACACTATTACACTGTGTACTGATGGAGTTTACACTGCAGTCTACTCTATTACACTGTGTACTGATGGAGTTTACACTGCAGTCTACTCTATTACACTGTGTACTGATGGGTGTTTACTCTGCAGTCTACACTATTACACTGTGTACTGATGGGTGTTTACTCTGCAGTCTACACTATTACACTGTGTACTGATGGAGTTTACACTGCAGTCTACTCTATTACACTGTGTCCTGATGGGTGTTTACACTGCAGTCTACACTATTACACTGTGTACTGATGGGTGTTTACTCTGCAGTCTACACTATTACACTGTGTACTGATGGAGTTTACACTGCAGTCTACACTTTTACACTGTGTACTGATGGGGGTTTACACTGCAGTCCACACTATTACACTGTGTACTGATGGTGTTTACTCTGCAGTCTACACTATTACACTGTGTACTGATGGAGTTTACATTGCAGTCTACACTATTACACTGTGTACTGATGGAGTTTACACTGCAGTCTACTCTATTACACTGTGTACTGATGGAGTTTACACTGCAGTCTACTCTATTACACTGTGTACTGATGGAGTTTACACTGCAGTCTACTCTATTACACTGTGTACTGATGGGTGTTTACACTGCAGTCTACTCTATTACACTGTGTACTGATGGAGTTTACACTGCAGTCTGCACTATTACACTGTGTACTGATGGGTGTTTACACTGCAGTCTACTCTATTACACTGTGCACTGATGGGTGTTTACTCTGCAGTCTACACTATTACACTGTGTACTGATGGAGTTTACACTGCAGTCTACTCTATTACACTGTGTACTGATGGTGTTTACACTGCAGTCTACACTGTTACACTGTGTACTGATGGAGTTTACACTGCAGTCTACTCTATTGCACTGTGTACTGATGGGTGTTTACACTGCAGTCTACACTATTACACTGTGTACTGATGGTGTTTACTCTGCAGTCTACTCTATTACACTGTGTACTGATGGGTGTTTACACTGCAGTCTACACTATTACACTGTGTACTGATGGGTGTTTACTCTGCAGTCTACACTATTACACTGTGTACTGATGGAGTTTACACTGCAGTCTACTCTATTACACTGTGTACTGATGGGTGTTTACACTGCAGTCTACACTATTACACTGTGTACTGATGGGTGTTTACTCTGCAGTCTACACTATTACACTGTGTACTGATGGAGTTTACACTGCAGTCTACACTATTACACTGTGTACTGATGGGGGTTTACACTGCAGTCTACACTATTACACTGTATACTGATGGTGTTTACTCTGCAGTCTACACTATTACACTGTGTACTGATTGGGGTTTGCACTGCAGTCTACACTATTACACTGTGTACTGATGGTGTTTACTCTGCAGTCTACACTATTACACTGTGTACTGATGGTGTTTACACTGCAGTCTGCACTATTACACTGTGTACTGATGGTGTTTACACTGCAGTCTACACTATTACACTGTGTACTGATGGTGTTTACACTGCAGTCTACACTATTACACTGTGTCCTGATGGTGTTTACACTGCAGTCTACACTATTACACTGTGGTTTGATGGAGTTTACACTGCAGTCTACACTATCACACTTTGGTTTGATGGAGTTTACACTGCAGTCTACACTATTACACTGTGTACTGATGGGTGTTTACACTGCAGTCTACTCTATTACACTGTGCACTGATGGGTGTTTACACTGCAGTCTACACTATTACACTGTGTACTGATGGGTGTTTACTCTGCAGTCTACACTATTACACTGTGTACTGATGGTGTTTACACTGCAGTCTACACTATTACACTGTGTACTGATGGTGTTTACACTGCAGTCTACACTATTACACTGTGTACTGATGGGTGTTTACACTGCAGTCTACTCTATTACACTGTGTACTGATGGGTGTTTACACTGCAGTCTACACGATTACACTGTGTACTGATGGTGTTTACACTGCAGTCTACACTATTACACTGTGTACTGATGGGTGTTTACACTGCAGTCTACTCTATTACACTGCACTGATGGAGTTTACACTGCAGTCTACTCTATTACACTGTGTACTGATGGGTGTTTACACTGCAGTCTACACTATTACACTGTGTACTGATGGGTGTTTACTCTGCAGTCTACACTATTACACTGTGTACTGACGGAGTTTACACTGCAGTCTACACTATTACACTGTGTACTGATGGGTGTTTACACTGCAGTCTACACTATTACACTGTGTACTGATGGGTGTTCACACTGCAGTCTACACTATTGCACTGTGTACTGATGGGTGTTTACACTGCAGTCTACACTATTACACTGTGTACTGATGGGTGTTTACACTGCAGTCTACACTATTACACTGTGTACTGATGGGGGTTTACACTGCAGTCTACACTATTACACTGTGTACTGATGGTGTTTACTCTGCAGTCTACACTATTACACTGTGTACTGATGGTGTTTACACTGCAGTCTACACTATTACACTGTGTACTGATGGTGTTTACTCTGCAGTCGACACTATTACACTGTGTACTGATGGTGTTTACACTGCAGTCTACACTATTACACTGTGTCCTGATGGTGTTTACACTGCAGTCTGCACTATTACACTGTTTACTGATGGGGGTTTACACTGCAGTCTACACTATTACACTGTGTACTGATGGAGTTTACTCTGCAGTCGACACTATTACACTGTGTACTGATGGTGTTTACACTGCAGTCTACACTATTACACTGTGGTTTGATGGAGTTTACACTGCAGTCTACACTATCACACTTTGGTTTGATGGAGTTTACACTGCAGTCTACACTATTACACTGTGGTTTGATGGTGTTTACTCTGCAGTCTACACTATTACACTGTGTACTGATGGTGTTTACACTGCAGTCTGCACTATTGCACTGTGTACTGATGGTTGTTTACTCTGCAGTCTACACTATTACACTGTGGTTTGATGGTGTTTACTCTGCAGTCTACACGATTACACTGTGTACTGATGGTGTTTACACTGCAGTCTGCACTATTGCACTGTGTACTGATGGAGTTTACACTGCAGTCTACACTATTACACTGTGTACTGATGGTGTTTACACTGCAGTCTGCACTATTACACTGTGTACTAATGGAGTTTACACTGCAGTCTACACTATTACACTGTGTGCTGATGGTGTTTACACTGCAGTCTACACTATTACACTGTGTACTGATGGTGTTTACACTGCAGTCTGCACTATTACACTGTGTACTGATGGGGGTTTACACTGCAGTCTACACTATTACACTGTGTACTGATGGTGTTCACACTGCAGTCTACACTATTACACTGTGTACTGATGGAGTTTACACTGCAGTCAGCACTATTACACTGTGTACTGATGGGTGTTTACTCTGCAGTCTACACTATTACACTGTGTACTGATGGGTGTTTACTCTGCAGTCTACACTATTACACTGTGTACTG
Source organism: Heterodontus francisci (assembly GCF_036365525.1). NCBI lineage: Eukaryota > Metazoa > Chordata > Chondrichthyes > Heterodontiformes > Heterodontidae > Heterodontus > Heterodontus francisci. Next base: position 3,302,957 of record NC_090371.1, on the reverse strand, counting down.
ATGGAGTTTACATTGCAGTCTACTCTATTACACTGTGTACTGATGGGTGTTTGCACTGCAGTCTACACTATTACACTGTGTACTGATGGAGTTTACACTGCAGTCTACTCTATTACACTGTGTACTGATGGGTGTTTACTCTGCAGTCTACACTATTACACTGTGTACTGATGGGTGTTTACTCTGCAGTCTACACTATTACACTGTGTCCTGATGGGTGTTTACACTGCAGTCTACACTATTACACTGTGTACTGATGGGTGTTTACTCTGCAGTCTACACTATTACACTGTGTACTGATGGAGTTTACACTGCAGTCTACACTTTTACACTGTGTACTGATGGGGGTTTACACTGCAGTCCACACTATTACACTGTGTACTGATGGTGTTTACTCTGCAGTCTACACTATTACACTGTGTACTGATGGAGTTTACATTGCAGTCTACACTATTACACTGTGTACTGATGGAGTTTACACTGCAGTCTACTCTATTACACTGTGTACTGATGGAGTTTACACTGCAGTCTACTCTATTACACTGTGTACTGATGGAGTTTACACTGCAGTCTACTCTATTACACTGTGTACTGATGGGTGTTTACACTGCAGTCTACTCTATTACACTGTGTACTGATGGAGTTTACACTGCAGTCTGCACTATTACACTGTGTACTGATGGGTGTTTACATTGCAGTCTACTCTATTACACTGTGCACTGATGGGTGTTTACTCTGCAGTCTACACTATTACACTGTGTACTGATGGAGTTTACACTGCAGTCTACTCTATTACACTGTGTACTGATGGTGTTTACACTGCAGTCTACACTGTTACACTGTGTACTGATGGAGTTTACACTGCAGTCTACTCTATTGCACTGTGTACTGATGGGTGTTTACACTGCAGTCTACACTATTACACTGTGTACTGATGGTGTTTACTCTGCAGTCTACTCTATTACACTGTGTACTGATGGGTGTTTACACTGCAGTCTACACTATTACACTGTGTACTGATGGGTGTTTACTCTGCAGTCTACACTATTACACTGTGTACTGATGGAGTTTACACTGCAGTCTACTCTATTACACTGTGTACTGATGGGTGTTTACACTGCAGTCTACACTATTACACTGTGTACTGATGGGTGTTTACTCTGCAGTCTACACTATTACACTGTGTACTGATGGAGTTTACACTGCAGTCTACACTATTACACTGTGTACTGATGGGGGTTTACACTGCAGTCTACACTATTACACTGTATACTGATGGTGTTTACTCTGCAGTCTACACTATTACACTGTGTACTGATTGGGGTTTGCACTGCAGTCTACACTATTACACTGTGTACTGATGGTGTTTACTCTGCAGTCTACACTATTACACTGTGTACTGATGGTGTTTACACTGCAGTCTGCACTATTACACTGTGTACTGATGGTGTTTACACTGCAGTCTACACTATTACACTGTGTACTGATGGTGTTTACACTGCAGTCTACACTATTACACTGTGTCCTGATGGTGTTTACACTGCAGTCTACACTATTACACTGTGGTTTGATGGAGTTTACACTGCAGTCTACACTATCACACTTTGGTTTGATGGAGTTTACACTGCAGTCTACACTATTACACTGTGTACTGATGGGTGTTTACACTGCAGTCTACTCTATTACACTGTGCACTGATGGGTGTTTACACTGCAGTCTACACTATTACACTGTGTACTGATGGGTGTTTACTCTGCAGTCTACACTATTACACTGTGTACTGATGGTGTTTACACTGCAGTCTACACTATTACACTGTGTACTGATGGGTGTTTACACTGCAGTCTACTCTATTACACTGTGTACTGATGGGTGTTTACACTGCAGTCTACACGATTACACTGTGTACTGATGGTGTTTACACTGCAGTCTACACTATTACACTGTGTACTGATGGGTGTTTACACTGCAGTCTACTCTATTACACTGCACTGATGGAGTTTACACTGCAGTCTACTCTATTACACTGTGTACTGATGGGTGTTTACACTGCAGTCTACACTATTACACTGTGTACTGATGGGTGTTTACTCTGCAGTCTACACTATTACACTGTGTACTGACGGAGTTTACACTGCAGTCTACACTATTACACTGTGTACTGATGGGTGTTTACACTGCAGTCTACACTATTACACTGTGTACTGATGGGTGTTCACACTGCAGTCTACACTATTGCACTGTGTACTGATGGGTGTTTACACTGCAGTCTACACTATTACACTGTGTACTGATGGGTGTTTACACTGCAGTCTACACTATTACACTGTGTACTGATGGGGGTTTACACTGCAGTCTACACTATTACACTGTGTACTGATGGTGTTTACTCTGCAGTCTACACTATTACACTGTGTACTGATGGTGTTTACACTGCAGTCTACACTATTACACTGTGTACTGATGGTGTTTACTCTGCAGTCGACACTATTACACTGTGTACTGATGGTGTTTACACTGCAGTCTACACTATTACACTGTGTCCTGATGGTGTTTACACTGCAGTCTGCACTATTACACTGTTTACTGATGGGGGTTTACACTGCAGTCTACACTATTACACTGTGTACTGATGGAGTTTACTCTGCAGTCGACACTATTACACTGTGTACTGATGGTGTTTACACTGCAGTCTACACTATTACACTGTGGTTTGATGGAGTTTACACTGCAGTCTACACTATCACACTTTGGTTTGATGGAGTTTACACTGCAGTCTACACTATTACACTGTGGTTTGATGGTGTTTACTCTGCAGTCTACACTATTACACTGTGTACTGATGGTGTTTACACTGCAGTCTGCACTATTGCACTGTGTACTGATGGTTGTTTACTCTGCAGTCTACACTATTACACTGTGGTTTGATGGTGTTTACTCTGCAGTCTACACGATTACACTGTGTACTGATGGTGTTTACACTGCAGTCTGCACTATTGCACTGTGTACTGATGGAGTTTACACTGCAGTCTACACTATTACACTGTGTACTGATGGTGTTTACACTGCAGTCTGCACTATTACACTGTGTACTAATGGAGTTTACACTGCAGTCTACACTATTACACTGTGTGCTGATGGTGTTTACACTGCAGTCTACACTATTACACTGTGTACTGATGGTGTTTACACTGCAGTCTGCACTATTACACTGTGTACTGATGGGGGTTTACACTGCAGTCTACACTATTACACTGTGTACTGATGGTGTTCACACTGCAGTCTACACTATTACACTGTGTACTGATGGGTGTTTACTCTGCAGTCTACACTATTACACTGTGTACTGATGGGTGTTTACTCTGCAGTCTACACTATTACACTGTGTACTGATGGAGTTTACATTGCAGTCTACTCTATTACACTGTGTACTGATGGGTGTTTGCACTGCAGTCTACACTATTACACTGTGTACTGATGGAGTTTACACTGCAGTCTACTCTATTACACTGTGTACTGATGGGTGTTTACTCTGCAGTCTACACTATTACACTGTGTACTGATGGGTGTTTACTCTGCAGTCTACACTATTACACTGTGTACTGATGGGTGTTTACTCTGCAGTCTACTCTATTACACTGTGTACTGATGGTGTTTGCACTGCAGTCTACACTATTACACAGTGTACTGATGGGTGTTTACTCTGCAGTCTACACTATTACACTGTGTACTGATGGAGTTTACACTGCAGTCTACACTATTACACAGTGTACTGATGGGTGTTTACTCTGCAGTCTACACTATTACACTGTGTACTGATGGGTGTTTACTCTGCAGTCTACTCTATTACACTGTGTACTGATGGTGTTTACACTGCAGTCTACACTATTACACTGTGTACTGATGGAGTTTACACTGCAGTCTACTCTATTACACTGTGTACTGATGGTGTTCACACTGCAGTCTACACTATTACACTGTGTACTGATGGGTGTTTACTCTGCAGTCTACACTATTACACTGTGTACTGATGGAGTTTACATTGCAGTCTACACCATTACACTGTGTACTGATGGAGTTTACATTGCAGTCTACTCTATTACACTGTGTACTGATGGGTGTTTACACTGCAGTCTACTCTATTACACTGTGTACTGATGGAGTTTACACTGCAGTCTACTCTATTACACTGTGTACTGATGGAGTTTACACTGCAGTCTACTCTATTACACTGTGTAATGATGGGTGTTTACACTGCAGTCTCCTCTTTCACTGTGTACTGATGGAGTTTACACTGCAGTCTACACTATTACACTGTGTACTGATGGGTGTTTACACTGCAGTCTACTCTATTACACTGTGCACTGATGGGTGTTTACTCTGCAGTCTACACTATTACACTGTGTACTGATGGAGTTTACTCTGCAGTCTACACTATTACACTGTGTACTGATGGAGTTTACACTGCAGTCTACTCTATTACACTGTGTACTGATGGGTGTTTACTCTGCAGTCTACACTATTACACTGTGTACTGATGGGTGTTTACACTGCAGTCTACACTGTTACACTGTGTACTGATGGAGTTTACACTGCAGTCTACACTATTACACTGTGTACTGATGGGTGTTTACTCTGCAGTCTACACTATTACACTGTGTACTGATGGGTGTTTACTCTGCAGTCTACACTATTACACTGTGTACTGATGGGTGTTTACTCTGCAGTCTACACTATTACACTGTGTACTGATGGAGTTTACACTGCAGTCTACACTATTACACTGTGTACTGATGGGGGTTTACACTGCAGTCTACACTATTACACTGTGTACTGATGGTGTTTACTCTGCAGTCTACACTATTACACTGTGTACTGATGGTGTTTACACTGCAGTCTACACTATTACACTGTGTACTGATGGTGTTTACTCTGCAGTCGACACTATTACACTGTGTACTGATGGTGTTTACACTGCAGTCTACACTATTACACTGTGTCCTGATGGTGTTTACACTGCAGTCTGCACTATTACACTGTTTACTGATGGGGGTTTACACTGCAGTCTACACTATTACACTGTGTACTGATGGGGGTTTACACTGCAGTCTACACTATTACACTGTGTACTGATGGTGTTTACTCTGCAGTCTACACTATTACACTGTGTACTGATGGTGTTTACACTGCAGTCTGCACTATTACACTGTGTACTGATGGTGTTTACACTGCAGTCGACACTATTACACTGTGTACTGATGGTGTTTACTCTGCAGTCGACACTATTACACTGTGTACTGATGGTGTTTACACTGCAGTCTACACTATTACACTGTGTCCTGATGGTGTTTACACTGCAGTCTACACTATTACACTGTGGTTTGATGGAGTTTACACTGCAGTCTACACTATCACACTTTGGTTTGATGGAGTTTACACTGCAGTCTACACTATTACACTGTGTACTGATGGGTGTTTACACTGCAGTCTACTCTATTACACTGTGCACTGATGGGTGTTTACACTGCAGTCTACACTATTACACTGTGTACTGATGGGTGTTTACTCTGCAGTCTACACTATTACACTGTGTACTGATGGTGTTTACACTGCAGTCTACACTATTACACTGTGTACTGATGGGTGTTTACACTGCAGTCTACTCTATTACACTGTGTACTGATGGGTGTTTACACTGCAGTCTACACTATTACACTGTGTACTGATGGTGTTTACACTGCAGTCTGCACTATTACACTGTGTACTGATGGGGGTTTACACTGCAGTCTACACTATTACACTGTGTACTGATGGTGTTTACACTGCAGTCTACACTATTACACTGTGTACTGATGGGTGTTTACACTGCAGTCTACTCTATTACACTGTGCACTGATGGAGTTTACACTGCAGTCTACTCTATTACACTGTGTACTGATAGTGTAGACTGCAGTGTAAACACCCATTACACTGTGTACTGATGGGTGTTTACTCTGCAGTCTACACTATTACACTGTGTACTGATGGGTGTTTACACTGCAGTCTACACTATTACACTGTGTACTGATGGGTGTTCACACTGCAGTCTACACTATTACACTGTGTACTGATGGGTGTTTACACTGCAGTCTACACGATTACACTGTGTACTGATGGGTGTTTACACTGCAGTCTACACTATTACACTGTGTACTGATGGGGGTTTACACTGCAGTCTACACTATTACACTGTGTACTGATGGTGTTTACTCTGCAGTCTACACTATTACACTGTGTACTGATGGTGTTTACACTGCAGTCTACACTATTACACTGTGTACTGATGGTGTTTACTCTGCAGTCGACACTATTACACTGTGTACTGATGGTGTTTACACTGCAGTCTACACTATTACACTGTGTCCTGATGGTGTTTACACTGCAGTCTGCACTATTACACTGTTTACTGATGGGGGTTTACACTGCAGTCTACACTATTACACTGTGTACTGATGGAGTTTACTCTGCAGTCGACACTATTGCACTGTGTCCTGATGGTGTTTACACTGCAGTCTACACTATTACACTGTGTCCTGATGGTGTTTACACTGCAGTCTACACTATTACACTGTGGTTTGATGGAGTTTACACTGCAGTCTACACTATCACACTTTGGTTTGATGGAGTTTACACTGCAGTCTACACTATTACACTGTGGTTTGATGGTGTTTACTCTGCAGTCTACACTATTACACTGTGTACTGATGGTGTTTACACTGCAGTCTGCACTATTGCACTGTGTACTGATGGTTGTTTACTCTGCAGTCTACACTATTACACTGTGGTTTGATGGTGTTTACTCTGCAGTCTACACGATTACACTGTGTACTGATGGTGTTTACTCTGCAGTCTGCACTATTGCACTGTGTACTGATGGAGTTTACACTGCAGTCTACACTATTACACTGTGTACTGATGGTGTTTACACTGCAGTCTGCACTATTACACTGTGTGCTGATGGTGTTTACACTGCAGTCTACACTATTACACTGTGTACTGATGGTGTTTACACTGCAGTCTGCACTATTACACTGTGTACTGATGGGGGTTTACACTGCAGTCTACACTATTACACTGTGTACTGATGGTGTTTACACTGCAGTCTACACTATTACACTGTGTACTGATGGAGTTTACACTGCAGTCAGCACTATTACACTGTGGTTTGATGGTGTTTACTCTGCAGTCTACACTATTACACTGTGTACTGATGGTGTTTACACTGCAGTCTACTCTATTACACTGCGTACTGATAGGGGTTTACACTGCAGTCTACACTATTACACTGTGTACTGATGGTGTTTACTCTGCAGTCTACACTATTACACTGTGTACTGATGGCGTTTACACTGCAGTCTACACTATTACACTGTGTACTGATGGTGTTTACACTGCAGTCTACAGACTCTTTTACCTCAGGGATCAGGAACCCTCCCTTGATCTTCTCACCCAGAGGCATAGTCATGTTCCAAATCACGAGGCATTCTGGGAGAAGGACCTTGTTCAGTCGACTGAAGAATTTCCCCAGATTCTCCCTGTATTGCTGGAGCGATCTGGATCCATACCTGGGAATGTCAGAGAGAGGAATCATGGACAAGGAGAGAACACAGCAACTGGAGGCCATTCAGCCCCTCAATGCTGTTACACTGGGACAGGAGAAGACCATTCAGCCCCTCGAGCCTGCTCTGCCATTCAATCAGATCTTAAATCTATTCATCCGCCTTTCCTCAATCTCCCACGATACACTCGCCCACCAAAAATCTAGCAATCTCAGTCTTGAAAATTTGAATTGACCCAACATGTCGGGAGTAACTGGCAGCTCCAGGCATATTAAATGCAGACACAGACAGCAGTGAGCAGGGACTGCAGTTTAAATACTAGATATGTTTTACAGACAATGACCCTGATGTTAGACAGAGAGGATCGACATGGTGCCCAGAAGTGACGGTTCCCCTCGGGAGAGGAGGACAGCGAGGCGCATTCCCAACAGCATGGCCTCACTGCCAGAAGTTTCCTTCGGTTCCTGCCCATATTCACTGCCTGATGGTGGGAGTGAGCAGGAGAACAGATCCCGAGGAATGAGTTAGACAGTGGGGAAAAAAAAAGAGGGACCCCACAGGGAAAGTTATTCATATTTTAAAGCATTCCCAGCCAGGGCCCTTTCTGGGCCCAAGATCCCCCTGAAGACACGACTCCTTCCCTTACACCCTCCCTCATGCCCCGCCCTTGCCCAATTCCCAACTCACCCACACACCCCCAGGCTGGGGCCCCTCCAGTCCCCTTCCCACCCCTCACTCACTCACTCCCCTCCCCGCTCAATTCCTCCCTCACTCACACCCCCCTCCCCACTCAATTCCTCTCTCCCCCTCCATTCCCTCTCTGTTCTCCCCTCCACCCCACTCCCATCCCAGACCCCAGTCTCCCTCCCTGCGCTCAGCACTGTACCTGGAGATGTCCCAGACACACGAATTCACGATGAGCACATCTGGCTGTAGTCCACCTTGGAAATCCGCCAAAACGCTTTCCACATAGTTGGAGTAAACCCGGGTGAGAAAGTAGAATCGCAGCAAGTGAGAGGGGCTGCGATGTTGCCGAGCTTCCCGGTACACTGTACTGTTACTCAGCGCCCCACCTTCAACCAGCTGGTCTCCCTCAAAGCTGGGCTCACCCTTCAAACACAACACACATCATGGCCAGTTAACAACACATTCATAAGAATGCAAGAAAATCTATTCATCTCTGTCTTGAAAATAATTAATGACTGAGGATCTACAGCCTGCTGGGCTAAAGAATTCCAAAGATTCACCATCCTCGGAGTGAAGAAATTTCTCCTAATCTCAGGTTGAGGGGGGACCTGATTGAGGTGTACAAAATCATGAGAGGTATAGACAGGGTGGATAGCAAGAAGCTTTTTCCCAGAGTGGGGGTTTCAATTACTAGAGGACACGAGTTCAAAGTGAAAGGGGAAAAGTTTAGGGGGGATATGCGTGGAAAGTTCTTTACGCAGAGGGTGGTGGGTGCATGGAACGCATTGCCAGCGGAGGTGGTAGACGCGGGCACGATAGCGTCTTTTAAGATGTATCTAGACAGATACATGAATGGGCAGGAAGTAAAGAGATACAGACACTTAGAAAATAGGCGACAGGTTTAGATAGAGGATCTGGATCGGCGTAGGCTTGGAGGGCCGAAGGGCCTGTTCCTGTGCTGTAATTTTCTTTGTTCTTTGTTCTAGTCCTAAATGGCCGACCCCTTATTCTGAGACTGTGAGCCCATGTTGTAGATTTCCCAGCCAGGGGAAACATTTACATACGAACATATGAATTAGGAACAGGAGTAGGCCACTCGGCCCCTCGAGCCTGCTCCACCATTCAATAAGATCATGGCTGATCTGATTATAACCTCAACTCCACATTCCCACCTACCCCCGATAACCTTTCACCCCCTTGCTTCCACAGTACAGTACTGTACTAGACTACAGTTCTGACTGATCATTTTATATAAATACTGTATATTTTATAACAATTAATCACTCAGAACCTTCCTGGTCTCTGCATCTCAGCTGCTCACTGGATAAACTTGCAGCAAGTATTTCAACCTGTAAAGCAGGAGTCTAGGTAATGTATAATGATATTTTCTGAGCCTTTGGGCAATTGCTGTGTTTATTTTAAGTAATACAGATACTGGTACAGTGTGGCACAACCTGTCTGGGCACAACTCCATGGGTTTCTGTTTAACTCCTGACCAATCACTGACTTTGTAGCTCCAATCTTCATCTTTTTAAACAACCTTTCAAGTCCGATTAGTGTTTGTTGCTTATCTGCACAAACTGAAAAAGTGAAAAACGGATTTGGAATCCGAAGGTAGGTAAAGTGAACATTCCGGTGGTCGGGCCAGTTCGGTCTCGGGTCCGATGTGGTTCTGTCGCGTTATTTTTCCTGACCCAAGCAGGGTTTCACCCCTTATTCTTCTAAACTCCAGCGGATACAATCTTTCCTCAAAAGACAACCCACCCATTCCAGGTATTAATCTAGTAAACCTTCTTTGAACTGCTTCCAATGCATTTACATCCTTCCTAAAATAAGGAGACCAATACTGTACAGAATACTCCAGACGTGGCCTCACCAATGCTCCATATAACTGAAGCATAACCTCCCTACTTTTGTATTCAATTCCCCTCGCAATAAACAACATTCGATTAGCTTTCCTAATTACTTGCTGTACCTGCATACTAACCTTTTATGATTCATGCACTCGGACACCCAGATCCCTCTGCATCTCAGAGCTCTGTAATCTCTCACCATTTAGATAATATGCTGCTTTTTTATTCTTCCTGCCAGTGGACAATTTCCCACTTTCCCACATTATATTCCATTTGCCAGATTTTTGCCCACTCACTTAACTTATCTATATCCCTTTGTGGCCTCTTTATATCCTCTTCACAACTGATTTTCAGCATCTACCCTGTCAAGCCCTTTAAGAACGTTATATGTTTCAATTAGATCACTTCTCATTCTTCTGGAGAATACAGGCCCAGTCTATTCAATCTCTTCTCATAGGACAATCCCACCATCCCAGAAACCAGTCTAGCAAACCTTCATTGCTCTGCCTCTCGGGCAAGTATATCCTTCCTTCGGAAAGGAGACCAAAAGTAGGGGACATAGTTACAGAATAAGGGAACACTCATTTAAAACTGAGATGCAAAGGAATTTCTTCTCTCAGAGAGTAGTGAATGTCTGGAACACTCTACCCCAGAGAGTTGTGGAGGCTAGATCACTGTAAGTATTGAAAGAGGAGGTAGATAGATTATTGAAATCTCGGGGAGTTGAGGGCTATGAGGAGCTGGCACGAAAGAGGAGTTGAGGTCTGGGGCACATCAGCCATGATCTTATTGAATGGCGGGGCAGGCTTGAGGGGCCGAATGGCCTACTCCTGCTCCTATTTCTTATGTTCTTAAAACTGCACACAATATGCTTTTCTGCTTTTCTGAATGGAGGGATGTGACTAGTGGTGTTCCGCAGGGATCAGTGCTGGGACCTTTGCTGTTTGTAGTATATATAAATGATTTGGAGGAAAATGTAGCTGGTCTGATTAGTAAGTTTGCGGACGACACAAAGGTTGGTGGAGTTGCGGATAGTGATGAGGGTTGTCAGAGGATACAGCAGGATATAGATCGGTTGGAGACTTGGGCGGAGAAATAGCAGATGGAGTTTAATCCGAACAAATGTGAGGTAATGCATTTTGGAAGGTCTAATGCAGGTGGGAAGTATACAGTAAATGGCAGAACCCTTAGGGGTATTGACAGGCAGAGAGATCTGGGTGTACAGTTTCACAGGTCACTGAAAGTGGCAACGCAGGTGGATAAGGTAGTCAAGAAGGCATACGGCATGCTTGGAGCATCGGTCGGAGCATAGAGTATAAAAATTGGCAAGTCATGTTGCAGCTGTACAGAACCTTAGTTAGGCCACACTTAGAATATTGCGTGCAATTCTGGTCGCCACACTACCAGAAGGACGTGGAGGCTTTGGAGAGGGTACAGAAGAGATTTACCAGGATGTTGCCTGGTCTGGAGGGCATTAGCTATGAGGAGAGGTTGGATAAACTCGGATTGTTTTCACTGGAACGACGGAGGTGGAGGGGCGACATGATAGAGGTTTACAGAGTTATGAGTGGCATGGACAGAGTGGATAGTCAGAAGCTTTTTCCCAGGGTGGAAGAGTCAGTTACCTGGGGACATAGGTTTAAGGTGCGAAGGGAAATGTTTAGAGGGGATGTGCGAGGCAAGTTTTTTACACAGAGGGTGGTGAGTGCCTGAAACTTGCTGCCAGGGGAGGTGGCGGAAGCAGGTACCATAGCGACGTTTAAGAGGCATCTTGACAAATACATGAATAGGATGGGAATGGAGGGTTACGGACCCTGGAAGTGCAGAAGGTTTTAGTTTAAGCAGGCATCAAGATCAGTGCAGGCTTGGAGGGCCGAATGGCCTGTTCCTGTGCTGTTCTTTGTTCAATACTCCAGGTGTGGTCTCACTAATGTCCTGTAAAATTATAGGGAAGACTTTTTTTTATTTTTTCATGGAATGTGGGTGACACTGGCTGCAACATTTATTGCCCATCCCTAACTGCCCTTGAGATGATGGTGAGCTTTATACTCTTACACTCTAATCCCTTTGAAACAAGTGCTAACATACCATTTCCCTTCTGAATTCCTTGCTGTACCTCACTCAAACTAGAAAGGAGGCATTGCTGGATCTGGTGCTGGGAATTGAGGTGGACCAAGTGGATCAAGTGTCTGTGGGGGATCACTTGGGTAAGAGTGATCATTGTACTGTCAGGTTTAGATTAATAATGGAGAAAAGCAAAGAGCAATCTCAAGTAGAACTTTCAAATTGGAAGAGGGCTAACTTCAATAGGATGAGGGGATCTAACCAGGGTAAAATGGAACCAAAGATTTACAGGAAAAACTGTACGTAACAATGGGTTATCTTTAAAGGAGATGTTGTTTCAGGTACAGGCGAGGTGCATTCCAACAAGGGCAAAAGGAAAGGGAACAAAACCCAGGGCTCCTTGGATGACAAAATATGATGAAACAAAAAAAAAAAAAAAGAGGGTGTATGATGCATGTCGGGTGAATTTGAGTGAGAACCAGGCCAAATACAATAGGTTGAGAGGGGAGGTGAAGAGGAAAATTAGACTGGCAAAGAGAATAGGAGAATAGAATGACAGTCAACATAAAAGGAAACCCAAAAATCTTCTACCAGCATGTAAATAGTAAGCAGGTAGTTAGAGGTGGAGTGGGGCCTTTGAGGGACAAAGGGTAATGCAGGCTTAGAGACACAGGGCAAGGCTAATATACTTAATGAATACTTTGTATCACTGTTCACTAAGGAAGAGGATGCTGAAAAAATATCAGTAGAAGTGGAGGTGATAGACGCAATGGATAGAGCGAGGAGGTACTGAAAAGGCCGGCTACGCTTAGGGTAGAAAATTCACCTGGTCCAGATAGTTTGCATCCCAGATTGCTAAAGGAAGTGGGGATGGAGATAGTGGAAGGACTTGTCACAATCTACCAATCTTCCCTAGATATGGGGAAGGTGTCAGAGGATTGGAGAATGTCAAATTTACACCCTTATTGAAGAAAGAGTGCAAGGACAGTCATAGTCCTAGTCATAGAGAGATACAGCACTGAAACACACCCTTCGGCCCACCGAGTCTGTGCCGACCATCAACCACCCATTTATGCTAATCCTACATTAATCCCATATTTCCTACCACATCCCCACCTTCCCTCAATTATTCTACCACCTACCTATACTAGGGGCAACTTACAATGGCCAATTTACCTATCAACCCTAACAACTACAGGCCAGTTAGTGGTGGCTTGTGTTTGAGAAACAATATTCAGGGGGGAAAAAAATCAACAGGCACTTTGAGAGGAGAGCCAGCACAGATTTGTAAAAGGCAGATTGTGCTTGACTAATCCAATTGAATTTTTTGATGAAGTAACTGGGAAGGTTGATGAAAGCAATGTGGTGGATGTTGTTTATATTGATTTTAAGAAAGTGTTTGACAAAGTACCACATATGAATTAGAATTAGAACGTTACAGCGCAGTACAGGCCCTTCGGCCCTCGATGTTACGCCGACCTGTGAAACCATCTGACCTACACTATTCCATTTTCATCCATATGTCTATCCAATGACCATTTAAATGCCCTTAAAGTTGGCGAGTCTACTACTGTTGCAGGCAGGGCGTTCCACGCCCCTACTACTCTCTGCGTAAAGAAACTACCTCTAACATCTGTCCTATATCTATCACCCCTCAACTTAAAGCTATGTCCCCTCGTGTTTGCCATCACCATCCGAGGAAAATGACGCTCACTATCCACCCTATCTAACCCTCTGATTATCTTATATGTCTCTATTAAGTCACCTCTCCTCCTCCTTCTCTCCAACGAAAACAACCTCAAGTCCCTCAGCCTTTCCTCGTAAGACCTTCCCTCCATACCAGGCAACATCCTAGTAAATCTCCTCTGCACCCTTTCCAAAGCTTCCACATCCTTCCTATAATGCGGTGACCAGAACTGCACGCAATACTCCAGGTGCGGCCTCACCAGAGTTTTGTACAGCTGCAGCATGACCTCGTGGCTCCGAAACTCGATCCCCCTACTAATAAAAGCTAACACACCATATGCCTTCTTACCAGCCCTATTAACCTGGGTAGCAACTTTCAGGGATTTATGTACCTGGACACCAAGATCTCTCTGTTCATCTACACTAGCAAGAATCTTCCCATTAGCCCAGTACTCTGCATTCCTGTTACTCCTTCCAAAGTGAATCACATCACACTTTTCCGCATTAAACTCCATTTGCCATCTCTCAGCCCAGCTCTGCAGCCTATCCATGTCCCTCTGTACCCTACAACATCCTTCGGCACTATCCACAACTCCACCGACCTTCGTGTCATCTGCAAATTTACTAACCCACCCTTCTACACCCTCTTCCAGGTCATTTATAAAAATGACAAACAGCAGTGGCCCCAAAACAGATCCTTGCGGTACACCACTAGTAACTAAACTCCAGGATGAACATTTGCCATCAACCACCACCCTCTGTCTTCTTTCAGCTAGCCAATTTCTGATCCAAAGCTCTAAATCACCTTCAACCCCATACTTCCGTATTTTCTGCAATAGCCTACCGTGGGGAACCTTATCAAACGCCTTACTGAAATCCATATACACCACATCCACTGCTTTACCCTCATCCACCTGTTTGGTCACCTTCTCGAAAAACTCAATAAGGTTTGTGAGGCACGACCTACCCTTCACAAAACCGTGCTATCGCTAATGAACTTATTCTTTTCAAGATGATTATAAATCCTGACTCTTATAACCTTTTCCAACATTTTACCCACAGCCGAAGTAAGGCTCACAGGTCTATAATTACCAGGGCTGTCTCTACTCCCCTTCTTGAACAAGGGGACAACATTTGCTATCCTCCAGTCTTCCGGCACTATTCCTGTCGACAATGACGACATAAAGATCAAGTAAAGGCTCTGCAATCTCCTCCCTGACTTCCCAGAGAATCCTAGGATAAATCCCATCTGGCCCAGGAGACTATTCTATTTTCACACTTTCCAAAATTGCTAACACCTCCTCCTTGTGAACCTCAATCCCATCTAGCCTAGTAGTCTGTATCTCAGTAATCTCCTCGACAACATTTTCTTTCTCTACTGCAAATACTGACGAAAAATATTCATTTAACGCTTCCCCTATCTCCTTTGATTCCACACACAACTTCCCACTACTATCCTTGATTGGCCCTAATCTAACTCTAGTCATTCTTTTATTCCTGATATACCTATAGAAAGCCTTAGGGTTTTCCCTGATCCTATCCGCCAATGACCTCTCGTGTGCTCTCCTTGCTCTTCTTAGCTCTCCCTTTAGATCCTTCCTGGCTAGCTTGTAACTCTCAAGCGCCCTAACTGAGCCTTCACGTCTCATCCTAACATAAGCCTTCTTCTTCCTTTTGACAAGCGCTTCAACTTCTTTAGTAAACCACGGCTCCCTCGCTCGACAACTTCCTCCCTGCCTGACAGGTACATACATTCTGGTTACCAGAATTAAGACTCATGGAATAGGAGGATCAGTGTCAGCTTGCATAAAAAATTAGTTTAAGGACAGAAAATGAGTTGTAGTAAATGGTTGTTTTTCAGACTGGAGGATGGTAGACAGTGGTGTTCCCCCAGGGTCAGTGCTGGGACCACTGCTTTTTTTGCTGTATATAAATGACTTTGATATTGCAATACAGACAATCTCAAAATTTGCCAAAGATACCAAACACGGAGGTGCGGCAAACAGTGAGGATGATATGAACCACCTGCAACAACACATAGATAGGCTAGCAGAATGGGCAGAGAGGTGACAGATGGAATTTAATACTGACAAATGTGAGGTGATGCATTTTGGCAGAAGGAACAGGGAGAGGCAATACATACATAATGGCCCAGTTCTAAAGAGTGTGCAGGAAGAGAGGGACCTGGGGGTTCATGTGCATCAATCTTTGAAGGTGGCAGGACATATTGAGAGAGTGGTTAGTAAAACATCTGGGATCTTGGGATTCATAAACAGAGGTATTGAGTACAAAAGCAGGGAAGTTCTGCTGAAGCTTTATAAAGCTCTGGTTAGGCCCAACTAGAGTATTGCATCCAGTTCTGGTCACCACACTTCAGGAAGGATGTGAGGGTCCTTGAGAGGGAGCAGAGGAGATTTACCAGAATGGTTCCAAGGGATGGGGGATTTTAGTTACAAGGTTAGGCTGGAGAGGCTGGGGTTGTTCTCCCTGGAGCAAAGGAGAGTGAGGGGAGATTTAATAGAAGTGTACAAGATTATGACAGGCTTTGGCAAGGAAAAACTGTTCTCATTAACTGATGGTACAAGGACTAGGCGACACAGAGTGAAGGTTTTGGGCAAGAGATGCAGAGGGAATGTGAGGAAGAACTTGTTAATGACCTGGAACTCGCTGTCCATGAGGGTGCTGGAAGCAGAGATGATGAATGATTTCAAAAGGAAACTGGATGGGCACTTGAGGGAAATAAACTTGCAGGGCTACGGAGACAGAGGAATGGGACTGACTGGATTGCTTGGCAGAGAGCTGGCACCGACATGATGGGCCAAATGGCCTCCTTCTGTGCCATAATGACTCTTTGACCTGCATGTTAACTTTCTATGATTTATGCACAAGGACACTCAGGTCACTCTGAATACAAACATTTCCCAGTCTTTCACCATTGAAAATAAATGTTGCTTTTTTATTTTTCCTTCCAAAGTGGATAACTTCACACTTCACTACATTATATTCCATCAGTTGTGTTCCTGCCCACTCACTCAACCTGTCTCTATCCCTCTGCAGCCTCTTTGTGTCCTCCTCAGTTTACTTTCCCACCTAAATTTGTATTATAAGCAAACTTGGTTACATTACACTCAGTCCCCTCATCTAAGTTATTAATATAAACGAACAGAGACCCGCAAAGTATTTGCAGTCAAATTAATATCTTTGTTGCAACAATACTTCTTTAAATACAGGATTTAACAGAAACAAAACTTCTCACTCCAGAAAAAGCTGCATTAAGCTGTCCATGTGTAAAACAAATCTAGAAATATAAATACAAATGTTGTCAAGAGTCTGGCCTTGTGACTTGTTTATAGTCATAGAATATGAAAGTCCCGTTGGGAACCCTTTTCTCCCGAGTTGAAAAGGCAGATTTACATCTGAGGAATAAACACTATTTCCTTGAAAACTGCCTGTTATAATTTCAGCATCTATCAATCAGCGAGGCAAACAGCTTCCTAGTTACCAATCAGCGAGGAAAACAGCTTCCTAGTTACCAATCAGCGAGGAAAACAGCTTCCTAGTTACCAATCAGCGAGGAAAACAGCTTCCTAGTTACCAATCAGCGAGGAAAACAGCTTCCTAGTTACCAATCTTGTTCCATGACAAAGTCCTTAGAATTAGAACATTACATCGCAGTACAGGCCCTTCGGCCCTCGATGTTGCGCCGACCTGTGAAACCATCTGACCTACACTATTCCATTTTCATCCATATGTCTATCCAATGACCACTTAAATGCCCTTAAAGTTGGCGAGTCTACTACTGTTGCAGGCAGGGCGTTCCACACCCCTACTACTCTCTGAGTAAAGAAACTACCTCTCACATCTGTCCTATATCTATCACCCCTCAACTTAAAGCTATGTCCCCTCGTGTTTGCCATCACCATCCGAGGAAAAAGACGCTCACTATCCACCCTTTCTAACCCTCTGATTATCTTACGTGTCTCTATTAAGTCACCTCTCCTCCTCCTTCTCTCTA
Source organism: Heterodontus francisci (assembly GCF_036365525.1). Taxonomy (NCBI): domain Eukaryota; kingdom Metazoa; phylum Chordata; class Chondrichthyes; order Heterodontiformes; family Heterodontidae; genus Heterodontus; species Heterodontus francisci. The sequence goes on along the minus strand of NC_090371.1, from coordinate 3,285,054 downwards.
ACGAAAACAACCTCAAGTCCCTCAGCCTTTCCTCGTAAGACCTTCCCTCCATACCAGGCAACATCCTAGTAAATCTCCTCTGCACCCTTTCCATAGCTTCCACATCCTTTCTATAATGCGGTGACCAGAACTGCACGCAATACTCCAGGTGCGGTCTCACCAGAGTTTTGTACAGCTGCAGCATGACCTCGTGGCTCCGAAACTCGACCCCCCTACTAATAAAAGCTAACACACCATATGCCTTCTTAACAGCCCTATTAACCTGGGTAGCAACCTTCAAGGATTTATGCACCTGGACACCAAGATCTCTCTGTTCATCTACACTACCAAGAATCTTCCCATTAGCCCAGTACTCTGCATTCCTGTTACTCCTTCCAAAGTGAATCACCTCACACTTTTCCGCATTAAACTCCATTTGCCATCTCTCAGCCCAGCTCTGCAGCCTATCTATGTCTCTCTGTACCCTACAACATCCTTCGGCACTATCCACAACTCCACCGACCTTAGTGTCATCAGCAAATTTACTAACCCACCCTTCTACACCCTCTTCCAGGTCATTTATAAAAATGACAAACAGCAGTGGCCCCAAAACAGATCCTTGCGGTACACCACTAGTAACTAAACTCCAGGATGAACATTTGCCATCAACCACCACCCTCTGTCTTCTTTCAGCTAGCCAATTTCTGATCCAAAGCTCTAAATCACCTTCAACCCCATACTTCCGTATTTTCTGCAATAGCCTACCGTGGGGAACCTTATCAAACGCCTTACTGAAATCCATATACACCACATCCACTGCTTTACCCTCATCCACCTGTTTGGTCACCTTCTCAAAAAACTCAATAAGGTTTGTGAGGCACGACCTACCCGTCACAAAACCGTGCTGACTATCTCTAATGTACTTATTCTTTTCAAGATGATTATAAATCCTGTCTCTTATAACCTTTTCCAACATTTTACCCACAACCGATTTACGTTTTGGATTTACGTTTTGGAACAAGGTTACAACTGCTCCTTCTTTCAGTCTAAGTTTACGTGATGACGTTCATTGGAGCTAGAACACAAGAAATAGGAGCAGAAGTAAACCATTCGGCCCATCGAGCCTGCTCTGCCATTCAATATGATCATGGCTGATCTTGGGCTTCAATTCCACTTTCCTGCCCACTCCCCATATCCCCTGAGACACCAAAAATCCCAGCCTTAAATGTATTCAATGATGGAGCATCCACAACCCTCTGGGGTAGAGAATTCCAACGATCCACAACCCCTTGAGTGAAGTAATTTCTCCTCATCTCAGTCCTAAATGATCAGCCCCTGATACTGAAACTGTGTCCCCGTGTTTTAGATTCCCCGACCAGTGGGAACAATCTCTCAACTTAGAAACATAGACCAAAAACTTAGTACGAACCCCTCCATCCCCTGCCCGTACTGTACCCCCGAACCCCTCCATCCCCCCCCTGTACTGTACCCCGAACCCCTCCATCCCCTCCCTGTACTGTACCCCGAACCCCTCCATCCCCCGCACGTACTGTACCCCCGAACCCCTCCATCCCCCCCCGTACTGTACCCCGAACCCCTCCATCCCCTCCCTGTACTGTACCCCGAACCCCTCCATCCCCCCCCTGTACTGTACCCCGAACCCCTCCATCCGCCCCCTGTACTGTACCCCGAACACCTCCATCCCCTCCCTGTACTGTACCCCAAACCCCTCCATCCCCTCCCTGTACTGTACCCCAAACCCTTCCCTGTACTGTACCCCGAACCCCTCCATCCCCTCCCTGTACTGTACCCCAAACCCTTCCATCCCCTCCCTGTACTGTACCCCGAACCCCTCCATCCCCTCCCTGTACTGTACCCCAAACCCTTCCCTGTACTGTACCCCGAACCCCTCCATCCCCTCCCTGTACTGTACCCCGAACCCTTCCCTGTACTGTACCCCAAACCCCTCCATCCCCTCCCTGTACTGTACCCCAAACCCTTCCATCCCCTCCCTGTACTGTACCCCAAACCCCTCCATCCCCTCCCTGTACTGTACCCCAAACCCCTCCATCCCCTCCCTGTACTGTACCCCGAACCCTTCACATCCCCCCCTGTACTGTACCCTGAACCCCTCCCTGTACTGTACCCCGAACCCCTCCCTGTACTGTACCCCGAACCCCTCCCTGTACTGTACCCCCAAACCCCTCCCTGTACTGTACCCCCAAACCCCTCCCTGTACTGTACCCCCAAACCCCTCCCTGTACTGTACCCCCAAACCCCTCCCTCCCCTCCCTGTACTGTACCCCGTACCCCTCCATCCCCCCCTGTACTGTACGCTGAACCCCTCCCTCCCCTCCCTGTACTGTACCCCGTACCCCTCCATCCCCCCCTGTACTGGACCCCAAACCCCTCCATCCCCTCCCTGTACTGTACCCCGAACCCTTCCCATCCCCCCCTGTACTGTACCCCAAACCACTCCCTGTACTGTACCCCAAACCCCTCCATAACCCCCGTACTGTACCCCCAAACACCTCCCTGTACTGTACCCCGAACCCCTCCATCCCCTCCCTGTACTGTACCCCGAACCCCTCCATCCAATCCCTGTACTGTACCCCAAACCCCTCGCTGTACTGTACCCCAAACCCCTCCCTCCCCCCCTGTACTGTACCCCGAACCCCTCCATACCCCGCCTGTACTGTACCCCTGAAAACCCTCCATCCGCCGCCTGTACTGTACCCCGAACCCCTCCATACCCTGCCTGTACTGTACCCCGAACCCCTCCATACCCCGCCTGTACTGTACCCCTGAAAACCCTCCATACCCCGCCTGTACTGTACCCCCGAAAACCCTCCATACCCCGCCTGTACTGTACCCCCGAACCCCTCCATCCCCCCCTATAATGTACCCCAAACCCCACCATCCCCCGCCGAGACTGTACCCCAAACCCCTCCATCCCCCCCATACTGTACCCCGAACCCCTCCATCCCCCCTATACTGTCCCCCAAACCCCTCCATCCCCCCTATACTGTACCCCGAACCCCTCCATCCCCCCTATACTGTACCCCGAACCCCTCCATACTCCGCCTGTACTGTACCCCCAAACCCCTCCATCCCCCACCTGTACTGTACCCCGAACCCCTCGCCTGTACCATACCCCTGAACCCCTCCATCCACCACCTGCACTGTACCCCTGAACCCCTCCGTCCCCCCCCTCCACTGTACCCCTGAACCCCTCCGTCCCCCGCCTGCACTGTACCCCTGAACCCCTCCGTCCCCCGCCTGCATCATACCCCTGAACCCCAGTGTAGCTGTCTACCTTGCTGCGGAGTTGACTATTCGTCAAGTAATTATCGCTCTGTAGAAATAGCACCAAGTCCTTGTAAACTGTACGCTGTACTGCAAAAAAAGAACACCAGGGTTACTGATCAGTAGACAGAGGTAACTAAAGAGAACAAAGAACAAAGATAATTACAGCACAGGAACAGGCCCTTCGGCCCTCCAAGCCTGCGCCGATCCAGATCCTCTCTCTAAACATGTCGCCTATTTTCTAAGGTTCTGTATCTCTTTACTTCCTGCCCATTCATGTATCTGTCTAGATACATCTTAAAAGACTCCATCGTGCCCGCATCGACCACCTCCGCTGGCAATGCGTTCCAGGCACCCACCACCCTCTGCGTAAAGAACTTTCCACGCATATCCCCCCTAAACTTTTCCCCTTTCACTTTGAACTCGTGTCCTCTAGTAATTGAAACCCCCACTCTGGGAAAAAGCTTCTTGCTATCCACCCTGACTATACCTCTCATGATTTTGTACACCTCAATCAGGTCCGCCCTCAACCTCCGTCTTTCTAATGAAAATAATCCTAATCTACTCAACCTCTCTTCATAGCTAGCGCCCTCCATACCAGGCAACATCCTGGTGAACCTCCTCTGCACCCTCTCCAAAGCATCCACATCCTTTTGATAATGTGGCGACCAGAACTGTACGCAGTATTCCAAATGTTGCCGAACCAAAGTCCTATACAACTGTAACATGACCTGCCAACTCTTGTACTCAATGCCCCGTCCGATGAAGGAAAGCATGCCGTATGCCTTCTTGACCACTCTATTTACCCGCGTTGCCACCTTCAGGGAACAGTGGACCTGAACACCCAAATCTCTCTGTACATCAATTTTCCCCAGGACTTTTCCATTTACTGTATTGTTCACTCTTGAATTGGATCTTCCAAAATGCATCACCTCGCATTTGCCCTGATTGAACTCCATCTGCCATTTCTCTGCCCAACTCTCCAATCTATCTATATTCTGCTGTATTCTCTGACAGTCCCCTTCACTATCTGCTACTCCACCAATCTTAGTGTCGTCTGCAAACTTGCTAATCAGACCACCTTTACTTTCCTCCAAATCATTAATGTATATCACAAACAACAGTGGTCCCAGCACGGATCCCTGTGGAACACCACTGGTCACACGTCTCCATTTTGAGAAACTCCCTTCTACTGCTACTCTCTGTCTCCTGTTGCCCAGCCAGTTCTTTATCCATCTAGCTAGTACACCTTGGACCCCAAGCGCCTTCACTTTCTCCATCAGCCTGCCATGGGGAACCTTATCAAACGCCTTACTGAAGTCCATGTATATGACATCTACAGCCCTTCCCTCATCAATCAACTTTGTCACTTCCTCAAAGAATTCTATTAAGTTGGTAAGACATGACCTTCCCTGCACAAAACCATGTTGCCTATCACTGATGAGCCCATTTTCTTCCAAATGGGAATAGATCCTATCCCTCAGTATCTTCTCCAGCAGCTTCCCTACCACTGACGTCAGGCTCACCGGTCTATAATTACCTGGATTATCCCTGCTACCCTTCTTAAACAAGGGGACAACATTAGCAATTCTCCAGTCCTCCGGGACCTCACCCGTGTTTAAGGATGCTGCAAAGATATCTGTTAAGGCCCCAACTATTTCCTCTCTTGCTTCCCTCAGTAACCTGGGATAGATCCCATCCGGACCTGGGGACTTGTCCACCTTAATGCCCTTTAGAATACCCAACACTTCCTCCCTCCTTATGCCGACTTGACCTAGAGTAATCAAACATCTGTTCCTAACCTCAACATCCGTCATGTTCCTCTCCTCGGTGAATACCGATGCAAAGTACTCGTTTAGAATCTCACCCATTTTCTCTGAGTCCAAGCATAACATTCCTCCTTTGTCCTTTAGTGGGCCAATCCTTTCTCTCGTTACCCTCTTTCTCCTTATATATGAATAAAAGGCTTTGGGATTTTCCTTAACCCTGTTTGCTAAAGATATTTCATGACCCCTTTTAGCCCTCTTAATTCCTCGTTTCAGATTGGTCCTACATTCCCGATATTCTTTCAAAGCTTCGTCTTTCATCAGCCGCCTAGACCTTATGTATGCTTCCTTTTTCCTCTTAGCTAGCTAGTCTCACAATTTCACCTGTCATCCATGGTTCCCTAATCTTGCCATTTCTATCCCTCATTTTCACAGGAACATGTCTCTCCTGCACGCTAATCAACCTCTCTTTAAAAGCCTCCCACATATCAAATGTGGATTTACCTTCAAACAGCTGCTCCCAATCTACATTTCCCAGCTCCTGCCGAATTTTGGTATAGTTGGCCTTCCCCCAATTTAGCACTCTTCCTTTAGGACCACTCTCGTCTTTGTCCATGAGTATTTTAAAGCTTACGGAATTGTGATCACTATTCCCAAAGTAGTCCCCTACTGAATCTTCAACAACCTGGCCGGGCTCATTCCCCAACACCAGGTCCAGTATGGCCCCTTCCCGAGTTGGACTATTTACATACTGCTCTAGAAAACCCTCCTGGATGCTCCTTACAAATTCTGCTCCATCTGGACCTCTAACACTAAGCGAATCCCAGTCAATGTTGGGAAAATTAAAATCTCCTATCACCACCACCCTGTTGCTCCTACATCTTTCCATAATCTGTTTACATATTTGTACCTCTATCTCACGCTCGCTGTTGGGAGGCCTGTAGTACAGCCCCAACATTGTTACCGCACCCTTCCTATTTCTGAGTTCTGTCCATATTGCCTCACTGCTCGAGTCCTCCATAGTGCCCTCCTTCAGCACAGCTGTGATATCCTCTTTGACCAGTAATGCAACTCCTCCACCCCTTTTACCTCCCTCTCTATCCCGCCTGAAGCATCGATATCCTGGGATATTTAGTTGCCAATCATGCCCTTCCCTCAACCAAGTCTCAGTAATAGCAATAACATCATACTCCCAGGTACTAATCCAAGCCCTAAGTTCATCTGCCTTACCTACTACACTTCTTGCATTAAAACAAATGCACCTCAGACCACCAGTCCCTTTATATTCATCATCTGCTCCCTGCCTGCTCTTCCCCTTAGTCACACTGACTTCATTATCTAGTTCCTTACAGGCTTTTGTTACTACCTCCTTACTGTCAACTGACCTCAATTGGTTCCCATCCCCCTGCCACATTAGTTTAAACCCTCCCCAACAGCGTTAGCAAAAGCACCTCCAAGGACATTGGTTCCAGTCCGGCCCAAGTGTAGACCGTCCAATTTGTAATAGTCCCACCTCCCCCAGAACCGGTCCCAATGTCCCAAAAATATGAACCCCTCCTTCCTGCACCATCTCTCAAGCCACGCATTCATCCTGACTATTCTTTCATTTTTACTCTGACTATCACGTGGCACTGGTAGTAATCCTGAGATTACTACCTCTGAGGTCCTACTTTTTAACTTGGCTCCTAACTCCCTAAACTCTGCTTGTGGGACCTCATCCCGTTTTTTACCTATATCATTAGTGCCTATGTGCACAACGACAACTGGCTGTTCACCCTCCCCCTTTAGAATGTTCTGCAGCCGATCTGAGACATCCCTGACCCGTGCACCTGGGAGGCAACATACCATTCGGGAGCCTCGTTTTCGACCACAGAACCGCCTATCTACTCCCCTTACAATCGAATCCCCTACGACTATAGCCCTTCCACTCTTTTTCCCGCCCTTCTGAACAGCAGAGCCAGCCACGGTGCCATGGACCTGGCTACTGCTGCCTTCCCCTGGTGAGCCATCTCCCTCAACATTATCCAAAACGGCATACTTGTTTTGGAGGGAGATGACCGCAGGGGACTCCTGCGCTGCCTTCCTGCTCTTTCTCTGCCTTTTGGTCACCCATTCCCTTTCTCCCTCAGCAATCCTAATCTGCGGTGTGACCAATTCACTAAACGTGCTATCCACGACCTCCTCAGCATCGCGCATGCTCCAAAGTGAGTCCATCCGCAGCTCGAGAGCCGTCATGCGGTCTAACAAGAGCTGCAGTTGGACACACTTCCTGCACGTGAAGGAGTCAGGGACATCAGCCGTGTCCCTGAGCTCCCACATTGAGCAAGAGGAGCATGACACGGGTCTGAGATCTCCTGCCATTTTTAATCTTAAGCTTAACTTAGTTAAATGAAAAAGGAACGAAAAGTTTTTACCAATCACAATAAAACCAGAGAAATCGAAAAAGCCTTACCTTATAAACACACCACCGAGTCCTTTTTTTTTGGTTAGAGGAGGAGGGCGGGTGGGAGACACGACAAGTGGGAAGGGTAGGTTTCAGGGGCCATAGATTGAAGGGGAAGAAGCATATATTGACATTACAATACAGAAAGGAGGCCATTTGGCCCATCCACTCTTATGATTTACTCTCCACTTTCCCTCCCTCACAACACTGTGGATATACCTACCTCACATGGACTGCAGCGGTTCAAGAAGACAGCTCACCACCACCTTCTCAAGGGCAATTATTGATGGGCAATAAATGCTGGCTTAGCCAGTGACGCCCACATCCCATGAATGAATTGAAAAAAAGAATTTCAAAGAGGATTGTGGCATTATCTCAATGCACTGCAGGCAATATTATTCCCTCAAACCAACAACATGAAACAGATTCATGGTTATCATCACAGTGCCGTATGTGGGATCTTGCTGTGCATCTGACGGCTGCCTTAGTTCCTACATACTGTGACTACACTTTAAAAGTTCTTCATTGGCTGTAAGGTGCATTAGAACACCCTGAGGTTGTGAAAGGAGCTGCAGATACACACATCTTTCTTTTTAAGTCTCTCATTTTGGTTTCATGTGCAGATTCCATCCTGACCAACAAGCAAACCACAATGATTGCGATGGAACCTCGGGGGACATCAGCACAGCAACACCTTTACTACAGTCAAATAACCCAAGCTGCTTCACAGGAGCAAAATAGATCACCCAGTCACAGGTGATGAAAAGTTTGGTCAAAGAGGGAGGTTTAAGGAGTGAGTGTCTTAAAGGAGGAAAGTGAGGTTTTTTAATATTTGTTTATGGGATGTGGGTGTCGCTGGCCAGGCCAGCATTTATTGCCCATCCCTAATTGCCTTTGAACTGAGAGTCTTGCTAGGCCATTACAGAGGGCATTTAAGAGTCAACCACATTGCTGTGGATCTGGAGTCACATGTAGGCCAGACCAGGTAAGGACAGCAGATTTCCTTCCCTAAAGGACATTAGTGAACCAGATGGAGAGGTGTTGGGAGGGAATTCCAAAGCTTAGGGCTGAGGCAACTAAAGGCATGGCCACAATGGTGGAACAACTAAAACCAGGGAAGCTCAAGAGGTGGGAATTAGAGGAGTGCAGATATCTCGGAGGGTTGTGGGGCTGGAGGAGATTACAGAGATAGGGAGGGGTGAGGACACGGAGGAGCTTACAGAGATAGGGAGGGGTGAGGACACGGAGGAGCTAACAGAGATAGGGAGGGGTGAGGACACGGAGGAGATTACAGAGATAGGGAGGGGTGAGGACACGGAGGAGATTACAGAGATAGGGAGGGGTGAGGACACGGAGGAGATTACAGAGATAGGGAGGGGTGAGGACACGGAGGAGATTACAGAGATAGGGAGGGGTGAGGACATGGAGGGATTTGAAAACGAGAATCCAGGTCAATATGTTACGAGTAGTTGCTGTATACCCCAGGTCGAACATAACAAACCCATTCAGAAAATCTTGCTGAGTGATACTTACTGGAGTCTCCCAGAATCACCACAAACTTATTGTGTAACAGTAGCTGTGCCTCCTCCGACCTGACCTTTGCCATTATAGAGCAATCAGAATTCCTGCACATTACAAAACAGTGTCCAACATCACAAACAAAAACCAAATCAAGCAAATTGCCAAAGAACACAAACAGCAGTAGCAGGGAACACGCTGGAAACGGAAACAAATCACACAGTAACCCAGCTGGGCATCTGCAAAATCTTCATTAAAATTTGATCAATTTACTTTCCCTTCCATTCTTGCCTTTCCCTAAATCACATCTTTCTTTCTGCCCATTTCATTTTCCTTACAACCCATTCCCACTTCCTGCTTCACACGCAACTTATTCCGACCGGCAATTTCAATCTGATTCAGTAAATGTCGCAATCGACATTCACCTTCACAAAGACAATAATAACAGGAGCAGGAGGGAAAACCCCCTCCCCCATTCGCACAGACCCCCCCTCCCCCATTCGCACAGTCCCCCCTCCCCCATTTCACAGTCCCCCCTCCCCCATTCGCACAGTCCCTCCTCCCCCATTCGCACAGAACCCCCCCTCCCGCATTCGCACAGAACCCCCCCACATTTCAGTCCCCCCCACATTTCACAGTCCCCCCCGCCCCCCCATTCGCACAGTCCCCCCTCCCCCATTTCACAGTCCCCCCCCCCAACATTCGCACAGTCCCCCCCCCATTTCACACAGCCACCACTCCACCATTTCACAGCACCCCCCCCCCCCACCATGACACAGCTCCCCTCCCCCATCATTACACACAGCCCCCCCTCACCACCATTTCACACAGAACCCCCCCTCCACCATTTCACACAGTCCCCCCCCCCCCGGACACCATTTCACACAGTCCCCCCCCCCCCGGACACCATTTCACACAGGTCCCCCCCCCTCCACCATTTCACACAGCTCCCCCCCCCCCCCCACCATTTCACACAGGTCCCCCCCTCCACCACTTCACACAGCCCCCCCCCCACACCATTTCACACAGACCCCCCCCACACCATTTCACACAGCTCCCCCCCCCTCCACCATTTCACAGTTCCCCCCTCCCCTCCCCTCATTTCACAGTTTCCCCCTCCCCGCCCCTCATTTCACACAGTTCCACCCTCCCCTCATTTCACACAGTTCCCCCCTCCCCTCCCCTCATTTCACAGTTTCCCCCTCCCCGCCCCTCATTTCACAGTTTCCCCCTCCCCGCCCCTCATTTCACACAGTTTCCCCCTCCCCGCCCCTCATTTCACACAGTTTCCCCCTCCCCTCATTTCACAGTTTCCCCCTCCCCTCCCCTCATTTCACAGTTTCCCCCTCCCCGCCCCTCATTTCACACAGTTCCCCCCTCCCCTCCCCTCATTTCAGTTTCCCCCTCCCCGCCCCTCATTTCACACAGTTCCCCCCTCCCCTCATTTCACACAGTTTCCCCCTCCCCTCCTTTCACACAGTTTCCCCCTCCCCTCCCCTCCTTTCACACAGTTTCCCCCTCCCCTCCCCTCCTTTCACACAGTTTCCCCCTCCCCTCCTTTCACACAGTTTCCCCCTCCCCTCATTTCACACAGTTTCCCCCTCCCCTCCCCTCATTTCACACAGTTTCCCCCTCCCCTCCCCTCATTTCAGTTTCCCCCTCCCCTCCCCTCATTTCAGTTTCCCCCTCCCCTCCCCTCATTTCACACAGTTTCCCCCTCCCCTCCCCTCATTTCACACAGTTTCCCCCTCCCCTCCCCCCCCTCATTTCACACAGTTTCCCCCTCCCCTCCCCCCCCTCATTTCACACAGTTTCCCCCTCCCCTCCCCCCCCTCATTTCACACAGTTTCCCCCTCCCCTCCCCCCCCTCATTTCACACAGTTACCCCCTCCCCTCCCCCCCCCTCATTTCACACAGTTTCCCCCTCCCCTCCCCCCCCTCATTTCACACAGTTTCCCCCTCCCCTCCCCTCATTTCACACAATTTCCCCCTCCCCTCCCCTCATTTCACACAATTTCCCCCTCCCCTCCCCTCATTTCACACAATTTCCCCCTCCCCTCCCCTCATTTCACACAATTTCCCCCTCCCCTCCCCTCATTTCACACAATTTCCCCCTCCCCTCCCCTCATTTCACACAATTTCCCCCTCCCCTCCCCTCATTTCACACAATTTCCCCCTCCCCTCCCCTCATTTCACACAATTTCCCCCTCCCCTCCCCTCATTTCACACAGTTTCCCCCTCCCCTCCCCTCATTTCACACAGTTTTCCCCTACCCTCATTTCACACAGTTTCCCCCTCCCCTCCCCTCATTTCACACAGTTTCCCCCTCCCCTCCCCTCATTTCACACAGTTTCCCCCTCCCCTCCCCTCATTTCACAGTTTCCCCCACCCCTCCCCTCATTTCACACAATTTCCCCCTCCCCTCCCCTCATTTCACAGTTTCCCCCTCCCCTCCCCTCATTTCACAGTCTCCCCCTCCCCTCCCCTCATTTCACAGTCTCCCCCTCCCCTCCCCTCCCCTCATTTCACAGTCTCCCCCTCCCCTCATTTCACAGTTTCCCCCTCCCCTCATTTCACAGTTTCCCCCTCCCCTCATTTCACAGTTTCCCCCTCCCCTCATTTCACAGTTTCCCCCTCCCCTCATTTCACACAGTTTTCCCCCGCCCCTCCCCTCCGCTCATCTCATTTCACACAGTTTTCCCCCTCCCCTCATCTCATTTCACACAGTTTTCCCCCTCCCCTCCCCTCATCTCATTTCACACAGTTTTCCCCCTCCCCTCATCTCATTTCACACAGTTTTCCCCCTCCCCTCATCTCATTTCACACAGTTTTCCCCCTCCCCTCATCTCATTTCACACAGTTTTCCCCCTCCCCTCATCTCATTTCACACAGTTTTCCCCCTCCCCTCCCCTCATCTCATTTCACACAGTTTTCCCCCTCCCCTCCCCTCATCTCATTTCACACAGTTTTCCCCCTCCCCTCCCCTCCGCTCATCTCATTTCACACAGTTTTCCCCCTCCCCTCCCCTCCCCTCATCTCATTTCACACAGTTTTCCCCCTCCCCTCCCCTCCGCTCATCTCATTTCACACAGTTTTCCCCCTCCCCTCATCTCATTTCACACAGTTTTCCCCCTCCCCTCATCTCATTTCACACAGTTTTCCCCCTCCCCTCCCCTCATCTCATTTCACACAGTTTTCCCCCTCCCCTCATCTCATTTCACACAGTTTTCCCCCTCCCCTCATCTCATTTCACACAGTTTTCCCCCTCCCCTCATCTCATTTCACACAGTTTTCCCCCTCCCCTCCCCTCATCTCATTTCACACAGTTTTCCCCCTCCCCTCCCCTCCGCTCATCTCATTTCACACAGTTTTCCCCCTCCCCTCCCCTCCGCTCATCTCATTTCACACAGTTTTCCCCCTCCCCTCATCTCATTTCACACAGTTTTCCCCCTCCCCTCATCTCATTTCACACAGTTTTCCCCCTCCCCTCATCTCATTTCACACAGTTTTCCCCCTCCCCTCCCCTCCCCTCATCTCATTTCACACAGTTTTCCCCCTCCCCTCATCTCATTTCACACAGTTTTCCCCCTCCCCTCATCTCATTTCACACAGTTTTCCCCCTCCCCTCCCCTCATCTCATTTCACACAGTTTTCCCCCTCCCCTCCCCTCCGCTCATCTCATTTCACACAGTTTTCCCCCTCCCCTCCCCTCCCCTCATCTCATTTCACAGTTTTCCCCCTCCCCTCCCCTCATCTCATTTCACACAGTTTTCCCCCTCCCCTCCCCTCCGCTCATCTCATTTCACAGTTTTCCCCCTCCCCTCATCTCATTTCACACAGTTTTCCCCCTCCCCTCATCTCATTTCACACAGTTTTCCCCCTCCCCTCCCCTCCCCTCATCTCATTTCACACAGTTTTCCCCCTCCCCTCCCCTCATCTCATTTCACACAGTTTTCCCCCTCCCCTCCCCTCATCTCATTTCACACAGTTTTCCCCCTCCCCTCCCCTCCCCTCATCTCATTTCACACAGTTTTCCCCCTCCCCTCCCCTCCCCTCATCTCATTTCACAGTTTTCCCCCTCCCCTCCCCTCATCTCATTTCACACAGTTTTCCCCCTCCCCTCCCCTCATCTCATTTCACACAGTTTTCCCCCTCCCCTCCCCTCCCCTCATCTCATTTCACACAGTTTCCCCCTCCCCTCATCTCATTTCACACAGTTTTCCCCCTCCCTTCATCTCATTTCACACAGTTTTCCCCCTCCCCTCATCTCATTTCACACAGTTTTCCCCCTCCCCTCCCCTCCCCTCATCTCATTTCACACAGTTTTCCCCCTCCCCTCCCCTCCCCTCATCTCATTTCACACAGTTTTCCCCCTCCCCTCATCTCATTTCACACAGTTTTCCCCCTCCCCTCCCCTCATTTCACACAGTTTTCCCCCTCCCCTCCCCTCATCTCATTTCACAGTTTTCCCCCTCCCCTCCCCTCCCATCTCATTTCACACAGTTTTCCCCCTCCCCTCCCCTCCCCTCATCTCATTTCACACAGTTTTCCCCCTCCCCTCATCTCATTTCACACAGTTTTCCCCCTCCCCTCCCCTCATCTCATTTCACACAGTTTTCCCCCTCCCCTCCCCTCCGCTCATCTCATTTCACAGTTTTCCCCCTCCCCTCCCCTCCTCTCATTTCACACAGTTTTCCCCCTCCCCTCCCCTCATCTCATTTCACACAGTTTTCCCCCTCCCCTCCCCTCCGCTCATCTCATTTCACACAGTTTTCCCCCTCCCCTCATCTCATTTCACACAGTTTTCCCCCTCCCCTCATCTCATTTCACACAGTTTTCCCCCTCCCCTCCCCTCATCTCATTTCACACAGTTTTCCCCCTCCCCTCATCTCATTTCACACAGTTTTCCCCCTCCCCTCCCCTCCCCTCATCTCATTTCACACAGTTTTCCCCCTCCCCTCATCTCATTTCACACAGTTTTCCCCCTCCCCTCATCTCATTTCACACAGTTTTCCCCCTCCCCTCCCCTCATCTCATTTCACACAGTTTCCCCCCTCCCCTCCCCTCATCTCATTTCACACAGTTTTCCCCCTCCCCTCATCTCATTTCACACAGTTTTCCCCCTCCCCTCCCCTCATCTCATTTCACACAGTTTTCCCCCTCCCCTCCCCTCATCTCATTTCACACAGTTTTCCCCCTCCCCTCATCTCATTTCACAGTTTTCCCCCTCCCCTCCCCTCCCCTCATCTCATTTCACAGTTTTCCCCCTCCCCTCCCCTCATCTCATTTCACACAGTTTTCCCCCTCCCCTCCCCTCATCTCATTTCACACAATTTTCCCCCTCCCCTCCCCTCCGCTCATCTCATTTCACACAGTTTTCCCCCTCCCCTCATCTCATTTCACAGTTTTCCCCCTCCCCTCCCCTCCCCTCATCTCATTTCACACAGTTTTCCCCCTCCCCTCCTCTCCGCTCATCTCATTTCACACAGTTTTCCCCCTCCCCTCATCTCATTTCACACAGTTTTCCCCCTCCCCTCATCTCATTTCACACAGTTTTCCCCCTCCCCTCATTTCACACAGTTTTCCCCCTCCCCTCATCTCATTTCACAGTTTTCCCCCTCCCCTCCCCTGATCTCATTTCACAGAGTTTTCCCCCTCCCCTCATCTCATTTCACACAGTTTTCCCCCTCCCCTCCCCTCATCTCATTTCACAGTTTTCCCCCTCCCCTCCGCTCATCTCATTTCACAGTTTTCCCCCTCCCCTCCCCTCCGCTCATCTCATTTCACACAGTTTTCCCCCTCCCCTCATTTCATTTCACACAGTTTTCCCCCTCCCCTCATTTCATTTCACACAGTTTTCCCCCTCCCCTCCCCTCCGCTCATCTCATTTCACACAGTTTTCCCCCTCCCCTCATTTCATTTCACACAGTTTTCCCCCTCCCCTCATTTCATTTCACACAGTTTTCCCCCTCCCCTCATCTCATTTCACACAGTTTTCCCCCTCCCCTCCCCTCATTTCACACAGTTTTCCCCCTCCCCTCCCCTCATCTCATTTCACAGAGTTTTCCCCCTCCCCTCCCCTCATCTCATTTCACACAGTTTTCCCCCTCCCCTCCGCTCATCTCATTTCACACAGTTTTCCCCCTCCCCTCATCTCATTTCACACAGTTTTCCCCCTCCCCTCCCCTCATCTCATTTCACACAGTTTTCCCCCTCCCCTCCCCTCCGCTCATCTCATTTCACACAGTTTTCCCCCTCCCCTCATTTCATTTCACACAGTTTTCCCCCTCCCCTCCCCTCATCTCATTTCACACAGTTTTCCCCCTCCCCTCATCTCATTTCACACAGTTTTCCCCCTCCCCTCATCTCATTTCACACAGTTTTCCCCCTCCCCTCCCCTCCGCTCATCTCATTTCACACAGTTTTCCCCCTCCCCTCCCCTCCCCTCATCTCATTTCACACAGTTTTCCCCCTCCCCTCCCCTCATCTCATTTCACACAGTTTTCCCCCTCCCCTCCCCTCATCTCATCTCATTTCACACAGTTTTCCCCCTCCCCTCATCTCATTTCACACAGTTTTGCCCCTCCCCTCCCCTCCGCTCATCTCATTTCACACAGTTTTCCCCCTCCCCTCCCCTCCCCTCATCTCATCTCATTTCACACAGTTTTCCCCCTCCCCTCCCCTCCGCTCATCTCATTTCACACAGTTTTCCCCCTCCCCTCATCTCATTTCACACAGTTTTCCCCCTCCCCTCCCCTCCCCTCATCTCATTTCACACAGTTTTCCCCCTCCCCTCATCTCATTTCACACAGTTTTCCCCCTCCCCTCATCTCATTTCACACAGTTTTCCCCCTCCCCTCCCCTCCGCTCATCTCATTTCACACAGTTTTCCCCCTCCCCTCCCCTCCGCTCATCTCATTTCACACAGTTTTCCCCCTCCCCTCCCCTCCGCTCATCTCATTTCACACAGTTTTCCCCTCCCCTCCCCTCCGCTCATCTCATTTCACACAGTTTTCCCCCTCCCCTCATCTCATTTCACACAGTTTTCCCCCTCCCCTCATCTCATTTCACACAGTTTTCCCCCTCCCCTCCCCTCCCCTCATCTCATTTCACACAGTTTTCCCCCTCCCCTCATCTCATTTCACACAGTTTTCCCCCTCCCCTCATCTCATTTCACACAGTTTTCCCCCTCCCCTCCCCTCATCTCATTTCACAGTTTCCCCCCTCCCCTCATCTCATTTCACACAGTTTTCCCCCTCCCCTCCCCTCCCCTCATCTCATTTCACACAGTTTTCCCCCTCCCCTCCCCTCCCCTCATCTCATTTCACACAGTTTTCCCCCTCCCCTCCCCTCATCTCATTTCACACAGTTTTCCCCCTCCCCTCCCCTCCGCTCATCTCATTTCACACAGTTTTCCCCCTCCCCTCATCTCATTTCACACAGTTTTCCCCCTCCCCTCCCCTCCCCTCATCTCATTTCACACAGTTTTCCCCCTCCCCTCATCTCATTTCACACAGTTTTCCCCCTCCCCTCATCTCATTTCACACAGTTTTCCCCCTCCCCTCCCCTCATCTCATTTCACACAGTTTTCCCCCTCCCCTCCCCTCATCTCATTTCACACAGTTTTCCCCCTCCCCTCATCTCATTTCACACAGTTTTCCCCCTCCCCTCCCCTCATCTCATTTCACAGTTTTCCCCCTCCCCTCATCTCATTTCACACAGTTTTCCCCCTCCCCTCATCTCATTTCACACAGTTTTCCCCCTCCCCTCCTCTCATTTCACACAGTTTTCCCCCTCCCCTCCCCTCATCTCATTTCACACAGTTTTCCCCCTCCCCTCCCCTCATCTCATTTCACACAGTTTTCCCCCTCCCCTCATCTCATTTCACAGTTTTCCCCCTCCCCTCCCCTCATCTCATTTCACACAGTTTTCCCCCTCCCCTCCCCTCATCTCATTTCACACAGTTTTCCCCCTCCCCTCCCCTCCCCTCCCCTCATCTCATTTCACACAGTTTTCCCCCTCCCCTCCCCTCCCCTCATCTCATTTCACACAGTTTTCCCCCTCCCCTCCCCTCCCCTCATCTCATTTCACTGAGTTTTCCCCCTCCCCTCATCTCATTTCACACAGTTTTCCCCCTCCCCTCCCCTCATCTCATTTCACACAGTTTTCCCCCTCCCCTCCCCTCATCTCATTTCACACAGTTTTCCCCCTCCCCTCATCTCATTTCACGCAGTTTTCCCCCTCCCCTCCCCTCCCCTCATCTCATTTCACACAGTTTTCCCCCTCCCCTCCCCTCCCCTCATCTCATTTCACACAGTTTTCCCCCTCCCCTCCCCTCATCTCATTTCACACAGTTTTCCCCCTCCCCTCATCTCATCTCATTTCACACAGTTTTCCCCCTCCCCTCCCCTCATCTCATTTCACACAGTTTTCCCCCTCCCCTCCCCTCATCTCACACAGTTTTCCCCCTCCCCTCATCTCATTTCACACAGTTTTCCCCCTCCCCTCCCCTCCGCTCATCTCATTTCACAGTTTTCCCCCTCCCCTCCCCTCCGCTCATCTCATTTCACACAGTTTTCCCCCCTCCCCTCATCTCATTTCACACAGTTTTCCCCCTCCCCTCATCTCATTTCACACAGTTTTCCCCCTCCCCTCCCCTCATCTCATTTCAGTTTTCCCCCTCCCCTCCCCTCCCCTCATCTCATTTCACACAGTTTTCCCCCTCCCCTCCCCTCATCTCATTTCACACAGTTTTCCCCCTCCCCTCCCCTCATCTCATTTCACACAGTTTTCCCCCTCCCCTCATCTCATTTCACACAGTTTTCCCCCTCCCCTCCCCTCATCTCATTTCACACAGTTTTCCCCCTCCCCTCCCCTCCCCTCATCTCATTTCACACAGTTTTCCCCCTCCCCTCCCCTCATCTCATTTCACACAGTTTTCCCCTTCCCCCTCCCCTCCCCTCCCCTCCCCTCCCCTCATCTCATTTCACACAGTTTTCCCCCTCCCCTCCCCTCATCTCATTTCAAACAGTTTTCCCCCTCCCCTCCCCTCATTTCACACAGTTTTCCCCCTCCCCTCCCCTCATCTCATTTCACACAGTTTTCCCCCTCCCCTCATCTCATTTCACAGTTTTCCCCCTCCCCTCCCCTCATCTCATTTCACACAGTTTTCCCCCTCCCCTCCCCTCATCTCATTTCACACAGTTTTCCCCCTCCCCTCCCCTCATCTCATTTCACACAGTTTTCCCCCTCCCCTCCCCTCCCCTCATCTCATTTCACACAGTTTTCCCCCTCCCCTCCCCTCCCCTCATCTCATTTCACTGAGTTTTCCCCCTCCCCTCATCTCATTTCACACAGTTTTCCCCCTCCCCTCCCCTCATCTCATTTCACACAGTTTTCCCCCTCCCCTCCCCTCCCCTCATCTCATTTCACACAGTTTTCCCCCTCCCCTCATCTCATTTCACACAGTTTTCCCCCTCCCCTCCCCTCCCCTCATCTCATTTCACACAGTTTTCCCCCTCCCCTCCCCTCATCTCATTTCACACAGTTTTCCCCCTCCCCTCCCCTCATCTCATTTCACACAGTTTTCCCCCTCCCCTCATCTCATTTCACACAGTTTTCCCCCTCCCCTCCCCTCCCCTCATCTCATTTCACACAGTTTTCCCCCTCCCCTCCCCTCATCTCATTTCACACAGTTTTCCCCCTCCCCTCATCTCATTTCACACAGTTTTCCCCCTCCCCTCATCTCATTTCACACAGTTTTCCCCCTCCCCTCCCCTCATCTCATTTCACAGTTTTCCCCCTCCCCTCCCCTCCCCTCATCTCATTTCACACAGTTTTCCCCCTCCCCTCCTCTCCCCTCATCTCATTTCACACAGTTTTCCCCCTCCCCTCCCCTCCCCTCATCTCATTTCACACAGTTTTCCCCCTCCCCTCATCTCATTTCACACAGTTTTCCCCCTCCCCTCATCTCATTTCACACAGTTTTCCCCCTCCCCTCATCTCATTTCACACAGTTTTCCCCCTCCCCTCCCCTCATCTCACACAGTTTTCCCCCTCCCCTCCCCTCATCTCATTTCACACAGTTTTCCCCCTCCCCTCCCCTCCGCTCATCTCATTTCACAGTTTTCCCCCTCCCCTCCCCTCATCTCATTTCACAGTTTTCCCCCTCCCCTCCCCTCCCCTCATCTCATTTCACACAGTTTTCCCCCTCCCCTCCCCTCCCCTCATCTCATTTCACACAGTTTTCCCCCTCCCCTCATCTCATTTCACACAGTTTTCCCCCTCCCCTCCCCTCATCTCATTTCACACAGTTTTCCCCCTCCCCTCCCCTCCCCTCATCTCATTTCACACAGTTTTCCCCCCTCCCCCTCATCTCATTTCACACAGTTTTCCCCCTCCCCTCCCCTCATCTCATTTCACACAGTTTTCCCCCTCCCCTCCCCTCATCTCATTTCACACAGTTTTCCCCCCCTCCCCTCATCTCATTTCACAGTTTTCCCCCTCCCCTCCCCTCATCTCATTTCACACAGTTTTCCCCCTCCCCTCCCCTCATCTCATTTCACACAGTTTTCCCCCTCCCCTCCCCTCCCCTCATCTCATTTCACACAGTTTTCCCCCTCCCCTCCCCTCATCTCATTTCACACAGTTTTCCCCCTCCCCTCCCCTCCCCTCATCTCATTTCACTGAGTTTTCCCCCTCCCCTCATCTCATTTCACACAGTTTTCCCCCTCCCCTCCCCTCATCTCATTTCACACAGTTTTCCCCTCCCCTCCCCTCCCCTCATCTCATTTCACACAGTTTTCCCCCTCCCCTCATCTCATTTCACACAGTTTTCCCCCTCCCCTCCCCTCCCCTCATCTCATTTCACACAGTTTTCCCCCCTCCCCTCCCCTCCCCTCATCTCATTTCACACAGTTTTCCCCCTCCCCTCCCCCTCATCTCATTTCACACAGTTTTCCCCCTCCCCTCATCTCATCTCATTTCACAGTTTTCCCCCTCCCCTCCCCTCCCCTCATCTCATTTCACACAGTTTTCCCCCTCCCCTCCCCTCATCTCACACAGTTTTCCCCCTCCCCTCATCTCATTTCACACAGTTTTCCCCCTCCCCTCCCCTCCGCTCATCTCATTTCACAGTTTTCCCCCTCCCCTCCCCTCATCTCATTTCACACAGTTTTCCCCCTCCCCTCCCCTCCGCTCATCTCATTTCACACAGTTTTCCCCCTCCCCTCATCTCATTTCACACAGTTTTCCCCCTCCCCTCATCTCATTTCACACAGTTTTCCCCCTCCCCTCCCCTCATCTCATTTCAGTTTTCCCCCTCCCCTCCCCTCCCCTCATCTCATTTCACACAGTTTTCCCCCTCCCCTCCCCTCATCTCATTTCACACAGTTTTCCCCCTCCCCTCCCCTCATCTCATTTCACACAGTTTTCCCCCTCCCCTCATCTCATTTCACACAGTTTTCCCCCTCCCCTCCCCTCATCTCATTTCACACAGTTTTCCCCCTCCCCTCCCCTCCCCTCCCCTCATCTCATTTCACACAGTTTTCCCCCTCCCCTCCCCTCATCTCATTTCACACAGTTTTCCCCTTCCCCCTCCCCTCCCCTCCCCTCATCTCATTTCACACAGTTTTCCCCCCTCCCTCCCTCCCCTCATCTCATTTCAAACAGTTTTCCCCCTCCCCTCCCCTCATCTCATTTCACACAGTTTTCCCCCTCCCCTCCCCTCATCTCATTTCACACAGTTTTCCCCCTCCCCTCATCTCATTTCACAGTTTTCCCCCTCCCCTCCCCTCATCTCATTTCACACAGTTTTCCCCCTCCCCTCCCCTCATCTCATTTCACACAGTTTTCCCCCTCCCCTCCCCTCCCCTCATCTCATTTCACACAGTTTTCCCCCTCCCCTCCCCTCCCCTCATCTCATTTCACACAGTTTTCCCCCTCCCGTCCCCTCCCCTCATCTCATTTCACACAGTTTCCCCCCTCCCCTCATCTCATTTCACACAGTTTTCCCCCCTCCCCTCCCCTCATCTCATTTCACACAGTTTTCCCCCTCCCCTCCCCTCCCCTCATCTCATTTCACACAGTTTTCCCCCTCCCCTCATCTCATTTCACACAGTTTTCCCCCTCCCTTCCCCTCCCCTCATCTCATTTCACACAGTTTTCCCCCTCCCCTCCCCTCATCTCATTTCACACAGTTTTCCCCCTCCCCTCCCCTCATCTCATTTCACACAGTTTTCCTCCCCTCCCCTCATCTCATTTCACACAGTTTTCCCCCCTCCCCTCCCCTCCCCTCATCTCATTTCACACAGTTTTCCCCCTCCCCTCCCCTCATCTCATTTCACACAGTTTTTCCCCCCTCCCCTCATCTCATTTCACACAGTTTTCCCCCCTCCCCTCATCTCATTTCACACAGTTTTCCCCTCCCCTCCCCTCATCTCATTTCACAGTTTTCCCCCTCCCCTCCCCTCCCCTCATCTCATTTCACACAGTTTTCCCCCTCCCCTCCTCTCCCCTCATCTCATTTCACACAGTTTTCCCCCTCCCCTCCCCTCATCTCATTTCACAGTTTTCCCCCTCCCCTCATCTCATTTCACACAGTTTTCCCCCTCCCCTCCCCTCATCTCACACAGTTTTCCCCCTCCCCTCCCCTCATTTCATTTCACACAGTTTTCCCCCTCCCCTCCCCTCCGCTCATCTCATTTCACAGTTTTCCCCCTCCCCTCCCCTCATCTCATTTCACACAGTTTTCCCCCTCCCCTCCCCTCCCCTCATCTCATTTCACACAGTTTTCCCCCTCCCCTCCCCTCCCCTCATCTCATTTCACACAGTTTTCCCCCTCCCCTCCCCTCATCTCATTTCACTGAGTTTTCCCCCCTCCCCTCATCTCATTTCACACAGTTTTCCCCCTCCCTCCCCTCCCATCTCATTTCACACAGTTTTCCCCCTCCCCTCCCCTCCCCTCATCTCATTTCACACAGTTTTCCCCCTCCCCTCATCTCATTTCACACAGTTTTCCCCCTCCCCTCCCCTCATCTCATTTCACACAGTTTTCCCCCCTCCCCTCCCCTCCCCTCATCTCATTTCACACAGTTTTCCCCCCTCCCCTCCCCTCATCTCATTTCACACAGTTTTCCCCCTCCCCTCATCTCATTTCACACAGTTTTCCCCCTCCCCTCCCCTCCCCTCCCCTCATCTCATTTCACACAGTTTTCCCCCTCCCCTCATCTCATTTCACACAGTTTTCCCCCTCCCCTCATCTCATTTCACACAGTTTTCCCCCTCCCCTCCCCTCATCTCATTTCAGTTTTCCCCCTCCCCTCCCCTCCCCTCATCTCATTTCACACAGTTTTCCCCCTCCCCTCCTCTCCCCTCATCTCATTTCACACAGTTTTCCCCCTCCCCTCCCCTCATCTCATTTCACACAGTTTTCCCCCTCCCTCCCCTCATCTCATTTCACACAGTTTTCCCCCTCCCCTCCCCTCCCTCATCTCACACAGTTTTCCCCCCCTCCCCTCCCCTCATCTCATTTCACACAGTTTTCCCCCTCCCCTCCCCTCCGCTCATCTCATTTCACAGTTTTCCCCCTCCCCTCCCCTCATCTCATTTCACACAGTTTTCCCCCTCCCCCTCCCCTCCGCTCATCTCATTTCACACAGTTTTCCCCCTCCCCTCATCTCATTTCACACAGTTTTCCCCCCTCCCCTCATCTCATTTCACACAGTTTTCCCCCTCCCCTCCCCTCATCTCATTTCAGTTTTCCCCCCTCCCTTCCCCTCCCCTCATCTCATTTCACACAGTTTTCCCCCTCCCCTCCCCTCATCTCATTTCACACAGTTTTCCCCCTCCCCTCCCCTCATCTCATTTCACACAGTTTTCCCCCTCCCCTCATCTCATTTCACACAGTTTTCCCCCCCCTCCCCTCATCTCATTTCACACAGTTTTCCCCCTCCCCTCCCCTCATTTCACACAGTTTTCCCCCTCCCCTCCCCTCCGCTCATCTCATTTCACAGTTTTCCCCCTCCCCTCCCCTCATCTCATTTCACACAGTTTTCCCCCTCCCCTCCCCTCCGCTCATCTCATTTCACACAGTTTTCCCCCTCCCCTCATCTCATTTCACACAGTTTTCCCCCTCCCCTCATCTCATTTCACACAGTTTTCCCCCTCCCCTCATCTCATTTCACACAGTTTTCCCCCTCCCCTCATCTCATTTCAGTTTTCCCCCTCCCCTCCCCTCCCCTCCCCTCATCTCATTTCACACAGTTTTCCCCCTCCCCTCCCCTCCCCTCATCTCATTTCACACAGTTTTCCCCCTCCCCTCCCCTCCCCTCATCTCATTTCACACAGTTTTCCCCCTCCCCTCCCCTCATCTCATTTCACACAGTTTTCCCCCCTCCCCTCATCTCATTTCACACAGTTTTCCCCCTCCCCTCCCCTCCCCTCATCTCATTTCACACAGTTTTCCCCCTCCCCTCCCCTCCCCTCATCTCATTTCACACAGTTTTCCCCCTCCCCTCATCTCATTTCACACAGTTTTCCCCCTCCCCTCATCTCATTTCACACAGTTTTCCCCCTCCCCTCCCCTCATCTCATTTCACAGTTTTCCCCCTCCCCTCCCCTCCCCTCATCTCATTTCACACAGTTTTCCCCCTCCCCTCCTCTCCCCTCATCTCATTTCACACAGTTTTCCCCCTCCCCCTCCCCTCATCTCATTTCACACAGTTTTCCCCCTCCCCTCCCCTCATCTCATTTCACACAGTTTTCCCCCTCCCCTCCCCCTCATCTCACACAGTTTTCCCCCTCCCCTCCCCTCATCTCATTTCACACAGTTTTCCCCCTCCCCTCCCCTCCGCTCATCTCATTTCACAGTTTTCCCCCTCCCCTCCCCTCATCTCATTTCACACAGTTTTCCCCCTCCCCTCCCCTCCGCTCATCTCATTTCACACAGTTTTCCCCCTCCCCTCATCTCATTTCACACAGTTTTCCCCCTCCCCTCATCTCATTTCACACAGTTTTCCCCCTCCCCTCATCTCATTTCAGTTTTCCCCCTCCCCTCCCCTCCCCTCCCTCATCTCATTTCACACAGTTTTCCCCCTCCCCTCATCTCATTTCACACAGTTTTCCCCTCCCCTCCCCTCATCTCACACAGTTTTCCCCCTCCCCTCCCCTCATCTCATTTCACACAGTTTTCCCCCTCCCCTCCCCTCCGCTCATCTCATTTCACACAGTTTTCCCCCTCCCCTCCCCTCATCTCATTTCACACAGTTTTCCCCCTCCCCTCCCCTCATCTCACACAGTTTTCCCCCTCCCCTCCCCTCATCTCATTTCACACAGTTTTCCCCCTCCCCTCCCCTCCGCTCATCTCATTTCACACAGTTTTCCCCCTCCCCTCCCCTCATCTCATTTCAAACAGTTTTCCCCCTCCCCTCCCCTCATCTCATTTCACACAGTTTTCCCCCTCCCCTCCCCTCATCTCATTTCACACAGTTTTCCCCCCCTCCCCTCATCATTTCACAGTTTTCCCCCTCCCCTCCCCTCATCTCATTTCACACAGTTTTCCCCCTCCCCTCCCCTCATCTCATTTCACACAGTTTTCCCCCTCCCCTCCCCTCCCCTCATCTCATTTCACACAGTTTTCCCCCTCCCCTCCCCTCCCCTCATCTCATTTCACTGAGTTTTCCCCCTCCCCTCATCTCATTTCACACAGTTTTCCCCCTCCCCTCCCCTCCCCTCATCTCATTTCACACAGTTTTCCCCCTCCCCTCATCTCATTTCACACAGTTTTCCCCCTCCCCTCCCCTCCCCTCATCTCATTTCACACAGTTTTTCCCCCTCCCCTCCCCTCATCTCATTTCACACAGTTTTCCCCCTCCCCTCCCCTCATCTCATTTCACACAGTTTTCCCCCTCCCCTCATCTCATTTCACACAGTTTTCCCCCTCCCCTCCCCTCCCCTCATCTCATTTCACACAGTTTTCCCCCTCCCCTCCCCTCATCTCATTTCACACAGTTTTCCCCCTCCCCTCATCTCATTTCACACAGTTTTCCCCCTCCCCCTCATCTCATTTCACACAGTTTTCCCCTCCCCTCCCCTCATCTCATTTCACAGTTTTCCCCCTCCCCTCCCCTCCCCTCATCTCATTTCACACAGTTTTCCCCCTCCCCTCCTCTCCCCTCATCTCATTTCACACAGTTTTCCCCCTCCCCTCCCCTCATCTCATTTCACACAGTTTTCCCCCTCCCCTCATCTCATTTCACACAGTTTTCCCCCTCCCCTCCCCTCATCTCACACAGTTTTCCCCCTCCCCTCCCTCCCTCATCTCATTTCACACAGTTTTCCCCCTCCCCTCCCCTCCGCTCATCTCATTTCACAGTTTTCCCCCTCCCCTCCCCTCATCTCATTTCACACAGTTTTCCCCCCTCCCCTCCCCTCCCCTCATCTCATTTCACACAGTTTTCCCCCTCCCCTCCCCTCATCTCATTTCACACAGTTTTCCCCCTCCCCTCCCCTCCCCTCATCTCATTTCACTGAGTTTCCCCTCCTTCCCCTCCCCTCATCTCATTTCACACAGTTTTCCCCCTCCCCTCCCCTCATCTCATTTCACACAGTTTTCCCCCTCCCCTCCCCTCCCCTCCCCACATCTCATTTCACACAGTTTTCCCCCCTCCCCTCATCTCATTTCACACAGTTTTCCCCCTCCCCTCCCCTCATCTCATTTCACACAGTTTTCCCCCTCCCCTCCCCTCCCCTCATCTCATTTCACACAGTTTTCCCCCTCCCCTCCCCTCATCTCATTTCACACAGTTTTCCCCCTCCCCTCATCTCATTCACACAGTTTTCCCCCTCCCCTCCCCTCCCCTCATCTCATTTCACACAGTTTTCCCCCTCCCCTCCCCTCCCCTCATCTCATTTCACACAGTTTTCCCCCTCCCCTCATCTCATTTCACACAGTTTTCCCCCTCCCCTCATCTCATTTCACACAGTTTTCCCCCTCCCCTCCCCTCATCTCATTTCACAGTTTTCCCCCTCCCCTCCCCTCTCCCTCCCCTCATCTCATTTCACACAGTTTTCCCCCTCCCCTCCTCTCCCCTCATCTCATTTCACACAGTTTTCCCCCCTCCCCTCCCCTCATCTCATTTCACACAGTTTTCCCCCTCCCCTCATCTCATTTCACACAGTTTTCCCCCTCCCCTCCCCTCATCTCACACAGTTTTCCCCCTCCCCTCCCCTCATCTCATTTCACACAGTTTTCTCCCCCTCCCCTCCCCCTCCGCTCATCTCATTTCACAGTTTTCCCCCTCCCCTCCCCCTCATCTCATTTCACACAGTTTTCCCCCTCCCCTCCCCTCCGCTCATCTCATTTCACACAGTTTTCCCCCCTCCCCTCATCTCATTTCACACAGTTTTCCCCCTCCCCTCATCTCATTTCACACAGTTTTCCCCCTCCCCTCCCCTCATCTCATTTCAGTTTTCCCCCTCCCTTCCCCTCCCCTCATCTCATTTCACACAGTTTTCCCCCTCCCCTCCCCTCATCTCATTTCACACAGTTTTCCCCCTCCCCTCCCCTCATCTCATTTCACACAGTTTTCCCCCCTCCCCTCCCCTCATCTCACACAGTTTTCCCCCTCCCCTCCCCTCATCTCATTTCACACAGTTTTCCCCCTCCCCTCCCCTCCGCTCATCTCATTTCACAGTTTTCCCCCCTCCCCTCCCCTCATCTCATTTCACACAGTTTTCCCCCTCCCCTCCCCTCCGCTCATCTCATTTCACACAGTTTTCCCCCTCCCCCTCATCTCATTTCACACAGTTTTCCCCCCTCCCCTCATCTCATTTCACACAGTTTTCCCCCTCCCCTCATCTCATTTCAGTTTTCCCCCTCCCCTCCCCCTCCCCTCCCCTCATCTCATTTCACACAGTTTTCCCCCTCCCCTCCCCTCCCCTCCCCTCATCTCATTTCACACAGTTTTCCCCCTCCCCTCCCCTCCCCTCATCTCATTTCACACAGTTTTCCCCCTCCCCCTCCCCTCATCTCATTTCACACAGTTTTCCCCCTCCCCTCATCTCATTTCACACAGTTTTCCCCCTCCCCTCCCCTCATCTCATTTCACACACTTTTCCCCCTCCCCTCCCCTCCCCTCATCTCATTTCACACAGTTTTCCCCCTCCCCTCATCTCATTTCACACAGTTTTCCCCCTCCCCTCATCTCATTTCACACAGTTTTCCCCCTCCCCTCCCCTCATCTCATTTCACAGTTTTCCCCCTCCCCTCCCCTCCCCCTCATCTCATTTCACACAGTTTTCCCCCTCCCCTCCGCTCATCTCATTTCACACAGTTTTCCCCCCTCCCCTCCCCTCATCTCATTTCACACAGTTTTCCCCCTCCCCTCCGCTCATCTCATTTCACACAGTTTTCCCCCTCCCCTCCCCTCCCCTCATCTCATTTCACACAGTTTTCCCCCTCCCCTCCCCTCATCTCATTTCACACAGTTTTCCCCCCTCCCCTCTCCCCTCCCCTCATCTCATTTCACACAGTTTTCCCCCTCCCCTCATCTCATTTCACACAGTTTTCCCCCTCCCCTCATCTCATTTCACACAGTTTTCCCCCTCCCCTCATCTCATTTCACACAGTTTTCCTCCCTCCCCTCATCTCATTTCACACAGTTTTCCCCCTCCCCTCCCCTCATCTCATTTCACACAGTTTTCCCCCTCCCCTCCCCTCATCTCATTTCACACAGTTTTCCCCCTCCTCCTCATCTCATTTCACACAGTTTTCCCCTCCCCTCCCCTCCCTCCCCTCATCTCATTTCACACAGTTTTCCCCCCTCCCCTCCCCTCATCTCATTTCACACAGTTTTCCCCCTCCCCTCCCCTCCCCTCATCTCATTTCACACAGTTTTCCCCCTCCCCTCATCTCATTTCACACAGTTTTCCCCCTCCCCTCCCCTCCCCTCCCCTCATCTCATTTCACACAGTTTTCCCCCTCCCCTCCCCTCATCTCATTTCACACAGTTTTCCCCCTCCCCTCCCCTCATCTCATTTCACACAGTTTTCCCCCTCCCCTCCCCTCCCCTCATCTCATTTCACACAGTTTTCCCCCTCCCCTCATCTCATTTCACACAGTTTTCCCCCTCCCCTCATCTCATTTCACACAGTTTTCCCCCTCCCCTCCCCTCATCTCATTTCACACAGTTTTCCCCCCTCCCCTCCCCTCCCCTCCCCTCATCTCATTTCACACAGTTTTCCCCCTCCCCTCCCCCTCATCTCATTTCACACAGTTTTCCCCCTCCCCTCCCCTCATCTCATTTCACACAGTTTTCCCCCTCCCCTCATCTCATTTCACAGTTTTCCCCCTCCCCTCCCCTCATCTCATTTCACACAGTTTTCCCCCTCCCCTCCCCTCATCTCATTTCACACAGTTTTCCCCCTCCCCTCCCCTCCCCTCATCTCATTTCACACAGTTTTCCCCTCCCCTCCCCTCCCCTCATCTCATTTCACACAGTTTTCCCCTCCCCTCCCCTCCCCTCATCTCATTTCACTGAGTTTTCCCCCCTCCCCTCATCTCATTTCACACAGTTTTCCCCTCCCCTCCCCTCATCTCATTTCACACAGTTTTCCCCCTCCCCTCCCTCCCCTCATCTCATTTCACACAGTTTTCCCCCTCCCCTCCCCTCCGCTCATCTCATTTCACACAGTTTTCCCCCTCCCCTCATCTCATTTCACACAGTTTTCCCCCTCCCCTCATCTCATTTCACACAGTTTTCCCCCTCCCTCATCTCATTTCAGTTTTCCCCCTCCCCTCCCTCTCCCCTCCCTCATCTCATTTCACACAGTTTTCCCCCTCCCCTCCCCTCCCCTCATCTCATTTCACACAGTTTTCCCCGTCCCCTCCCCTCATCTCATTTCACACAGTTTTCCCCCTCCGCCCTCATCTCATTTCACACAGTTTTCCCCCTCCCCTCCCCTCCCCTCATCTCATTTCACACAGTTTTCCCCTCCCCTCCCCTCCCCTCATCTCATTTCACACAGTTTTCCCCCTCCCCTCATCTCATTTCACACAGTTTTCCCCCTCCCCTCATCTCATTTCACACAGTTTTCCCCCTCCCCTCCCCTCATCTCATTTCACAGTTTTCCCCCTCCCCTCCCCTCCCCTCATCTCATTTCACACAGTTTTCCCCCTCCCCTCCGCTCATCTCATTTCACACAGTTTTCCCCCTCCCCTCCCCTCATCTCATTTCACACAGTTTTCCCCCTCCCCTCCGCTCATCTCATTTCACACAGTTTTCCCCCTCCCCTCCCCTCCCCTCATCTCATTTCACACAGTTTTCCCCCTCCCCTCCCTCCTCATCTCATTTCACACAGTTTTCCCCTCCCCTCCCCTCCCCTCATCTCATTTCACACAGTTTTCCCCCTCCCTCCCCTCATCTCATTTCACACAGTTTTTCCCCCTCCTCCCTCATCTCATTTCACACAGTTTTCCCCCTCCCCTCATCTCATTTCACACAGTTTTCCCCCTCCCCTCATCTCATTTCACACAGTTTTCCCCCCCCTCCCCTCATCTCATTTCACACAGTTTTCCCCCTCCCCTCCCTCTCATCTCATTTCACACAGTTTTCCCCCCTCCCCTCCCCTCATCTCATTTCACACAGTTTTCCCCCTCCCCCCTCATCTCATTTCACACAGTTTTCCCCCTCCCCTCCCTCCCTCATCTCATTTCACACAGTTTTCCCCCCTCCCCTCCCTCATCTCATTTCACACAGTTTTCCCCCTCCCCTCCCCTCCCCTCATCTCATTTCACACAGTTTTCCCCCTCCCCTCCCCTCATCTCATTTCACACAGTTTTCCCCCTCCCCTCCCCTCATCTCATTTCACACAGTTTTCCCCCTCCCCTCCCTCATCTCATTTCACACAGTTTTCCCCTCCCCTCCCCTCCCCTCATCTCATTTCACACAGTTTTCCCCCTCCCTCCCTCCATTCCCACTCCCCCTCCCCTCATCTCATTTCACACAGTTTTCCCCTCCCTCCCCTCCCCTCATCTCATTTCACACAGTTTTCCCCTCCCTCCCCTCATCTCATTTCACACAGTTTTCCCCCTCCCCCTCATCTCATTTCACACAGTTTTCCCCCCCCTCCCCTCATCTCATTTCACACAGTTTTCCCTCCCCTCCCCTCATCTCATTTCACAGTTTTCCCCCTCCCCTCCCCTCATCTCATTTCACAGTTTTCCCTCCCTCCCCTCCCTCCCCTCCCTCATCTCATTTCACACAGTTTTCCCCCTCCCCTCCCCTCATCTCATTTCACACAGTTTTCCCCCTCCCCTCCCCTCATCTCATTTCACACAGTTTTCCCCCCCCTCCCCTCCCCTCATCTCATTTCACACAGTTTTCCCCCTCCCTCCCCTCATCTCATTTCACACAGTTTTCCCCCTCCCCCCATCTCATTTCACACAGTTTTCCCCCTCCCCTCCCCTCATCTCATTTCACACAGTTTTCCCCCTCCCTCCCCTCCCCTCCCCTCATCTCATTTCACACAGTTTTCCCCTCCCCTCCCTCATCTCATTTCACACAGTTTTCCCCCTCCCCTCCCCTCATCTCATTTCACACAGTTTTCCCCCTCCCCCCTCATCTCATTTCACCAGTTTTCCCCCCTCCCCTCCCCTCATCTCATTTCACACAGTTTTCCCCCTCCCCTCCCCTCATCTCATTTCACACAGTTTTCCCCCCTCCCCTCCCCTCCCCTCATCTCATTTCACACAGTTTTCCCCCTCCCCTCCCCTCATCTCATTTCACACAGTTTTCCCCCTCCCCTCTCCCTCCCCTCATCTCATTTCACTGAGTTTTCCCCCTCCCCCTCATCTCATTTCACACAGTTTTCCCCCCTCCCCTCCCTCATCTCATTTCACACAGTTTTCCCCCTCCCCTCCCCTCCCCTCATCTCATTTCACACAGTTTTCCCCCTCCCCTCATCTCATTTCACACAGTA